>NC_134571.1:137454778-137764778 GCF_050947875.1 Dermacentor variabilis
CTCTGACTTTCCGCTTGAAGTTCTTTGTTGCTGTGTTGCCCACCCTACAGGCCGCGTACTTGCTGGTAAGCTTCCTAGTTCTTTTCCACCCCTGTGAATCATTTTTTTTTCCTCTACAAATACCTGGAAGACTCTCCCAGCCCATTTACTTTCTTCCATATTGCTCAGCCATTCTTCATACTCAATTTTGCTGCGACCTGCCCTCACTTCAAAACTAGTCCAGCCCATATCACCCTGCACAACTTCATTTGTAGTCTACCCGTGAGCGCCCAATGCGAGGCGACCCACTGACCTTTGGTCCACATCGAGTCCCGATTGTAGCCCTGATTTAAAACAAACAACCGCATTTCCAAATGTAAGTCCTGGAACCCTTATACCTTTCCACGTACCTCGGATGTGGAAAGGTGTCACTAAGCGCCCCCGTGTGACAGCCTGCGAATTACACTGGCGGCGAAGTGCACTCGCTCAAAGCGACACTACATTTGCTCGTGTGAGAGGGTTATGAAACACTAGGTATAGCTCCTGAACTACCGTACAGCAGATTGAACTTACAGACGACGAACGTGAGGATAGAAAGCGTAGTGAAGCCGAATCCAGGGTTGTCGAATAAAAAGGAGGCCATGTATATGAGCGGCAGCGCCGCGTATCCGTGTAGAAGGTTCAGCACAAATATCAGACCTGTCACAAAGAAGAAGAGGCTTTTTGTTATGGGAAGGCAAGACATCTTGTTCGTGACTAAACATTCCGTATAATTTTAAGAAGGAACCAGAGGGACGATGAAAATGCGTTGCATTTTTTCGCCGTTATGCTCGATATTCAAAGTACAGGAACGCATGGCATAAACACAGCAACAAGAGCGTTTATATTTTATAGTTACCGGACCGATAAGCTTTCCAGTCCGACAGCAGAGCCAGGTCCCACAGCTTAGCGAGCGGATGAATCATCTTGTAAGAAACGTTGTCCGTTAAAAATTTGACGGTTTGATTCTAGTGGCTGCAAACAGCCTTGCGGCCTTGGCGACCGCTCATTACGTCGTATACATATTATTTTTGCACAATTGGAGGAGAATAATGCAAGAAATACAATCGTTTCTCAAATGAGTATTAGTACAGCGGACAGGCAAAAGTGCGATGGCAAATGTGACCATGAATAATACGATTACGAAAACACAAGAATACATGAAAACTTTCACGTGAATTCAGAGAAAAATATCACTGTTCAAAAACAAGGAACCGTATGTTTCATGTAGCCGTGACATCGGGCACGGTAAAAGAACGTCAGGATAAAATAAAACCGGGGCAGACGCGCTTCAGATTGACCGTTACCGTATGTAGACCACTGCCGTAGCCCAGTCGGCTAGCTGGGCAGATCCTCAGTCTTAAGCACAATTGCACCCTTTGGGTCGTACACTCTTAGGCATAGTTACACCCTTTGGAGTGCCCCTTCTGCCACGCAACGATAATCGTCGTCTGCCTTGATGCGTTACCTTTCTCTAACGCTGCGAGCCCGGTACATCCAAGTCACTAACGGCATGCGCGTTATCAGCACGACAGAGCATTCTCGACAGGAAAGTAGCGAGTGCAGCGTTTTCAAGAAAAGAAACGCAAGCAAGACAGATGACGATTATCGTTGTGTGACCAATATACATCCCAAAGGGTGTATATTTGTTTAAGGGTGTTGTACGAAGCTGATACAATTGTCGCGCCACTTAGCCAGCGACCGGTGTCCCATTAATTTGAAGTGCATGAACAAGGGATGCTTCGGCCAAAAGCGAACGATTTGACAAAGAGGCTTGTCTTTATGAGCCCTAAGAAAGCGAAGTATCTTGTCGAAACGTTGTATTCTGGCTGGATTGAGCTTCCCTTATTGGCTCGTGTTGATGAATTCATGCCTCCCTATTGCTGGCAAATGGCAATTCTCATTGCCAGTTTCCATGCACCTCGCTTCCCCAAACGGTGGCTGACGGGACCCTATACTCACTTATGTCTGTGCTGGACAGCGCTCCTTGCTCGAAGAAGGCCAGTGGTATCAGCACGAAGACAGCTGTGCCCATGTAGAACATGAAGTCGAAGATAAAATTCAGCACCCAGTAGAGCGCTGGGCTAAGCCCCGTCAGCAGGTGGAGGTGCTTCACCTGTGGTACATGATCAAGCTCTCCGTTGGTATGCATTACCATGCATTTCCAAGGCTATGCCTTTTATAGCTGCATGCACCAGAAGTGACTGCAGATCCGGAAGCACGTACTGGCCGCCATGTTAGAGACATCACATTTTGTCGTTGCAATTTTTCTCTCATCTACGTGCTGACGTATCTCCCTCTTGAAGAAAGCCTTAAGGCTAAATCCCATGAGCGCGATTTTGTGCGCGACAGCGACGAGCGACGGATCGGGCCGTCGCGCGAGCAGATCGCTCGGTCTTGTCGCGCGATCTCTCGGTTCTGCAAATCTAGAATTCGTCGCTCGTCGCCCGGAAGTGCTACGAGCGACTAGCCAATAGTAGGCAGCCGGAATGGGATGCACATTAGTGACGTACTACCGGTTTGCTCACGCGGTGCGCGCTTCTCGGTATACAAACGGAACGAGCGGAACGAGCGAACTACCGAATTTCGGTATGTAAACGAAAAGAAACCTACTCCAAGACCCTTCAGAAATACTTTAGGTTGCTTTGTACAGCCAAACAAATCAACTTAAATAATTATAGCAAGTGCCACGCCAGGTTTGGCGCTAACTCGATCCCCTAATACCGGCAACACTGGCGAGCCGTCGCGCGAAGCGGTCGCTCGCTTGGAGTTTTACTTCTGGGCGACGGGCGAACGCGACAGCCATCTCCATCGCGTCGCTTGTCGCTGTCGCGCGCAAGATCGCTTGCATGGGGTTTACACTTTAATAAGAAGGCTTCCATAACTCCGAAGTGTCTAAAGCTTAACAGCTCTGAGAAAACAGCTTTAGTAAGCGATATTATATAGGGTGTTTTCAGCTGCACGTTTTTTATCAACTTTGTAGTTAATTATTGTACAGCGCACATTTTGATCTATGAATTTTACCTAGTGAGTTGCCAATGCACATCAACTTGGAAGGAATTTTCTTAACTGCACCAGTATCAAGGTACTAATTTTCAAAGTGTACAATGAACTGCACTGGCTATCACTGCGTAAAACAGCCTTTGAATAAAAAACTAACTCGTATGCCAATACATTTCGTCGAACACTTTGGAAAGAATATCTCGAAATTGGTGCAGGCTAGAGAATTCGTTCCGAGTGGAGACACTTTCCGAGTTCACTAGATACATTTCATCGATTAAAATATGCGCCGCAAAGTAACTATTCTAATGTTAATTAACCTAGTTGTGCTAATTATCCATTAAAGCATTTTGATTTCTCGTAGAAGTAATTGCCGCCTCATCGACTAATTTAGATCAAAGGTTAGGTTAGGTTAGGCAAGGTTAGGTTAGGCTTTGTTAGGATAGGTTAGGCAATCTATCTGTTACAGGCAATTTATAAAAATATATATATATGTCGCCAAAGAAACACAGTGCATAGCGCTCAGGATGGCACCTCCGGCGTCAGAGTGAAAATGCGTTACCAGGGCTCATGACGTGACGGGCTCGTTTTATCATCAGCGGTGATCTTACTTGAGCAAAGATTCACTCGCGATTTTCTTTGCAGCTGACCAAATTTCCCGGAATAAAGCGAACGTTCAGACGTTCCTGAAACAAAAATCTTACAATCTATACTAATTTATTGCTCTTTTTTTTTGTCTCATAAGCTATACTTAAAAATTTTGTTGTGAATGCGTAGTGCTCAGTATAGATATATTTCCACAATATGAAACAGTGACGCCGACCAGGGCAAATGGAACTAATACAGCGTTTTGTCTATGCGTCACGAGAGCCTCATTCACAATGAAAATAATCTTCAAGCAACTCACCTGCATGGAACACTAGCTAAAAGAGGAACCGAAGGCCACGCATGGATGGATGGATGCTATCAGCGTCCCTTTTAGAACGGGCGGTAACTTGCGCCGCGAAGCTCGGTTTTTCTTATTTTGCCTAGTGTCTTACCTGTTTTTCTTAACAGAGAAAAAGTGCCCAACGCCAAACTTTCTGAGCCAAACTTTCGGAGTCATTATTGGAAACTCCGTTTTTGTACTCCTCGGTCGTTTGTGGTCTCTATACTTTACTGCCACCAGAGTCCTTCCATGTTTTTCTGGTCACGAAACTCCGCCGTCACGCTATGGGAGAGGTTCATATGCTGCCCAAAGGTGCCGCGACGCGGCACCACTGTGCCACAGAGGGCATCGTTCGCGTACCGAAACGCGTGCGCAGTGCGAGGCGAGGCGAGTGGTCGGGGTCGTTCTGTGCATGTGCTGCGCTATTTTTCGAGTGCTGGGCTGTTTAGTTGAAGTGGCGGGATGGGACAACGATGCCGAACACGTGTTGCAAGTAACAGCTGAAGAAGTGGAATGGTGGTATCTCTAACAAGCCATTTAAAAAAAAATATTGCTGTATTTGTGATGTGGCTACTTGTGTTCGTTTGAGAGTTGTTTTGCCATGTGTTATGAAATGCTTATGCTTTACACTTTCTTGTTTATAGAAACAATCGATTATGCATTCTGTATTTATTGCCATTCGTTTGCTGGTGTTTGTTTCCTGCCCCCCAATGCATCTCTCACGTTTGATGTTATTTCTTTATGCTTATTATATCAGTGTCATGCTTTTAACAAAATCGAATTATAAAGCTTTTAACATATTGTAAATAGTTGCGCATTAAGAACCAAAATACCTAGTCTCGTCGTTCCTGCGTCGAAACCACGAGCAGCGTGAATAAGTGCTGGGCTTACTGGCGCTTCTAAACGACTGCTTGCAGAGGCAACTGCCTAATTACAATACAGCTAGTTTCAAATGCGCAGGTCCTAACACTTCACGTTCGCCTTAATCCGTTGCTAAAAGCCGCACCGAAGATATTTAGTAGCGAAGTTTGTCTTGCATTAATCCTACCTAAATCTCATTCAGAAATGGCATCGCTTTGCAGAGAAATCTTAAGCGCACGGAGCAGCTCAATTTCCTTTTCTTTGTCATTAAGTATTCTACGGTAGTAGCCCTTCGCAATAACAATTTGATTCTTTTAATCTCCTTATAAGATACTGCCCACAGTCAGAGTCCTTCTCTGCCACAGTTTAACAGAAAGTTAACAGCTGTGCTCGGCGAACAATCTGGCGCTATGCGCAACGGAGAGTTGGCGCTTACTTACTGGTAAGCGGGGGTGACAGCCTATATGTTTGCATATGGTGATAAGTGGGACCACTGGCGCTTTGTTGCGAATGCGCGGTGTTTAATTTCAGGCAAATATTAAAAAGCGGAGGCCACTGAAGTGTTGAGGCGAACGGCGATGATGTAGAAATATGGACCGAGACCACCCGGCTGTGCACAGCGGAAGCATTTCGCCCCCGGCGAAATGCAAAACACCAGTTTATTTAAATTTAGGAGCATTTTAAAGACATTTAGTAGCGAAGTTTGTCTTGCATTAATCCTACCTAAATCTCATTCAGACATTTATTTGCGTTTATTTAAATTTAGGTGCATTTTAAAGGATCCCAGGTGATCAAGATTATTCCTGAGTCCCCCACTACGGCGTGCCTCATGATCGTATCGCGGTTCTGGCTCTTAAAACCCCAGATTATTATTTTTTTTTTTTTTTGTCTGAGACCGCCGCAAGCTCCATGTTATGTGCGGCTTTTTTTTCGTCCCGGGCGCTCATATCATGGCAGAAGACGCGCTCAGGCAGTAATTTAAGCATATTCAATGTTAAAAATAGTTACGTGAAACTAAAGCGACGGTTGAGGAAGTTGAGAAAGCTAGAATACCGAGTCTGCCCCACACACAACCTCAGCGGTAGCGGCGTTCGCTTGCCCTCTCATGCACGGTTGCGCCTCTAGCGGCGGGCGCTGGCTCTATATGAAACTGAGGCGGCAGTTTCGTGACCAGAAAAAAAAATGGAAGGACTCTGCTGCCACCAAACTACCAACCGCCTTTTACTAATCTTTGTTGCGGACTTGTTTACGTTCTCCCAGCTGTCCTTGAACCCCAGGTCTTCAAGGAGGCCATCGGAACCTAACCCAACCACCAGGCAGATATATTCACATTCTTACAAAAAAATGTGCCACCATTTCCCTAGCCTTACCGCAGCACGCACAAGATACTTCCTTGTGTACCTCTCTTTGTAACTACGCGTTCCAAGAGATCCTGCTCTCGCTTCGAAAAGTAAAGAGCTTCCCTTTGAGTTGTCATCATTTGCTTTTATCACCATCACTGATGTTGAATTTCGCACTGGAAACGCAGCTTTGGAAAGTTAGTGTGGCTCCACAGGTTTTTCGAACTATCTTCCGCCTACGCAAGCATCGGGCGATCACTCGCAGCGTTTTGAACAGATCAATAAAACTCTGTCCTTGTCTATAGAAGGTCGCTTTTGTTTGCGTTCAAATCGAATAGCATTGCCTACCTTACCAGATTTTACTTATCTAATTGGTTGACAAGAGGTGAGGAGGCGAAAAAGTGGAGAAGGTATCGCTGGGGCTGGGCTAGCGCAGCCGAAAGTAGATAACCGGATGAGGAGGATAGTACCGGCGTCGCCAATTGTCCCGCTTCCTCTTGTTTTAGCTTCCCGTGGCTCGCAGAAAACTGCGGCGGTGTGCGACGGAGCGCTAGAAGCGCTGCTAGAACGGATCCTCAGCGAAGAACATTTTGCAGAGTGACGTTGTGTACGTGCTGAAAGGACTTGGCTACGTTATGCTGCTACGCAAGTTTCAACGCGATAGCATTAAGGAGCTCGTGTCGCAGAAAAGCCGGTGTCGTAGGCGTCGGCCATGAGCGAAAATGGCGGAAGGCAATTCATAAATAAAAACAACTTGCAAGATGGGCTGGGTGGGAATCGAACCAGGGTCTCCGGAGTGTGAGACGCTACCACTCAGCCGTGAGTTCGACGCTTCAAAGCGGGACAAAAGCGCCTCTAGTGAATGCGGTGTTGCCTTAGAAACGAGCCGTAGAAAGTAATACTGCGGTGTATATCGGTAATTATGACCATGTAAATTACAGAAGTCGCAGCTAAACGCAGTAGCGAAGTACGTTTCCGCTACATTTCTTCTGCGCTTGGCGCGCACGCAGAGCCATCTTGCGGCAAACACAAAAGACCGCCTCCTCGCGATGTACGGCGCTGCCCCGACAGCTGGCGCACCACTCGCCTGCGCGACGCGGCTCGTCTTTCCGCTCCCAGCGCGATTCCTAGGTGCAGCGTCCGATGCGGGACCCCTCTGACGTGATCTTTGCGCCGTAGCGCGTCTGGTGGGAAAGCGTCCCCTGCGATGTGTGCCGTGCTGCTGGCGAGGAGTCATGCGTCTGCGTGGTGCTCCCAAGCGAGATGGAGGACGATCCCATCGAGGCGTCAGCCCCATGATCGCGTCCGCCTTCATGGCGCGTTGCGGCCCGGCTGTCCGTGCCGATCGCGAAGTTTGGCTCGCGTAGATCGTTTCTCCCTCCGAGACACCGAGTTCATTGGTTCGTTCCGCTTACTCAGGCGCACGTTTCGTCTTTGTGTAACTCAAGAGCCTGCCGAGCGAATGAGTGGGCGGTGCGAAGGGGGTGCGATAACGCTATCGCCTTCCACTCCTGAAGGCGAAGCTATGCGTCCTCCAATTTTTTTATACGCAAATAATATTTTTTTAACTGGTAGCTCCAAGTAGCCATTGCCAGAGCGATCCTCGGGCAGCCATATTCTATGCATTTCGTAACGGGGCAGTTTCTGGCTATGGGAAAAAGATTCAGTCTTGATCGGCGTATCATTGCATCTCTAATACATACACATCCCTTTAACGTGGTGAGATTCCATGTTTTGTGACGTCAAATGACAGACAGGGGGACGAGGCCGCCGCCGGAAATCTTTTAACCAATACCGGAGGGCTGATGGCGAAAAAGGCGTAAAATCGTAAATAATTATGTTTCTTTTCTTCGGTCTAATCATGCATATTCAGCTGACACATAATTCGTTTACACGCGTCATAATCAGATTAGGAGTGCTCGCGGATTTTCTAACCTAACGTGTCAGACAAACGAAGTGGGGCACCGCGAAAAATTTTTGATCAACCATGGATGTTCCATTGCTTAATTGGAATAAAGTTTTAAACACGTTCAGGTTATAGCACCTCAAGTGTTACGATTTGAGAGTAACTCGTAGTGCTGGTGACAAACATTACGTGAAAAGAGCTGATGATCTATAGCCCCTCGCTTTCTCTCATCTCACGCATATGTCCATAG
The DNA here is from genome assembly GCF_050947875.1 of Dermacentor variabilis. Classification (NCBI taxonomy): domain Eukaryota; kingdom Metazoa; phylum Arthropoda; class Arachnida; order Ixodida; family Ixodidae; genus Dermacentor; species Dermacentor variabilis. Next base: position 137,463,082 of record NC_134571.1, read on the forward strand.
TGGACGATATTTCCCCGCTCTTTTCGAGGTTGTATCAATGCGAGATCCAGTAAGCCTAAAGTGTAAAAATGGCGTACCCTGGATCACTTAAGTGAGTGCAAATGTCTCAAAAGGTATTCAGCTCAGCCTCGCCTTTTGGCACTTGTTACCTTTCAGCTAGAGTTCTAACCGTGCAAGCGCCACGTGCTGTTACACTTAACGATGCTTAATTTTTAAAATTACTTCATTACGTCATTGCAACCGTTCGGCAAACGCGCAACGCTAACACAAGCGTGTCCACTCCGGGTACCCCGCTAACGCGAAGGGATCTCCGGTGGCATCGTAGGCTGGGGCCCATAATATAAAACTTCGTATCATAAGTGGATAAATGAGTATAACCATCCCTTCAATACTAACCGAAGGTGCTGCTATTCTGGGCACCGTGACATATTTATTTGAATATACTGCCGATCCCAAGGGCATATTAGCAGGTGGGCATATAGAGTGGGCAAATACTATTAGGAATAACGCAAATTGTAGTGCAATACTGTTCAAAATTTAATTACAATGACAACAAAAGTATAATGAGTGACAAAACATTTAGCAATATAGACAGATGGATACAGGAGAAAAAAACGAACAATAACTTCAGCGGGCTAAGAAGTTCAACAGGGGGATAAAACTAGCATAAGAAGATTGTACTATAAATGCCACAGTAGTGCTAGAACACGAGAAAAAAATACATATTATGGCACTTCAAATTTGTGAAGGTAGAAAGGAAAAAAAATTGCATAGTTTCGTAGATCAGTCACGTGCAAATCTTGTAAGTTTAGTATTTCGGTTGCAATTGCTGATAAATACTGGGTCATTGACACACCTTCAGTAATGTGCAGAGGAAGGTGATTCCAATCTCTTATATTTGTTAAAGAAAATGATGTTTTCAAAGAACCGGTATGGAAAGGGTATTCTGCAGGCATTTGGAAATGCTTACGTGTGGTTGGACCTGTTTGTAAGCTGGAGATATAGTGAGTGGCGTGAATACTGATTTGGTTATGCGTAAGTTCATATTGTCGGATCCTCCATCTTGTCAGCCATGATTGGCTCACAGGTCTGCTACGGCCTCTGTGATTGGTTCAAAACGCCAACTTGTGACAATGTGGCAATGTGGCAGAATGGCGGCGAACGGTCACATGTAGCCTGCTTGAATTGATCAGGTTTTACGTCTGCTGGTATACCATTTTGCCTATCTCGACTTTATAAGCAGCGTTTACGTGAATGCCACAAGTGCCGCGTCGCATCGCAGTTTTAGCGCATCGCATCCATGCAAACGGCGATAATGCTCTAGGAAAGCTAATGACATCATTGCCACCGGAGAGGGCAGTTCGAGATGGGGAAAGACGTCTCACGCTGTGCAAGCAAACGCAGGCGTGTCGCATTGATGGAGACAGCAAAAGATATATTTCGATCGCTTTTTCTCTCGCTGGCAGGACGCAATGCGCGGAGAACAGGTGCCGGCTTTCTTTTTTCTTTTTTTTTTGAGGGGGGGGGGGAAGCAAGGAAAATGCACCACACATAAACGCTATCGGTTACCGTGATGCACTAATAAAGTACAATATGCTTCTGTCGCATTCATGTAAACGCAGCCATATTCTTTCTCTTAAAGAAAACCTCTATTTCGGTATCTTAAAGCTACCTACGCGAGTATAAGGACCCTGGCTGCCATCTTAATTATATTTTTTCCCCGCCGATAGTCCCTAAACGTGTTTCGACAATCTCGACCGCCGACAGCTCAAATGCGCCAGCCTCACCTGCAGCGCCCTCTCGGCGATCGGGAAGAGGACGAAATTGCTGCACATGAGGCTCGAGACGAGCGGGAAGAAGATGGAGCGCAGCACCTTGGGCAGCAGCACGCGGTACGTGTTCTGGCTGCGGATGCGCTCGCTCTCGTCGCTCGACACGCCCACCTTGACCACGGTCTCGTTCTTCGCCGGTCGCGGCGCGGTCACGTCGCAGCTGAACGTGGCGCCGGCGTCGCCGGTCACGTTGCGAAGCCGGGCGTTGTTGTACGCGGTCGTGATCAGCAGCGCCGTGTGCTGAATCTGCCCGTTGTACCACAGCGCGGTGCTGCGACAAGGAGGCAATGCGCTGCGCCTCAAGATGCGGGCGGGCCGCGCTGCCGATAATGGCACCTCTTTGTTCGCGGTTTTTTTCGATTTATGCGGCGGCTCCTTCCGCAGAACCGACAGACGGAAATATCGCTCCCTCTCCCTACCAAAAAAAATCGCGAAGTGAGACCTTTGTACAGACACAGCCATGCAGGAGGGAAAGAAATAGAAGAGCAATGCGCCACACCGCCGAATTAAATCGAGTCGGTCCAACACGTCATCGTCGCCTTAGAGCACGCGGTATGTCTTAGTGCACCTATTCTGCCTGGTGGCAGAATAGGTGCACGTTTGTTTGGCAGCGCAGCCGAACAAATGCGCGTCAATTAAAGGCTACCTGGAACCAAACACTGTCACTGCAGAGTCTCGGAGGGCGTGTGCTGCGCCCCCACTTCCAGGCAAAAAGCAGAAAGCAGGGAGAGTTCGGTTGCCGGGCTTGGCGGCGTGGCGCTTTTCTCTTTATGGACGCAATTATAGGGAAAAGCTGGTGAACGGGTGGTGTTGCGAGGCGCCCTTATGCTAATTAAAATAGTAATAAAAATTAAGTTTTCGCCCGACAGGCGAAACATTTCTTGCGATAGCCAATAGTTAGGCAGCTATAGAAAGCAAGGTTTAGCTACATAAACCGCTGTAAACATTCGCTATGCTATATAAGTTAACGAACAAGTCCTCATGCACGCGCAGGCAAACATGTACGAACACATCCCACTCAATGACCGCGGATACTCGCTATCAGAACGCTGGCGAGACGAACAACGGCAGCAGCGGCGAGCAAATTCGCCTTCGTGCTGCTCCTCGCTTCAACACCAACTAGGGGAGCGAGAACATAGCGCACACGAAGCCATCAGCTATCTCAAATCGGCTAGCCTTCGAAACCGGTGCAGATTGCCTCCAAGAAAAGAGGCGCTCGGCCGCGCTCCGGTGCCGCAGTCGGAGTACAAGAGGCGCACAAAACTGCCCCCCTCTCCCACTCCTAGCGCGCACAGATATCCCGCTCCCCCTCCCCCTTGCGCGCGTGAGAAAACGGTGCGCACCCACCCCGCCTTCCTCCCTTGCCAGCGCAGGAAGCCACTGCCGCATCAAGCCACCATCCTTCACGGCTCAACCTCACATGCTTCCGCTCTCACCTACAGAGCACGGTGCGCGGGCTCTGTGTTATCGCACTTGGAGTTTATACAGAACATCACGGCGGTGGCGACGCAGGTGACGGATATACAACAGCAAAGTCCATCTAATTGCTACCGCAGAAACAAGAAGCTTGCGGTGAAGGATTTGATGTTAGAAGTGTTTGCCGTTTTCTTTAGTAGGGCAGCTTTTCCTCCGCTATGTAATCTCGAACTAAACTTGCACTATCGTGCATAAATTTTAAGTTCCAATAAGATTTCTCCTAGCAAGTATACCTACCGTAACATGAAATGAGAGCGGTATAATCACGGTTCTTCCAGCCCCCACGAGTCCCGTACAAAAAATTACGCAGACATGACAAACGCTACACCCAAAACAAAAGTTTCTTCGTATGGGCTAAAAAAAAACGATTCGCTAGACTGTTAACTCGGCATGAACTTCATTGGAAGAGCGTTCTCGTGGCCATTTGAAAAGACGAATGTCGACAGTAATGCACTTAGCATTGAAGCACTATAGCAACACAAAGTATTGCCACCGTCGAAACACCTTATGTATACAGCGTGAGGCGTGTACTGTAAAGGAACTCCTCTGTATGGCTCCCTATGAACACTCTATGCCATTTATAAAATCGCCACTTCGGAGCCTGCCCGTGACCTCCGAAATACAGGACAAGTCGGTGGTGCATGCTCTGGGAAATGCATCATGCGGCAGCTGGGCTCCATTCGCGTTCTTTTCTGTTGCCACGCTGTGCCATCTAGCGGCGCCGCCAAGAAGTCCGCGCGCCGGTGCGTGCGAACTCGGAACGTTTGTTCCATCTCTCGCCGCACGCCTAGTAGCACATGCTCAGTGACCCAAGTTGGCGACAGGTTTATCGAAGAATGGCAAATACCCCCCCCCCTGCATGCATGGCGAGGCACGCTAAAGAGTTGATGCGAAAGACGCCTATTGAAAAGTGGCACATGCCCAGTGCATTTGTGGCACGGCTTGCGTGCTAAAGCGTCCGGCTGCTGTCCTTGAAGAACCCGTGTGAAGTGGCCACGATTCAGCCTAGCGTGGGAGAAATTTCAAAGATTTTTGAATGGTACGTTCGGCCGGTTCAAGTCGTCCATCGCGAAATCGGCTGTTTGAAACGCAGCCGGGCTCCACTCCCGCTGTACTGCCACTGCACGCTGCTCCCACTGCGCGCGCTGTGCCGCCTGTTGGCGCCGCCGTAAAGTCCGCGCTGGACGTGGGCTCGATTGTGCCGAGCATCGGGGAAATTAAAATCATCTTTTCTTGTAATTACAGAGTGGCACGCTTGCAGTAGTAATTACCTAGAAGTTAAAATTACATTATGGGGTTTTACGTGCCAACACCACTTTCTGATTATAAGGCACGCCGTAGTGGGGGACTCCGGAAATTTTGACCACCTGGGGTTCTGTAACGGGCACCTAAATCTAAGTACACAGGTATCTTTTTTTTTTTCGCATTTCGCCCCCATCTAAATAAGGCTGCCGTGGCCGGGATTCAATTCCGCCACCTCGTGCTCAGCAGCCCAACACCATAGCCACTGAGCAACCACGGCGGGTACCTAGAACTTGGCGTCACAGACGTTCAAAAAAGAGCGGCATACACCTGCTGGCACATCCCCCCAACTCAAGTTGGTCGGATTCGCTACCCATTCGACCCAGGTTTGCGGGAGGATGGACGGACGGACTGACGGACGGACTGACGAATGAATGAATGAATGAATGAATGAATGAATGAATGAATGAATGAATGAATGAATGAATGAATGAATGAATGAATGAATGAATGGATGGATGGATGGATGGATGGATGGATGGATGGATGGATGGATGGATGGACCGGTAGCGTCTGCAAAGTGGGTGCAGTATATCCGAAGGATGCTAGTCGCATTAGAATAGTTTGCGTTTTTCTTTAGTAGCGCAAATATTGCTTCGCTATGTGATATCGAGTGCTACGGCGAGTTATCGGTGAAGCCCAATATAACTAAATATTTTGCACCATCATTCGTAAATTTTAAGATCCGACAACATTTCTCTTGCCGAGAATAACTACCTTAATATGCAGGCGAGCGGCGTCATTTTGGTAATTCTGGGCGCCATGAGTAGCGTACAAAAATGACGCAGACATGACAAGCGCAGCTCAAAACAAAACTTTATTCCTAAGGGCTAAAAATAATGCACTCGCTAGGCTCTTAAATCAGGATGAAGTGTATTGGAAGAACCTTGTCGTGTGCATTTAAAAACATACTGAGGTACTTCTTTTCGTACAGCAACGAGGAGCATTGCCCATAATTTAGCGTCATCGTAGCAACGTTGATGACGTCTTAGCATGAGACGCAACAGTGTTTGCATACGGTCAAAGAGCGACGTACCCCGCCGCCTTGGTAATCTGATAGCCGAAGTGGACGTTGAAGACGTATTTGAAGAAGTTTCCACTTGCATAGTCCAGAAGACCGCGGGGAATGTCCGTATCCGTATCTACGTCTCTTATGAAGTATTGGCGCCGATTACTGAACATGGGCTCCAAGTAGCGCTTGCGGAATTTCTCCTCTTTGTCGGCCTGCGAGAAACCCTGAAAGGCAAAGACAAAGCAGGCTTCACACACTGCTTGCGAATAGCAGGCGAAGGCAGAAACCGTAATTACAGGAAAAGTTAGCAATAATACATTTCTGCACGGTCCAATGATTCCTCTGGGAATCGTAAAGCTTTGTATGACTTATCCGACATTGAGAAAAACAAACAGCTGAACTATTTTCTGGAATGTGGGCGTAAGCAATTCTAATGACGCAATCTGTTGACTTCATGCCTGATATATACAAGAGTCTCCCTGATATCTCAACAAATATCCATTGGTGACATCACGCTGAGATTAGGCCTCTGTGCTAGTGTGTTTAAAGTCTGCTGCCTTATGCTTATAACCTGCCTTGGGTGGCATCACATTAGGTGGCATAAATATGGCCTTCAAATTATGCCTGGCCGTATTTCACACCTGTAAACTAGTAATTTATTAGGTCTGAAGAACTACATGAAAGTTACAAGGCATTGAGTTGGAAGTTCATGGGAAGAACATTTTGGTTAATTTGTCAAAAACCTCAAGCGAGAATTTTGTCATTATTTGTTGCCAGTTGTTTGTCGACAAAACGGACGTAATATAAAGTTTTCACTTGATCAAGAATATTCGGACAAGGGTTATTTACAGGAAAATATGGGCGCACACCTTGCAATTTGTAATATAGCACCAGCACTCGTCTGCGTTAAAATGTAGCCGTGTTTGGCACATTCGCTCCATTCCCGCAGTACAACTGCTGCACGCGACATCTTTTCTTCTACTAGTGCCCGGTGGTGAGTTAGAGGTGAAGTCAAATAGTACAAAATAATTTGCACTATCGTTAATACATTTTAGGCTACATAAATGTTTCTCTCGGGCATACGTGCCATCTACGGGGGAGGGGGCGTGAGGGGTGCTCTCCCCCCCCTCTCGATTACGTTCACAAGCGGGGCCGAAAACCTTTGGCAGCCCCAATCACTAGCTGTTGCAAACAATGTCAAAAGGAATTTCTCTTTGTACAAAGCCATGAAGCGTGCCTAAATAATTTTAAAATATTACCATTAATGTGATCATTTATTTCGTGTGCCTCCCTCATTGCGCAGCTATAGTCCGTCTTCAAAAAAAATTTGCTTACAGTTTCGTTATTCAACAAAGTGTTTCTTTGGAAATGCAGCGATTTCCTGCTGTAATCTATTTTTTTTTTGTGTGTGCTTAATGAAACTCGTCCTGTTGCCTTGTTGTGTTAACCCTTGTAATTTTTGCGGGAAACAATGTTTCGCGCTTCACAGTCTGTTCCGCGATCAGCAGGCGACGCGCCTGCCTTGAAACATGATCGACAGAGGCACGAGCTGCGAAAGATTTTGCACTGCCGTCGTCCCGTCGCCTCTGCACACAAGCGCTGAAAGAAAAAAAAGAAGCACGATGCTGACCAATATCACACGTGCTTTCTTTGTGACCTTTACAAGTTCGCTCTCCACGGGGGGCGTGGCACGCACGTGCATCGTGCACAGGAGCTTCACGGAAGCAGCAAGTTCACCGTCCAAGGAGATTCACGACGACGACGACGACGACGACTCACCACGGCGAACACGACGACCTCCGGGAAGGTGTACCTGAGCGTGTCGTCCACGTTTTGCACGTCGCGCAAGCTGCCCCGCAAGCCCCAGAACTCGAGCAAGAACAGCAGCCACAGCAGCACCGGCGGCAGCAACCAGCTGAAGAGCGGCATCCGCTTCTCGCGCCACACGTGGATGGCGCGCTTGGTGAACACGGCCCGCAGGCGAGCCAGCAGGGTCGCCTCCGAGGACGTCGTGTCGGCCATGTTCTCCACCACGGGAACTGCGCGTTTGTTGCCGAGCGGAGACGAGCGATACACGTTTCGCGTGGCGTGAATTGAGGCTGCCAGTTCAAAAACAAGGGCAGGGGGTGGAGGAAACGAATGAAGCAACACATTGGCCGAAAGGACAGATAGGAGAGATGATCTCTCTACCTCACATATCAAATTCTAATGGGGCCCTGCCGTATGTTGCTGGCACAGGATGTGCCAGCAATGCCTGCTCTCTAATCAGCTTTTAGTTCTTGGTGTTTCTTAGGCGAAGAGGTGCATGGTCGAAATTAACCCGCAGTCTCCCACTACGCCGTCAGAGTCTAATATTGATTTTTTTGCAAGCCTCCCTTTTTTCACTTCACATAGGCATTAAGGCTTCCGAACAACAAAAGAAAGTGCTTGAAAAGTGATGCTTGATCAAAAACGACGTTTTTACTTTCCGGAGGTGCCCAACCCGCAAACGTCTCTGCGTGTCCGCTTTGATAAAGTGGTAAGCTGCGAGGCCTGTGCCACGCAAGAAACCTTTATGCAAATATTCAATTTTATTAATAATGTAAAGATAACGGGAAAAACATCTCGATTAGTACTACACACAACTAGTTCCCGTTGCTCGAGACTGAATCTTTTGAGCACCTGAGCTACGAGACATCGCATTCGAGTGAATGCTTTTGGACCGATTTCGATCACGCATGGCAGAAAATTTCCGGCGCGTCTCCCTTCTCTGTGCTGTGCAGCTGCACCGGTGCATGGGCCCACAACACTGCACACCAAACCTACGGCGTCTGCTTCAGCCTTTGACACATGGTCGCTGTTGTCATTTACCTCTGGCTTCCATGAGCGATGGGTCATCGGCCTGCGTGGCTCGCTGTTGGCGGTGCACGTGATGGTCCTCTCCCACGCAGATTAAGACGTCCTCCAGGGAGGTCACGGTGAGGCCCACCGACTCGATGCCGAGTTCCTTTGTCCGTTGTTCGATATCCTGCATTCGACGACGAGTCCCCTTGAAATGCTAGCAGTACTTTAGGTCAGGAAGCCATGCAGATACAGATGATTCTTTGTTGTTCAACTTTTCTCGTCTTTCACCATCGAAAGACTGGTTGAGTGCACAGACAACGCGTTCCCCTCGTCAAGTCCTCGGAATCCGCGTACTATGTCTACAGCAAATAAAAAAAACTTGCTGTGACACAGACCTAGCCAGGGTTGTCCTCGCCTCCGGTACCAAAATAGTCCACCCAGAGGTACACTGTAGGCCTTTTCTTGCTCCTTCAAGGCAAGATCTATTGAAGGCAAGACTTTCAAATGCCTTCAGTGAGATCATTTGAAACTTCTTCCCGTATAATTTTTAGGGCTGCCCATCTGCCGCAGCCTAGAGCACATTTTATGTAAAAGAGAGGTGCGTCTCTATTAAGACCTATGCACACGACACCCTTTGGAGCTTTTCTTCTCAACAAATAGTTATCTCCTTCTACTCTGTTAGCTTTTCTTGAACGCTGTACGCCCGGTACTTTCAGATCGCCAACGTGATTAGCGTAGCAGCGCGACACAGCGTTCTTGACAGGAAACTAGCGATCACATAGTGTTTTAAAAAAAGAACGTATGCGAGACAGATGACGATCGCTGCTTGCTGAGAATATAAGCTCCGAAAGGCGTGGTTTGTTAAGAGCATAGTTACTCCCGCTAAAAGGAATCCCAGTTTCTTAAAAAAGGAGTCGCAGTTACTCCTTTTTCTTGTTTTTAAAGGGGATCTGCAACACATTTGCAGCTAATCATAGAATGTCCTCCCTAATAAAGGGACCAATCAGCGCGCGAGGTTGTCTCATCATCTCGACGGCTAGCGGGCTCGTCCTCCGCGCCCCGTGGCGGTCGAGGCATCTACACTCTTAAACAAATGTACACCCTTTGGGTCGTATCTTGCCACACAACCATAATCATCATCTGTATTTCTTGCGTTTCCTTTCTTGAAAACGCTGCGCTCGCCGCTCTCCTGTAGAGAATGCTCTGTCGCGCTGATAACGTGCATGCCGTTCTTGACTTGGAAGTACCGGGCTCGCAGCGTTAAAGAAAGGAAATGCGGACAAGACAAATGACTATTGTTGTTGTGTGGCAAGATACGACCCAAAGGGCGTAATTTCGCTTAAGAGCGTACGCTATGCAACACGCCGGTGCAATCTCGCAGGCCACGCTCAGCTGATGCGGCTACGCGCTACTGATGTGTGTAGACCAGAAGCGCAAAGATGAAATATATTTACCTTTGTCCTTTTGAGATCGCAGACATGTGTAATACATCTTTACAGACTCAAAATTAACAGTTATAGTATTTCTAACAATGTTATCGCGATCGCGAAATCAGCCAATAACTGTTGATGGGCTTGGCTGCTTGCGATGACGCTGCAGGAGGACATCGCGAAGGAGAAAGCAAGAGCAATCATTGTTTTTCACATGAGATTGTAAATCCCGAATTACATGCAATGCATTAACACTATACTCGCATGGTCACTGCAGTTTCGTCTACAGATCGGCAACGCTTTCTCATTATGTTCAGAAAGTGTTTCGAAGCCTTAAGTGCTGGGTAAGGGGTTTGGTCATAAAAGAATCGCCGTCGCTCCCTTCGTTGTTTTTTGAGTACTGGATAAACGGATTCGCCAAAAAGGAGCAGCAGTTACTCCCTTTGTTGCTTTTACGCTCTGGCTACGCGCATTCGCTAGAAAAGGAGCCGCCGTTACTCCTTTTGTTGATTTTAAGCACTGGGTAAATGAATTCGCCAAGAAAGGAGTCGCCCTTACTCTTTTCGTTGCTTTTAAGCACTGGGTAAACGCATTCGCCAAGAAAGGAGTCCCCGTGACTCCTTTTTGTTGCTCTTAAGCACTGGGTAAACGGATTCGCCAAGAAAGGAGTCACAGTGACCCTATTCGTTGTTCCGAATAGCTGGGTAAATGGCGTCGCCGCCGCACCTTAAACATGTCAATGATGATCTTCGTGGTGATGATCTGTCCCAGAAGGAAGACCGCCTCGTTGGCACGGTCGCTCTGCACGCGCGCTTTCGGCGCGTACTTGCGCAGCAGCTCGACGACGGCCGGCACGTTGCACTTGGTTGGTAGCTTGTTGATGTGCATGCGGTAGCCAGTGCTGAAGCGCTGTTTGAGGAACGTCGGTGAGCCGGTGCACCTGCGCGATACAAAAGATGAACATTTATCCGCTATAAGTGGAGGAAAGTCCACTAAAGAGAAAGTCGTCACCCGCGCGACTATAGCACACGCTGTTCCAAAGGAACCCCGAAACGGGTTTGTTAGAAATAATGTTTGGCAGTTGAAGAAAAACTTCCCCCGGTTCGAGGAGCCACAGCCGGGATCAACGCCCTCTCCGGGGTGGTAGCTCCACAATCTCACGTCAACCAGCAAGCTAGCAGATTGCAGCGAGAGGCCGGATTAATCTACAACTCCAAGTAAACTGAAGATGTCAGCGAGTGCCCGCGGTCATCCAGTGACATGTTTTCCTATTTGTCTGTGAGAGCGTAACAACACCACGCTTGTTAACCTGTTAGTAAGCGAATGTTTACAAGTTTGCACGGCAGATAATACTACTATCCTTACTTCGTATAGCTGTCTAATAACTTGCTATCGCAATCGATATTTCGCCTTTCGGGAGAAATTGCGACATACTTATATCATTTTCCGCTTTGACTTCTGCAGTAGATGTTCTTTTCCTGCACTTCACTAACAGGCTTGACCCGGAGGGTTCCTACCAAGGTGAGCGAAGCGTGTGCGCGGGGGGGGGGGGGTGAGGGCCGCGGGGGGGGGCGGCCGCAGACTAATCAATGACACCGCGTTATTACTGCGAATTTGTTTTATTCTAAACTATTCTTCTGCAAGTTGTACTGCAGTTCTTGTTCATAGCTGGGCGGCGCATACGCAGAGCGTGTGTGTGTGGCACGTACTTCTCTCGTCGCCGACAGCCATGGCAATTATGTTACGTGCCCCTCAATGACACGTGCCAACAACTGACGACACAATAACCTATCCTTCGCCATTATGAACTCTGTAACGGCCGCTATGATCCCGTTTGGACGGAAATTTAAGCGGCCGTTAAACGGGTGCAAAGCATGTAACCATTCGTAGTATCTAGGCAAATGACCGTTAGAAGCAAGATTCCCCAGCAAAAAGACCCCAGAATATTTCTCACCGTATGGATCTAGCTCAGTGGCGTAGCAATGGGGGGGTCCGGGTGGCCGTGGGCCCCAGGTGCAAGGGGCCAGCGGGGGAGGGGGTGGTGGGGGGTCATATAAGTTTGAGGACACCCGGAAATTGTCTATATCCTCGCCGTCCTCGACTACACCCGGTGGGGGGGGGGGGATGCAAAAGACCTATGGGCCCCGGGTGCCTGACGACCTAGCTACGCCACTGATCTAGCTACAAAGCACCTACCCCCGGCATGCGTACCATGCTGTTCCACTCCTCCTTCGCGCCCTCAAAGATATCATCGCTTGTCCCAACCAGTCGGCGCACTTTACTAGCTCTCCACCTCCCTTTCACCCGCACCCTCAACTCCACAGTCTGGCCACAACCAACGAACGCAGCATCTGCCCCCCTCGCCTTCCACAAAGAAAGCGACGTTTTACATGTTAACGTCTGCAGTAACGCTAGTAATTCCGCAAAGTAACTTCCCAGTAGCCCAGTAATCGCCGACCGAGGCATCAAAACAGAGTTTCGCTTCGATAGGTGTTTTACTCGCGGACAACTTCCTGTGGCAGTGAATGGAAAGTTACGGAAGAAAAGCACGCACAAGTTAAACAGTCTCACATCCTCAACCACGTTAGTTTAAGCAAGACCTAAACATATTATTTATAACCGCGAAACAGTACATACACAACTCAGTTTTAAATTTCGTTTTTTTTTTTCATTCTCTCTTCCGTGCGCGGGCAAATACGAAACCACCGCCCGTGGACGCTACGCTGATCCAGCATTTGTTACAAGAAACTGAAAGCGCTGTCAAGTTCTGCCGGACTACTTAGAGCCGTATAACTCGTGTGCAGAAGCTTCGATCGCTCGTGTATGGCTTTCTTTTCAGTGCCACATAAAGTTGTTACGCCGTTGATGCATGCTGTCGGTGCATCTTCTTCGCACAATTCGCTCCTCCTTGCTATACACACCTTATACGTCCGTTGGCCATGATTGCGATCCGGTCTCCCAGCACGTCCGCCTCGTCCAAGTGTTGGGTGGTCAGCAGGACGCAGGTGGTGCGCCGCAGCTTCAGCAGCAGCTCCCACAGTTCGCGCCGTCCGTCCGAGTCCATGCTGGTAGTCGGCTCGTCCAGGATGACCACCTGAATGTCGCGCACCGACTCGCGCAGCTCACTAATTGGCAAATTTCGGTTTCCCAAACGCATTACGACCTTAAGTAGTGTTCGCGCCGGTACGCTACAAATAGTAAGTTTACGATATATATACATATGTGCGTGTTTGTGTGCGTTTAAACGAGAAGAGGTCCGATTTCTATTAGTCGAATCATAAGAAGCCAACAAATGGACGGAGCAGGGAAATATATTCGTAATTCTTAACTGAAGTAAAAGAAATGGTAAATAAATGGAAAGGAAATGTATGGAAGACAGAAATGGATACGAACCCGCGTCTTCGCATTACGTGTGTGATCTTACCAATTCAGTTACCGCGGCGACACTTTCCCATCCACTTCCTGTGGTAATTATGTCTGTCTACTAGAACTAACAATGAAAGTGGTAGAACAGAACTGCTTGTTGGCCTAATTGGTGCTTGCTAAAAAGACATGTTTTTTTGCCGCAATGGAACACTCACAAAAGGAAGACTCATAAAGACAACACAGGCGGCACTTCCAACTGATTTATTTTGGACTGTGACCCAATAATATATGTACACATACACGCATGCGCTGGCTGTTCACAGATCTACGTTACCCAGCGGTCAAACAATCTAGTTTCTGATTTATAGAGCACGATAGATGTATCACTAATGCAAGTTGTTCCTTTCTTTTTTATATAGTACACTCTAAAAACAAAGGGAGTGCCGGGCACTCTCTTTGAGGGAGTAGCGGCTTGTCCCATATTTCACTCTCTTTTCGAGAGTAGATGGACCCTCTTTGAGAGAGAGTAGGTCAACTCCTGTTGACAGAGTTTTGTTACTCCACCGTCAGGGATTGCTAGTACTCTTCCGCAGAGTGATAATACTCTTCCCACAGGGAGTGCTAGTACTCTTCCGCAGAGTGCTAATACTCTCACCGCAGGGGTAATGGCACTCCACCAGACCGAGTACTTCTACTCCCCCAAACAGAGTGCTAGTACTCTTCCCAATACCCTCTTAGCGAAGTCCTGGCCACGCATGCAGGCAGGAAATCAGATCAAATTAGGGTCGCTGATATACCGTTCCCTAGGCGGCTCCTCAGAGTCAGTAGCCCAATTCCAAGCGGCCTACAGAATAGGCGTGAGCAAAGTTATGCAGGATTGTAAAGTCATTTTTCCTGGCTATTTGCTGCCTGCCTACCATGAGGCGTGACTGCTCGGAACCGGCCTATGCGTATGCGTCGCGAACGCCACTGCGGAGAAAAAAAAGCTAATTAACATTTAATTCGCAATTATCTTCGCACATTTCACAATCAGGAGACAATTAATCTAATTAGAACACGATAGTCGAGGGAATCACATAGTTATGGAGAACCACATTGCTCTATACATCACGTGGATTCGAACCCGCGTACACTCGCATCTATACAATTCAAAGCACACATCCTAACCATTACACCACAAAGCCACCACGCTCAGTCGTGTTGTTTTAGAGGTTATATATATAACAAATGTATTTGAGGAATCGGCTGCGGTGGGTGGAGTTTCTCTGCAGTGTGCTGTGCTGTTGTGTACTGGAATACGTTTGCGTTTGCATCATTTCCATTCCTTGCTACGACTAACGAAGGAATACAACGTAGACGACGACGTGAGAACTATTCACGGCTTGTCGTCACCCCAGGAAAATAATAAATGTGCCGTTCAGCTCACGATCGAGTGCTTTTCCAGTCCATGCATTATATGTTCTCCGAAAATACGCGGATACAAAGTATCGTGCCAACCATCCACGTATGTGAATTTAAGTCGCGCGTATACTGGTGAGCATGTCTGTTTATTTTTTCCGCCAGTTCCATTCGTATGTGGTTAACTGCGACGCCAGTACCAAGCATTTCGACGTGCCTCACGCTGCCGCGTAGGCGTTCTTTTCAAGTGCATTAGTTTAGAGTTCGGTTCAGTCCGCTGTGAGCTGTTGTCCTGCATTAGCAGCGGATCGTTAGCGTTTTGAAGAGCATGCATTCCAGCATTTGGAGACTGCTTATGCCGATAGCCGCGTCACATGCATTAGCACGCATGTTTAAATGACTAATGTGTCCACTTGTTACGCGTGCACTGCTCGTATCCTGTGGCAGTGCTCGTTCTAAAAGCTTCGAAGACCATCTACATTCATACGTGTGTTCAATATATATGCACAGGATGGACTTGTCGGCTAGTTGGTTGAGCATTTTAGAAGAAACAGCACAACGCAAGGACGACGCAAAAACATGGACCACACCACGAAGCACTGGTGTGGTTGATGCTTTTTTTCGTCCTGGTGTTTGCGCTGTTCCTTCTTGCACGATACACGCACACCACAGGTAGGCAAAAGTTTAGGAGCATAGGGTGTTAACTTTGTTTTCCCGTTTCCTCTCAGTGTCAATGGCACAATGCGTTGCCCGGAATTGCGCACGCTTACCCTCATATTCAGAAATGCATCATAGCTTGAAGCCCATGCTTGACTTGATCTAAATGACCCAAGCCGTGAACGCACCAAAAGAAAGGCAGTGAGCGTCTAGGGGACGTGCGCACCAGGCGTCGTTTATACAAAGTCAAGCATGAGCTTTGTATTAAGATACATTTCTGAATATGGGCGTTAGTCATCTACTTCTCACAGAAAATGTCGAAGAAACGCCCACCAAAACCAGGCACATTCGTAAACTTAACTAGGCAATACGAAGCTCCATAGAAAAAGAGTGGTATTAAAAGCTTTCAGTATTTTGCTTTACTCCAAAATGGTTGCGCTCTCGTGGCTTCAATGTACAGAGATAGTGCAGCGTTAGCTAAAAAGCATGAATTTCCAAACTCCGCGCCAAAATAAGCTTGTAAAATTATTTAGGTGCTAGAATCCAGGGTTTGTAGCGATCCTTGAAAACCCTTTATTTCTAAAATGCCATTTTCAAGGCATTGAAAACCCTGGAATTTTTAGAAGTACTGGAAAGTCCTTAAATTTGTACACTTGGCTAGACTTAGCAGACATTGCCAAGCGTTTTTTTTTTTTTCCCTTCTGTGACACTCTTCGCATGTCACAGATAATTGTCTGTGGAGGTAATAGAAAGAAAGCGACATCCTTAAAGTTGAAATTACAAAGGAGCTGCAGATACCAGTTTTAGGCACACGGAACCGGCGACAAATGTACTTGGAGGAGCAGAAGCAGGAAGCTCAACAGTTGAGGCAAAGAAAAGCAGTGATGAGTAAATCGAGAGCTACAGACACAATAAAAGGAAATTACAAACGACTTGCTTATTTGGTGGTGAAAAGCTGAGGCAACAGATGACATCACATACACTGTCAAACCAGACAGTATTCAAAAACCGCAAATGTTGCAGGTCCAAGTAGTTAATTGTGCTATTGCAGAAAAACTTTGAGCGCTTTTTTGAAATGCTTCCTTGTGTGCGCTTAGTGTGAAAGGCAAATTAGCAGTTTTTCAAATGTTTGAAATCAGTGAAATGCGGTTTGTTTTGTTTTCTTTTGTTTGCATTAAAGTTAACGATGTCGTTGAACAGGTTATTGCCTGTCCAAACTACTAAAAAAATCGCACGAGGTCCTTGAAGTTACTGTGTCGGGGCCTCGAAAGTTCTTGAAAACCATTGCATTTTTTTCTTCAATATTGCTACGAACCCAGTAGAACTGTCATGGAGTAAAAACCTTGACTGAACAGGGGCTTATACGAAGAGCACAGGAAGACAAGAAATGCAGTAGTAGGCATGGAGGGCCCTGAAAAAAATGTGCCACATCTGCTCATCTGCCTTATGTTTCTGCATTTACTGTCCCATTTTTAATAGAAGTGCACTTACTGTTCTACTCCAATAAACGCAACATTACCAACTCCAGTGTGGGGGCAGTCCTTCAGCCAGTGCAGAACTCTTTCTGTACATCCCTGTCAGCTCTGTCATTTTTCCAGCATTGTAGTACAAGATTTGTTAAACTGGTTTCGCAGAATATGAGCAGTACACTCTTAAATTAGCTGTTTATTTGTATGCTATTTGTATGTTCAGGTCCTCAGTTTGGTTGCATGACAAATTGCCATACCTCAATAGATACAAGAAAAAATGTTATCAGAGTTTAATAAAATCCAAACAGTAATAACCACAACAATATAATGACATACATTTCTTTTGGTACGTATACAGCCCATGTCTTGGCACTGTATAAATTCAACTATACATCGCAAGTACTGTGTCCTGACCACTATTATTCACATGTGTAAAACCATCACAGCAATTCTTCAACAAATATCACAGTGATTAGTGACATACACTTTGTAACTGCTTTACATGAGCATAATGTATACAAATGGTCCCTGTGTACCTACACATGACTAGTGCCACGCGAGTACTATTACTCACAGGTGTAAAACCAACAAAGCAGTTCTTTAAAAATATCACAGCGCTTAGTGACGTACATGCTGTAACTCCCTTGTAAAAGCTTAATACAAACACGTGAGCGCACAGAAAGCTAGCAGTGCGCCTACATGGAAATACCACCGCCTCAATACTAATTCACAAGTGTACAACCAACCAAGCAGTTCTTTAAAGAATATCACAATGCTTAGTGACATACAATTTGTAACTAGCTTATATAAGATTTATACAAACATGAGAACATACCCAAAGCTATCGGTGCACCTACATGGAAGTGCGGCCATCTGAACACTATTATTTGCAAGTGTAAGCTCAACAGAAAAGTTCGTTATAGTGACGCCCATTTTGTAACTGTCTTATACAAGCTTAGTGCAAGCACAAGAATGCGGAAAAAATAAATTAAAAACTTGCTCTATGAATACACAAACAGATCAACACAAATGGTAAACACCGCTTTGAAGACACGTGACCGTGACAAAGCGCAGTGCTGTGCCGGTTGAAACTGCCATCCACAAAAGTATTGAGCAATGCTTAAAACAACAAGCAATAAAGTGCTGAAAGACTGCATTTGTAACGTACCTATTTTAATTCAAATTTCTTGAATATAGGGCTCTCTTGCAGATAAGGCATCTGATCCAACTGACCTGATTTTACACCTGCTAAATGCATACAATGCACTCAGATATAACTGGTAATAATAATTATAAAAGGCATTTAAAAACTTGATAGTATGATGAAGATGCATGAATAGAAAAGTTGTGTCCCCCTCGTACTTGTTAAAAAGGTGTAAGTACGACACGTGTTCTTTTTTTCCGCAATTTTTGCATTAATGGACACCCGGGAACCTCGAACCCACAAAAAAAGAAGATACTGCTGTGTTAATAGTGTTGTGAATAATTTTTTGTGAAAGCTTTTTACAGACAAGTTGCAGTCTCGTTTCTGGAGGTTGAGCTGTATCATGCAAAATAACATGGAAAGTGGTCACATGGGAGCATGACACTATGCCACAATGTTCGTTTCAGTTGACTCTCTTGCCCTACAAGTCAGTGCTCACTGTGACCAGTGCTGGAACAGCAGTGTCTGTGTGATTTTCATTACACTTCTGTCCTATGCCATCTTTACCAGAGTTGGCGGCACATAGGTACCCAAATTTCGTTAGTGTTGCTTTCTCAGGTGGTTGTTTTTGATTTGCTCAATATCAGTTGGCACTTCAGCTGCATCAAACTTCTATTTTACCTCTTCAACAACAACATAAACAACAATCTTATGACACCTGTGTTGTCCTTCTGGTTGCCTACAAAGACCAGTTAATCTAGCAACAACACTGACAGTCTTTACTATCTTCTAATGGGGAAGAGGTGTGTCCCACCATGTGTTCCACGTTGTTGTCGCTATGTGGGCTGGCTGGGGAGGCAACAACTGTAATATGTTTGCATATTTTAAAGTGATGCTTGTACTGTGTTATAACACCTAACTTAGTCTTGCACTTGCTGCACAAGAACACTGGCTCACAGTCGTGGTGAAAAGCTTTTGTATGTTGAGCAAATGAGTTGTATGCACTACAAAAAAAGTCACAGTGATAGCAAACATGTTGCTCTACCAGGCCTGGTGCGGTTCCTTCTGACACTGCTGCTGATGCTGACACACTGCTGCTTGCCTCGTACACTGTTGCAGCTGCAGTAGACATGGCCGTCTCTGTATCTATTGCTGCCGTGCCACCTGTCATGGTAACTTCAGGTGGTATCGGGCTCACTTCTGCAACAGAGATGTCGTTTGCCCCTTGAGGGCTCTCGTCATCAGGGCCAATAATTTCGTAGGCATTGTCTCCTGCATTGAAGAACCAATAAGAACAGCCTGAATTAATAAACATAGCTCTAAAAAGTACGGACATCAAAACTTAACCACAAGCTTTGCACATCAGTGACCAGGCTTAAGGAATAATACTTGCAGGAGGAGTTACACAATTGTGTGCGTACATTACAGTTAAGCCTCATTAGAAGAGATACTCAAGAGGCACGGGAAACATGTCTCTCGAAACCAAAAATTTTAAAACACTGAGGAGCCAGACTAGATCACCTTATTATGCATCATCACTAAAGTATGTTTAGATATATCTGACGAAATAATTGCTCAGGGTGGCTTAAAGGGCCCCTAAACCACTTCTTGACATTTTTTGAACATTTCAAGTAAACATGCGCATCAAAATCAGAATGCAGTCACAATTGACGACGCCAAACGCCACAGTGTGTAGCACTGTGGGAGCACCACAATATGATGAAAACGACCCCGTGCGCCTCTCTGGACCTATCCTGCACCCCGCAGTTTGTCCTGACATCACCAGGCTGTCTCTGATGATGTCACCAGTTTCCGGTGCTGTCGATTGGTCGAACGAAAGTGTGCGACTGCCGGCAAGGCCTGCAAGCAAATACACACTCCTTCTTCCTCGTCGCGTTGCTCGCGATGCCATTGTGGGCAGCCAATGGGGGCAAAGAACAGAAATGCCAACAGAAGGGTCTCCCTACGAGGCTGTTTAACTAGAGTCACCATACAGTTCCATTGTATTGGCAAGGTCATTAGCGCCACCCCTCGCAGGATGACGGGCCTGCGCGGCAGCAACAGAGCTCGTTGGTGATGGCCTGTCCCGTAACATTTGGAGGTGTACTAGGCGAGGAAAAGATGATACTGTCCAGATGGTGTGTACCAGATGAAAGAGTAAAATGAGCGGGGACTACTTTTAGATAATCAAACACGTAGCTCCACAATTACTGGACCGTTTTGAAAAATTCTCGTGGCTACGTGTTCGTTGCCTTAACATGTACAACTGCAACACTGCAACTAAATTTCAACCTCGGTGGTTTAGGGGCCCTTTAAAGACATTCACAGCTTTTTAGTGACTGTAGATTGTGTTAGCTTCCTCCCTAACTTCTGGAAGTTAAACACTTCACTTTGCAAGCCTTGTTGCTCGCAGTGCCTTTGAGGTGCTCTTAGACGCTCGTCAGCTTCAACTGTCGACACTTTCTGCCCTGCACTGTCCTCGTTGCCCTCCTTTTCTAGTTCATGCTAAAGAGACATGCGCACTTGACCTGTGTGAGGATTGCGTGATCTTTACACCCTTCGGAGCACACAAGGTGCATGAAGTGAATGTGTCTGGGTTGTGTCCCTTCGAAGTAGTGAATACTTAAAAAGTCGTTAGTAACAAAGGTGACTCTTGCGTACAGTGTTGTTAATGTGGCAAACCAACCAAACCATTTTCAGATGTCTCTTACAACCAAGTGTATCTTGTAATGAGATTCTACTGTACTGAATATTTTTCATCTATGGATCATCTGCATGTACATATAGTCACAAAGGCATGCTGTGTGGAATGGCGAATTAGGAGAAAGCTCGTACTCTTTACTTTTTGTCCCTAATATAAGCAGCTGATAATAATATGATAAAAAGCAGGTAATGAGGCAAGCATGGAACATAATCCTTCAGCTCTAAACAGTTTTTTGGGCCTGCATCATTCCCTCATGACATAAGGAAACAACTTGATTGCAGTAATGGCTGCATGTGATCTGAGTTGATTGAAACAAACAATACGTAAGGTTGCCCTGTATGTAATTTTATCAGTGCTTTTTAGATGTCCTGCTGGCGATCCTGGCTGCACATTGTTTCTCATGCTTTTTGGCACGATTCCTTTATTTTCCACTCCACTCTTTTTTCTGGTTTTATCCCCTTTCCCTTCCCCCTTGCATAAAATAGCACACCTGAAGTATCAAATCTGTTGAATTATTGTGTGTATCATACCTGTTAACATGCGGGCTTCTCTGTGGTCTGTGTTGTATTTTTGCGCTGTACAAGTCAATTCAAAATGAAAGATGGAATGTCCCTGCCTATTGTGTGTGTGTGTGTGTGTGTGTGTATATATATATATATATATATATATATATATATATATATATATATATATATATATATATGTCTTTCTCATGTTTTGAAATATATGTACATTCAGGAGTGCCTGCATGCTCTTCTCCCCTGCTCCAGTGACGAAAAGGAGAGCCTTTTTGTGTAGCATAGTAAAACATTCACATGTTTTTGCTGTGCCCATTACATCACTTATCATATGGATCTGTCACAATATAGAGTAGCAGTGGTCTATAATACTAACTCAGCTCAACAAAACTATAGATTAGCACATACCGACATGCTGTGAAACAGCTGTTGCAAAGCCGCTGGTGCTGGCAATTTCCGCAGCACTGCAGTGGTACAGCAGAGTGCCACCTGTATAGTGACAAATGCATATGCATGTTAGCAACTCACTAGTTGCTGATGGTTTCATAAGCTTTACACTACACAATAAAGTAATCTAGACAACTTTGTTGGAACAAATACACATAATTAGGACACCACTTAAAGACTAACACGATTAATTGCCCCCAATCTCTCACTCACTAAGGGATAATACTACTGAAACATTGGTGGAGAGCTCAGATTAACACATTCCATAAAGGACAAGCTTTCTTTGAGGAAAACAGCTATAACAGCGGTTAGTTTTCTTGATCATCTTATGTGCTAGCTTTGATTTAAATGTCATGCAGTACTATAAAATATGAAGTGCCGCATTTCTAGCAGCAGAAGGCGTCATCAGCCTCATGGTACAACTGATTTTTACACTGTTTGTGTCAGTGAGCCGACACATACAAAGAAAACCGAATTCACACATACATATACAGTGCCAAGTGCACTCCTCCTTCTGAAAACGCAGCCGCCAGTTCCAATGCTGCTGAAAGGAAAGGTTATATAGAGTGCGAGACTGCATGGAACTACCACTTATGACAGTAAGTGTATGATCTGCTGATTGGAGAGGTAGTCACATGCTATTTCTAGTCTTTTTTAGAAGCATTACTAAAGGATGAATTAAAATTTATTCATAAGTCATGAATTTCACGCATCCACGGTTCGGTTAAATAACTTGTGAGAAAAAGAAATGTTTACCTGGAAGAGCAATCTTTTTCCTGCTGCAAAATTTTCCTTCGAATTAATGAAATAACTTTACAGCGTCATAATATATTGTGTTTCTCGCAACTACTTCCCAGCAGTGGCGAGTTACAGTGTTTATATCTGACTCATTGGGCGACAATACTGCCAAACACAAATGCTTCACGAACACGAGAACACGTCCCTCGCAGAGAATAGCAACCATATATGCCTCTGTGAGACATGATCGCACCTTTGTGGTCAAAATGTACATTAGAACGACATCACCATTTCATTAAAAAAAAAGCCTCCGTACAAGGCAGCCGCCAACTGCATAATGTGAAATTGCAACTGATGTCCACTTACTGGTGGCCTGTGTTTGAGTCACTTTTGGCAGTTGACTGGGTGCTGAGAAATGCACGTCCTGGGTTGTCCCTGAAAAACATACAGGGTTATGTCATATGTTGAAAATATATATACACCGGCATTTCATAAGTTGCAAAACAAATGAGTAAACTAATAAACAACTGTAATGTAAACAGAGTACACATAAGATAGGCTGTCAACTGGTAATGCATTACGCAAAAAACCTAATGCATAGGAAAGACTATATGTATACACACGAAGCTGACACAATTCAATTTGCTCTAGGTTTTTCCGTGCAGTATATTCAAATTATTATGTCTTGTGGTTAGAGCAAAATTAGTGTAAATTACGCACTAAATTATGTACCCTGGAAAACTTTTCTTCAGTATGCACCTGTGCGCGCTTCGAATGAGTAGCGTTGTAACATTTACGTACATGGCATTTAACATGGTTGCTGAACACGGATTTCCTTTGCCCCGTGTCGTGTACAGTGAGCTACATATATCTGCCCCCCCCCTTTTTTGTACTAGCCATACTGCGTGCCATTGCACTTATACGCACGTGAATAAACCTTACGACACAGAAATAAAAAAAAGCGCCAATCACCCATGCCTGCATGTTGTAGTGGGCCTAACCTAACCAAGCATGGGCTGTTGCTTTTTATAGTAAACACAGGCACCGTGCTCATTGCAAGTATGTATCATGTCACTAAGCAAATATGCAATTTCATTGTACCACTATTTTTTTATCACATGGATGTATCTGTTGAGAGGCAAGACAAAAAGCAGTCACTTCTCAGAACTAATCAGCTTTTTTAAAACACATTTCTAACTTTTCGATGACACTTGCTGCTATGTGTTTGTCTCCAGAGAACATACTTGATTTGACTTTCCAATCGGAGACATTACATAAATATACCATGTTAAGATGACTGCCTGGAGCACGTGAGAATTTTCATCTTGGTGTAACATACTGTATCTTGATTTTGGTTACATTTGGTCAAATGGCACACCCAATATACCCACATACTAGGTTTCTTGTCCAAATTGCATGGCAATGTATTTTGATTTTTTGGCATTGGCTCTTCTGCACTACGTGAAGTCGCGCTGCACTGGCTCTTTCACATCCTCGTGTCCTTGCAGCTGCTTTCTTGAGTTATATAAAGCGGGTGCCTGAAAAATATCATATGCAAAAGTCAACACAAGGGCATGGCGCAAAACAACATCAAGACAATCAAGGCCATGGCAATAAAAGAAAGTCTTAGCTCTTAGTCTTTTTAGTGAAATGCATGCAAAACATCCAAATGACTGCAACAGTCAACTGCTAAATTAACTTCAATTTTAGATTTACACAAAAAAGAAATAACGGACAGTTCATCCTCGTTCGGCACGAATGTTAGAATACTTCTGCTAATGAATAGAATATTGGTCATTTTCAAACATCATAGGTCTGTCATGAGCCTGGTGTATCGCAAACACCATTTGTGACACATCCTAAGCACGTGCCCAGTGTGCCCCCCGCACCATCCCTGGTTGTGCCACTGCTGAAGCCATAATTTGAGGATTATAGCTGCAAACATGATGCTCAGTAGGGATGAAAATATTGTCCTTCAGTTCAATGGATATATGGATGTGCCTATAAAAAAGGGCAACGAGGCTTGTTATGGCAAGCTTACCCACATTTCAATACTAACAAGAAAGTTCACTGCGGCCTGCATCTAAGCTTACTAAAAGACATGAACTTATTTTCATGTATGAGGTGCACAATGGAGTTCATTTTTGACAGACCCGACTACTGCTGCACTTTGAAATCTAGCATTTTAGATTCTTGGAGACATGTAAATGTTGCAGTTAAACCGCAGTTATTGGTTTATTACACCAACCTATTGTTCTGTGTACGACAGACTGGTAACACGGAATTAAAGCAACATTTTATTTTGATATTTTATTTCTCTACTAAAAATATTCAAGCGATAAACACATTTTGATCTGCCATGCAATAGCAAAATGCACACATTACGCTTGTAACCCCCAAAGGAGGGCTGATTTAGCTATTCATATGACATAACCCTGACACGCCAACTCATATTAGCAAATGCACAGGCATGTCCACAACAATAAGCGTATGCAAAGCGCCCTTGCAATTGTAATTCCACACAGCAGCCGTTATATTCGATGCCGATGCATAACTAGCTGCTCGACAATTCACCGAGTTCGTAGACATAAGCATCCTTTCAGTTTCGCACCATGCACGAAAACCGCAACAGGAGACAAAACCAGACCTACCTATAATCACACCATTTCAATACATGAGCAAAAACAGTTCAGTCTTAGGGATAAACACTGTGAGAGCGATTTAGTGCGCGACGGCGACGAGCGACAAAACGGGCCGTCGCTTGAACAGATGGCTCGGTTCTGTAAATCTAGAAATCATCGCTCGTCGCCCGAAAGTGCTATGAGCGACTAGCCAATAGCACGAAGCCGGAACTAGATGTACATCGCTCAAATACTACCGATTGTAGCGCGGAACGAGCAAATGATTCAATTTTTATACGTGCAAGGATAAGAACCAACGGCAAGACCTCCGGAAATATTTTATGCTACTTTTTTAGTAAAATACATCAACGTAAATTACTAAAGCACGCGTCACGCGTCATTGCAGCCCTCATGCCGGCAACACCGGGGAGGCGTCGCTCAATATCGTCGCTCGCACGGAGTACGACTTGTAGGCGACGAGCGAAAGCGACAGCCATCTCCATCGCGTCGCTTGTAGCTGCCGCGCCGCGCGCAAGATCGCTTATATGGGGTTCATACTCTTTTCAGCATAAAACATGGATTCCTCATGCGTTTCCAGTAAGTTCAAGATAACGCGCCCAACTGACCTCTTGCAGCATGCAGCTGAATGCCTGCGGCAAAGTTTCTAACTAGCACTGGTGCTGCACGTAACTTCAGTGGTCGCAGATTCCCCCTGCGCGAGACACCGTCAAGCGCGCGGTTTATTTATAAAAAAAGCATGCTGCCAGCAAAATGACGCCTTCTGTTATGTGATTCCTTAGTTCAACAGCGTTCCGTACACAGTAGACTGCTAAACTGAATAAATTCAAACACACAAAACGCACGCTAATCACGCTCCGCATAGGCTCGGAATCACGGGATGGTGAACGAACCATTTTAAGCGTCCTCTCGCCTGGCGTCTTATTGAACATACCATAGTTCTGGCAGCGTTTGCGATCTTTAAAGCTCTTACGGACAACGGCAACGTGATAAAATCACACGCAGTTATCGCGACGACTGGCTTTTTCGATTGACAGGGAGAGACACAGCGCGTATGCCTAGTCCTTTGTCAATCGCGTCGGCTAAGCGCAGCGACGACTTCCTGGCGATAGCATGACATATACGGAGAATGTGCACCTAAGTTAGAATTCACTTACCGTGGTGGATTTGCTGTTATATCCAAGGCATGACGAACGACTGTCGTGTTTATGTAGCGACGCGAGATGGCTGACATACGATCTCCGTTGGCCGGCCTTCGCGGCGGCGGTGCAGCTCGCTGTACGGATCACCTTTCTCCGGTGCTGTGTTGTTCCGCGATCTTGAGCGCGCGCGCGCGCGGTGGAGCAAATCCGAGTGAACAAGTAGAGCGCTCGCTACGCGTTCCTTTGAACTGCGGCGGCCTGTTCTCTTAGAAGCAACTGCATGTAATAAAGCACAATGTCCTATTCTGCCGTCTAAGAATAGGACACACTTTTGGCACACATAACTTCTTACACACGGGAAACGAGCCTCCAACCTGTGGTAGATGCGGGGAGAGGCTGACCGTCCTCCACGTCCTACTGGAGTGTCGGGAAGCCGAATCCGAAAGAAAAAAACATTTTCTCTTAGCATACCGGCACCACATCCCCCTTCATCCTGTTATGTTACTTGGCCCAGAACCACTCTTTGACACCAACGCCGTCCTAGGTTTTTGAAAGATGTTGTGTTGCATATTATTAGCCCCACACGTTCGTAGCGCTTCCTCTCTTCAGAGGATGCCGCTGCGATAATTATTTTGAATAGCACATGCCTCTAGGCCCTTGTGGTTCAAGGGCTCTGGCGAGGCAGTAGTGCTGTAAGCAATTTAACATCTCGCATATTTTAAACAATGCATCATTCCTTTACGATGGATATTAATGTTCATAGTAGTCGTCATTAGTCATCGCCATAATTTTATAGCACGTAGATTTTACGCACTTTACAGCGACTATTTTTAGGCCACTTTACAGCCAAGTCACATCTTCCATAATACATCGTTAACATTACCACTTGTCATGGCGCTCTTTGGCCAAACCTGGCCCTTGCGCCACAAAACACCACACAGCATCATCATCATAGAAGCAAAACGATGTGTTCTTTGCTCAGCGTGCATGAATGATACATTGCCATGTTCGGGGCCAGCCACCTACAGTTGAAGCAGAAGATTACGCTACGTTTTGTTCTCTATTGCCGCAAGAGTAGTTCTACTCTCTCTCTCTGAAGAGGAGAGTAAAAAGCACATTTCACTCTCTCCTTGGTGACAGAGTGAACAATGCATTTCACTCTCCTCGACATTTTGCGAGAGTAAAACGACGCTTTGAAGAGTGAACCGGCCGCTTCACTCCTGCGATACCCTTCCTAGTTTTTAGAGTGATAGGCTTCCATTAGCTCACGTGCTGTTTGAAATCTAGATCTGCCAAGAATCCTAATTTCTGCCTGCCAAGAACTAAATCTAATGAAAGATGGCGTGGCACATTTGCCTGCTCACTGCAAGGCCTGCATGTGCAAACCACGATTTTCTGAGATTAGGATTCCTGGCAGAAGTAGATTTCAAACAGCACGTGAGCTGATGGAAGCCTACTATATAAAAAAGAAAGGAACAAATTGCATTAGTGATACATCTATCGTGCTCTATAAATCAGAAACTAGATTGTTTGACCGCTGGGTAACGTAGATCTGTGAACAGCCAGCGCATGCGTGTATGTATATATATATTCATGGGTCACAGCCCAAAATAAATCAGTTTGAAGTGCCGCCTGTGTTGTCTTTATGTGTCTTCCTTTTGTGAGTGTTCAATTGCGGCAAAAAAACATGTTTTTAGAAAGTGTTAGCCATCACCACCACTCAGAGCCATGGCGCAGGATGTAGAACGTCCTATGTCCCGCAGGCGTCACGTAGACGTGTACTTTTTGGTTGAAGGCAACTGGTCCTCGAGCGCCTGGAGTGGCCAATCGCGCGGCAATTTTGCGTGCATTTTCGGGCTTCTTTCACGCTCGGAAAAACACTTTTATGTAGCACGTATTGAGCAGCAGAAAGCTGCAATGGGAGTTTTTCATGTCGCTCTACAATTTTTTCATCAATACTTTTCATTTAATTATAATATTTGAGAAGTTGAATAACTAATTAAGACTAATTATCTAATTAGGCCAAATGAAAAATAGTTTGAATACCTCCAATTATGTTTTCTCCAGCTACGTGGCATTTGCACATTTTTAAAATCTGGCTAAAGTTAGCTAGGACGCCCTGTATACCTGACTATGTTCGAAAAAACCTATAAAATGTAAGAATGTGCGCATTTATAAAATACATATGGTGGTTTAGAGGCGTAGAAGACAGCACAACCTTCGGCGGTATTCGCAACCGCCTTATTGCAAAGAACTGCGCGCATACTCTCAGCCAATGGTGATTTAGTCCGTACTGCTGAATTAGACATAGGGTTACTGGCAAATACGAAGAAGAAAGCTGCGTGAATTCGACCCCTGGAGCTTTGTAGAATCAACGTCTATATTTAAAAAAAAATTGCCGGAAACTCACGATGGCATCAAACTGCATAAAAAATGTTGAGGATTGTGCGGCAGAAAATGACAAGCCCTCGCTCGTGTATCGATGGCGTTTCGGCGATTTGTATACTTATCTTCCGCAGTACGCTGCAACATTCGTTGAGTTCAAACGAACCGTCAGCATCCAACAGTGCATCGAGAACAAACCTTGGGCATGCCCACGATGGCTAGCGCTGTGCAGAGGCGGCGCTGTAGGCCAGGCGAGAGGTCCATGGCAAGCACGGTGCGATGGATGTACAGGCTGGTGTCCTGCAGCAGGTTGAAGACTTCCTGCCGCGCTTTACTCAGCGGCACGCCCTTCACCTGCGAGGAAGTGTGCGCTCTCAGTGGGAACCAAACGCCGCGAAACTTGAGCACGAACGAGCGCGATGTAGGCGAGGACAACGACTGTCCCTAACAAGGTTTGTCCTGGCTGACATCGCGTTCAACTTTATTGCCGGGCCTAATTCAGAACAATTTAGGCTGCGAAACTTCGTTGAAACTTCGAATGAAAGCCGCTATTCTTCCCGAAATGATCTGTTAGAGTAACCGTACGTTTTAGCGCATTAACGGGGCACTAAACAAGCAGTAAATCACCCAATGCCGAAAGAAAATTCTTTGAAGGGAAATTGTTTTGCAGCTTTGTATACCAGGTAAAGCTTGAACACGAGCGAAGAAAATGAAATGTATTTTTTTTTACGTTTTTCTGGATGTCGCGTCGAGTTACTGCGCCCGTGTCTCCGACGTATTAACTCGGGAAGCCGCTGATTTTCAAAGCATTTACAGGTACCTCATTCGAACTTGTGCCAAGAAACTTCCCAGTCGCTTACTCCCTTTCCAGCGCAATCGTCACCGTTCCCGACGAGTCCCGAGGAAAGGCTGTTAATTCCTCTGTCACTGCGGGGTGCTGCGTGCTGCGACAACTTAGGGTCACCACCCGCCCCGAGTTCCTTTGCGCCTTTTCTGGCTCTCCAGAATCTCACATCACTGCAATACTGACGTCGTTGGTGCACTCCCATCGGGTATGCCAACACCAACGTGTTCGAAATATGCCTATGTAACTTTACTGCACAGAGATAAAACTTGGAGCACGCTTAAACTGCGCCTTTAAGAGTGCAACGCGAAAGCATTCAAATATCCCTGACTCGCGCTTCCCGGCAGCTGCAGCTTATGTAACCGCAATGCTTGCCTGGGAACGCTGGCGGCGAACGCTATGCATTAAGGTTCTTTCTTTTTTCTCACCTTCGCCTCCGCGCGCCGCTACCGCGGATGCGCGTAGGCGAGCGCCACCTGGATGGCGTTGCAAGAAACCGAGTGCGGAGCGCCGCTCTGTGAATGGTACAGAAACGCTGGGAAAGGGGTCTGTGCTTGAGTTTCCGCGTAACACAATTATGTTTTCTCGCACATTCAGATTACAATACGACGCTAGTCACGTCTGTAAGTTATGTGTAAGTCCTACTTTACGATTTTTCTGACGCAGTTTACTTTGAGAAATTCAGTTGCTTCAGTAACGCCTCTACGACACGCAGTGGACCTGCGTGGTTCGGTATGCGCCGTTCGGAGTGATTTTTCACTCACGTCCCGCCCGGCGCCAACGCCGGACGCCGATGCCTGAGGCCGACACCGAATTTTTCTGCGACACGGGGACCCTAACGCTTTCGCGTTAAAACATATAAAAGCGTCAAGCTTTATGTCGAATAGTCATAAACGTTCGCCATTGTGTCTGACTGTGGACCAAGAAGGTGAGTAACAAACATTCAACTATTGTAAGCCACGGGCAGGTTTCGACGTCATCACAAGGTCTTTAGGAAAACTACAATGTTGTCGAACAAGGGACACAGTGAGATAAATTAGCTAGTCCCCCTTTTCTGTAGCCTCTGCAGTTGAGGTTAAGCTTTACGCCAGCTCGCGGTGGTGGATGTATATTAACCCCGCGGCTACGACGGAGAACGAGTATTTCGCTTCACTCAGACTTTCTTTCGGTGGCCTTATTGCTTGCCGATAGAAGATTCAGTAGACCGATTTAATAGTCCATTTAACGTCTTCAAAACCACTCAGGGTTTCCTATATCGCCCT
The DNA here is from genome assembly GCF_050947875.1 of Dermacentor variabilis. Classification (NCBI taxonomy): domain Eukaryota; kingdom Metazoa; phylum Arthropoda; class Arachnida; order Ixodida; family Ixodidae; genus Dermacentor; species Dermacentor variabilis. Next base: position 137,493,670 of record NC_134571.1, read on the forward strand.
TATTACGCCAGCTTCACGAGTGCTTTTGCATTCCGTTCCCATTAGAATACGGCCGCCTCAAGGGTGAATCGAACCCGAAATATTGTTCTCAGAAGCGTGACGTCGTAACTGCACTAAGCTGCCATGGTAGCATCCCTGAAGAAGGCTCCAACGCACTGTGACAGTGTAGCCCCAGCTACAGCCTCACTGAAGCATACGTTGGCATGTCCGCGAACGTGGCCGAACGCATGGCTTTTGGTCAGCCATTTGTGTCAGCAGCTTACGTAAAACCGTCTAGGTCCCGTATTTAAAAGGATCCCTTACGCTAGTGTTAAGAAAAAAATTGTTCATCAGTTCTGATGCGGGACATATATTAGCAAAGGTGGCCGGCCCATCGCAAAGAGCATTTACGATGGAGACGCTTTGGGAATTGTGTGATCCTGAAACGTAACCTCCCTGATATGCAAATGCAGCACCGAGAGGTGACTCCATTAAGCTGGCCTGCTCTTATCATATCAGCCAGATGGCGTCAACGTAAAATACGAAATGAATTATTCGTTTTCGCTCGCGGATTCTTCAGGAACCCTCTATCAACAAGTCAAAATCGCGAAGAGAACTCAGTGGCACTTACTATAGCGAAGAACATCACGTGCTCTTCGACGGTCAGGTCCTCGAAGAGCACGTTGTACTGGGCACAGTACCCCATGCTTTGTCGGGCTTCGCCGGTACAGGTCATTATGTTGTAGCCATTCACCAGCACCGCTCCAGTACTAGAAGGCAGGAAACCTGTAGGGAATTGGGGTGGTTGAAATCTATAGAACGTACTATGCTGCTGAAATAGCAGTTGAAATTGCGCTATCAGCCTCGTTTCGCATCTCATTTAAGCTGAAGGAAAGAATCGTGCAGATGCAATCTGTGGAGCAACGCTTCGCATAGATTTCAACTCGACGCAAAGGAGCTGGTCGAGGAACTGGATTCTTCGCGTCTGCGTCCAGGTCATCCGCCTCTCCAATTTCTTGTTCGTATTGTTCTAACTGTAAAATGCCTTCATCTTGAACGTCTTCTGGGAGACTGGCTAAGAATGGGTACATACCCAATGCCCAAGTTGTCTCTTCAGGCACCCAGTGGTACATATCCCACGTCCCAAGATATCTACTGGGCCAACCAACAGCCGACGAGTTGTCTGTTCAGGTACTGTAGGGGTTGGAGGACGATCTCGCCGCTGCCACCAGTTGTCGGGGTTGGAGGTCGATCTCACCGCTGTCATTCAGTTGTACGAGTTGTAGGTCGTAGGGAGGAACTTGGGAGGACAGGACTAGGCGAGCAGGATTTATTTACAGATATTTACATTAGAACAAGGGATACATTCGACAGTCTAGCGTGGCTCCCAAATGGAGCACGCAAGACGAAGCATACAGCATGTGAGCACGGAGCTCCAAACACACTGCTTCTCGAGCACGAGCACACTGACGAGCACACCCTAGCAGCCGACAAACAGCTGCTTATAAACACTCCGTGCTCCCTAGATCCCTAGGTGAGGGAACCGTTCGACCAGTCATCGAAGCCGAGCTGCCTTTGAGCGGGAGGGCTTACACACGTACGCACTGGTTTCACTGCCCCCACCGAGGTGAGACGGGCTTCGCAGAACTCGGGGCTTAAGTCTTGAAAGGCGCGTGGGGAGGTGCCGCCAATTACCTTCCCTCGGAAACTGCCCCGCTCACGGCAGATCAGGTAGGCGGTGGCGGGTTCAGTAACAAAGCTTGGTTCGTCGAACTCATCTCGGAAGAGTCGCTGACGCGGCGTATTGTCCTCCGCACACCGTAGATTTAGTGGCGCCGTTCCGCTAGAGGATGACGGTGGCTTCCCAGAGAACGCCAACCCTGCTGCTGCAGCTGGCTGAGAAACTTTACATGTTGGCATCTCGGCATGCCATTCCTAACAGTACCCTCCTGATGGCCCAAGTTGCCTACACATATCCGCAAATATATATTGCGATGAAGCGACGACAAACGCCAATAACCGGAGAAGGGCCAATGAAAAGTTAGCTTAAATTTACGGGTCACAGCGCCACGTATTCTTTTTTCTTTTGCGAAAATGCCTACCGAATAGACACGTCGTTAGAACGATGGGCTAAGAACAGTGACCACCAATTAATATTAGATTACATTCGAAGCAAAAGCATTCCATTTGAAGACGCTCGTTTGAATTCAAACACATGAACAGACTCTGAAGAGTGCTCTAATTGACTGATCAAGAAACATTCGGCGTTGGCCTGCTTGAGCTGCAATGTATTCTACTAATAATTCACCTCATTTTCTGGCTAACAGTCGCTCATTACAGCCTCATTACACAAGTCTCCCACTACATTCTCGGCCGTGTCTCACTGTTCACCGTGTGGTTTACCGCGCTGGTGTTGTCTCGTGGCCATGCTTCGCAATTGCTGACGAAATAACCGGCCCAGAAGCTGTGCAGGGTCCGAAGCGCAGCAATGCTTACGAGAGCGTCGGGTGGTAGGCGTTCCGGTCAGAGCTTGCTATAAGACCACAAGCACGCAAAAATCAGCCGCCGCTCAAAGCCGTGGACGGCACGACATGATTAAGCACGAGGATGCCATGGCATCACTCTGAGCATCGCCACTTTTTCAGCGAGTGTTCGCAACGATTTTGAAAACATTACGCACAAAGCTTGTAGATTTTTTACTGACACGTCAGTTAACGTACTTTTATGCTCAAGTAGTGGTGAAATTACTGACCGCATACGTAAACCAAATCGCCTAGTAGGTATGGCCCTCGTGGCTTTTTCTTAAGCGCTCATTCTTTTCCCTGGTGCAACGCCATAATTATCTTGAGGTCGTACTCGTCTCGGAGGTCACGAGGTACGTTATCTCAAGGCAGATTGGAAGGGCCCGTGTGGCACACGTGTGCCGAATTTTAGATTGGCCTTGAAGGCTATGCTTGTCGATATCTTGGTCGTATGCACACTGCACGCCTGTCTCAAATCACCTTCACATATGTGCTTCTGAAATGGCGTTGTTTTTCCCTAACAAAAGAAAAAAGAAAAAAATAGATGTAAAGTCAACAAACGCAAGCCTTTCCAAATATACGCACGTTAACATTATAATTCTTACAACACGATGTGTTGAGGCGAAGGAAAATGGATCGAAGAGTAAATAAGCTTCGGAGATATCGATGAATAAAAAAATCCGACGTGGCCAGCTTTTATAACTTCAAAGTCTGGAGTTTTTCATTCAGTTCTAAAACTTGCAACATGTAAGGATGGGAGGCACGGCAATGGCGGTTTTGTAACTGCTTTCGTGGAACAACAACCGTTTTACCACTTCTATATATAGGGTTGTGCGAATATTCGAAACTACCGAATGAAGAATCGAATATTGGATTATATGGTGCAGCCTTGAAGTGGAATAATCATTAGTCGTAAATACGAAATATTTTTTCCAATAGGTTTTGAATATTTGAGAATTGTCAACTGTGCTCATCAACAAAAATTGACCGTCACTTAGGTATCCTTACGTGATTTGATAACGTAAGCACGATGGCTTCTCTCATTAACTGGTTACGTCCATGATACGTGACGTCGTAGATCGTCACGTGTCCTTCACAACTTTACCTTAATCTACTTTACTCCACCTTAATCACCTTGCCCAGATGTGCCACAACCTTAATGCACCTTAATCCAGTTTATTCCACCTTGATCCGCCTTGCTCTACTTTGTATCAACGTTAATCTACTTGATTCCATCTTAATGCACCTTGATACATCGTACTTCACCTTAATACGCCTTAATCCACCTTGGTCTGACTTACACCAACCTTAATGGACCTTAATCCACTTTAAATCACTTTCGTTCACTTTATTTCACCCTAATTCACTTCACTCCTCCTTAAGTCGCCTTACTCTAACTTCTAACTTTAATTTCGTATTGCTACTGACATCACGCAAGACGCTGATGACGTCACCATTGATGATCGTTGATACCACTCGTTGCGGACAACGTCGGCTTTTCTGCCTCGTCGGACTTAAAATGCTTTGGCATTAATAAAGCCGGAGCAAAATTACGGAAACTTTCGTCCACCCAGCCTTAGTAGAAGCATGCGCATAAGTTGCGTGCAGGCCACGTCGCTCGGGAGTCGGACTTGACCGGGCGTACAGCGATCAATTAGACGCTCCAGAGGCTCCCGAGTGTGCGAACAAACTACTTATTAGTTATTTATGATCTATTTATGGTTTTAATTGGCGCGGTAATGACAAGCAAAGTAATGTAGTGTAATGACATAAACTCGCTAACATTATTAATACTACCATTTGTGCACAAACATTGTTTGATAATCACGATGAAAACAGCTGCTTATTGTTCGAAAAGTATGCGATATTCGAATCTATTCGATTTGGTCTCGCAGTATTATTCGCACCCCCCTAACCGTTTTGGACAGGAATCATTTCCCCATTGGCCCGCATTCAAGCACCCGGCACCCATGATAGGTACCTGCTGTGATTGTTAGAAGTTCTGTGAAATGGACACAAGTGCTTATACGACACCTTTGTTATAAGAAGAGCAATGGCACGAGGAAAAAATTTTTTTCAATATGATTAAAGCTTCAATTTCGCTGTCAGACTCATTCATGCATTTATTCAATCATTCATTCATTGGATTTAACTCTGTAACAAGCACACATTCCCACATCACGGAAAATTAGAACAATTTTAGCTTTACTACTGGCCGTGGAGAGTACATTTGTGCAAGAAGTTAACGGAACATTCGTTTACTTAAATCTTAATTAATTGGGTAATTAGTAAGTGGTTTGCTGAGCTATCCACAATTGATAAGTCGCTACAACGTACAAAAGTGCTTTTTATAGCTTATGAATTACATTTACCATGCCAAAATATTAATTTTGAGACATAAAACCGTAAGCGCAGCGTACATGACAGGTTCAGCGTTAGAGAATCAGCATCCCGTACAAAGAGTGGTACGGTGAGATGATGCCATAGAGGAGGGCTTCGGATTATGTTGACCACCTGTTCCCAAGTACTCTCTTCATTATTTTTTTTTTGTATCGCCTACATCAAAATGCGACCTCTACGGCCACGACTTGAACCCGCAGCTTCGGGCTCAGCAAGAGACTGCCATATACCACCGAACAACCAGGGCGAGTGTCGTTATCATCTTATGGGGCACAAACAGCTGCAGAAAAGTATGGCTTAGCCAGATGTTCCATGACATCATATATTCGAGCTGCTTAAACGCAGCTTACGAGGACTTCGCCGCGAAGTTCAGCCACAGTATTTGTGTGGGCGAGTTGGCACGCGGGGCCCTTGCTATGCACTCACCCGAGATCATGTTGAGCAGCGTCGACTTGCCCGCTCCGTTGTGTCCCAGAAGCACCGTGATTTGGTTGTCGAAAATGCGCAGGCAGACGTCGTCCACGGCTACAACGCCATCATAGTCCTGCGTCCGTGAAGGTGGACGTCTCGATGGCAGTGGCTCGACGGCTACTCCGTACATCGCTTTGCATAATGAACAGTGCAATAAAGGCGAGCACATGCGCTCTGTCTGTCACGTCCACTTCTTGGTCTTCGCCTTTGTCGCGCTGTTCATTATGAAGCTTTGCACACAATGCATACGCCAAGTAACGAAGTCGTGTACCTTAACCGGCCAAATTGCAAATAGCACACCAAGCGTAATTTTTTTGAAGAGCATCTCTTAGGCGCCCGTTCCTGCGTTGAGCGTCGGCGTGCCTCGGCGGCGTAACCGAGCGAACGAACACAGCGAAACACGAAAGAGCGAATGCGGTGCGCAGCGGGGGATGAAATGCGGCGAGAGCGAAGAGAGCACGAGGGGGAAAGCGGAGGAGGAGGGTGCAGCGGAAGCATGAGGAGGAGTTCATGCGGAGGAAACCGTCTTGAAGCACCACCAGACGGGGCTCCCGTCCGCGCATCCGCGACACTGGCCATGCGGGGTACAAAAAGATCCAGAAAGCTCGCCTTCGTGCATGGCGTTCTCCGCGAGCGTTTGCCCGTAAAGGTTACGGTTGCATAATTAAGCTGCAGTTGCCGGGAAGCGGCAACTGTGCGCATGGGCTGTTTATATACATATAGCACCGCGCGTGGTGGCTTTGCCCGTTGGTGCGGTGATTAGTGCGATGCCTCAATATATTGTGAAATGAAAACGCGCATAGAACTGCGCTCAAATTTCGCATTAGGGAGTATCGTAATCGTCCATTTTTTTATTGCGTCACCATTAAAAGCTTTAAAGTGGGAAAAGAATGTGTCAAGTGTGGGAAGCCGGTAACGTGGCAAAAGCAGAGACGAAGGGAGAGCTTAGAAGACCGAGTATCTATATATATATAAATATATATATATATATATATATATATATATATATATATATATATATATATATATATATATATATATATATATATATATATATATATATATATATATTTGAACGAAAGAGAAGGCAAACCGAGGGGCTCGATTTTTCTTAATTACTACCACATAAAGCCAACTTACAATGAAGCCAAGGAAAACATCGAGGAAATTAGCTGCAGCTGAAATTCAAATGTAGAAAATAATAACGAAAAGTAAAATAATTTGTAGATAGTTTGAAGGCACCTGTACTGCGAGAGTACTGACGGCAGCGTGGCAAACCGGTGCTGGCACAAGATTCCTGAAGCCTCATAGCATAGGTAGATCCATGACACTCTCTGCTCTTTCCACGGTCGTATTATACATCACGGCTGTAGGTGGTACATTATCCCTAAGTCGGTGCATGCCCACATTTCACTTCCGGCTAACGTACAATTTTTTGCTCATTTAGATGTATATAGCATCATTTCGTTGTATATAGCAGATCGACACCCTCGTCATATTTCTTATAGAAGCGCGCGTTTTAAAACATCGTGGTAATATATGCTGTCGTGTCGTTATGCAGTTATAGTTGTTTCCAACCAATAAGCTATATTTGTTACGAGCATACGTAGCTATTTCATCATTCCTACTAGTATACAATGCAGCAATTGAAAATATTGAAAGACTATACCTTTTTTTACACAACCTGCTGTCGGTATGCCAAAATATCACTGCATTTCTCGATATTGCGACCTTTTTCGAAGGCAACCTTTACGCTTCCTGTTGCAATAACCCAGTTTCTTTTTTTTTCGCATGCATCTATACCTTGCAGGTGTGAACAAGGTCGATGGTCACCAATTGGTCCATGGGTCCCTCTTCGAAGTTGTTCTGCTCGCCGGCCGTCCTGGATGGCGGCGGAGCCACGGTCATGGTTGGTAACCAGTAGCTGGACTGTTATAAGGGAGAAATAAAAACGCTTCATTTGTACATGATCGATAAATTGCAGTTCTGTCAGTATATGCGTATTTCACGCGGCGATACGTAGTCTGGAGAAAGCAAAATTCATGAAAAAGAATCTTTCACGAGGCTTTCAACTTGCGAAGCTTTGTTTCTGGGGCGTGCCTACACGCTTCCTGTGTACCTTCGTTCTGTCTTCGGGTGGAGCGTAATTTCCATTTGCATTTGAAAATTCCGTTCACAGAGATTCGGTGTCGGCATCAAGAACACAAAATCTGTCGTCGGAAGTATCACCAGGCACGCCGAGTAAACCATTTGTAACTCAGCAGATAAGCACTAATCAAGGTGTCTACCAACCGGGAAAACCGGGAATTCTTAGGGATTTTGAATAGTCTGGAAATACTCAGGGAAAACTCAGGGAATTTGCGCTTATATCAGCGAAAATTAGCTGTAATTTTAGTGAAAGGGAATGAAAGTCGCAGTAATGCTGGCTCGCTAACAGAGATGGATCGTAACGGATAGGTCTTTTGAAGCCGTGTCGTCGGCTGGAGGAGTTGCCAGTGTACAGTCAACGACCGACTTTCCGGACGCCCGACAATTCGGACGGCTTCGCGGCACCACCGCGTACCCGATAGAGTCAATGTATCAAAATGTCTGAAATTTCGGACGCAAGAACCCTTCATCGTCCGATTTTCGGGACTTCTTGCTGTGACCGCAGGTCCGAAACGGCATTAATCAAAGCCACCACTGCCGCCGTTTTGATTACCTCGCCGCCGTGGTAAACGCTAGGCCTAGCTGCTTCAATGTTCGCTATTAAGCTTCTTGCCGTTCGGCGCCGGGTTTTTCATTGAAAGAATTCGCCTCTCTAAGCAATGACATCTTTGTCGGTCTCGCGATTGGCTTCGAAGCTCGGAAAGCATGACGCATTACATAATGATGGTTCCCGAAAGGCAGCTTCGCCTCAATATATAAATATTACGCGGTGAAACATAGGCAAAAGTATTGCGGTGAAGCATAACAAGCGTGGGAAGGGCCAATTGTCGCGGGACACAGTATCCATTCCTTAATTATACACGCGTCCACCCGCCATCTCCTGTCACAGTACGAGCACCGATATGCCTAATAAGTGTACTGGTAGGCCTTTTCGGATGTACCTGTGGTGATTTCAGCCCTTAACGGCAACAAAGGACATGCATTCAACTTTTCGAACTGCCCGATTTTACGGCCGTTTTCGTGGCCCCTAGGGAGTCCAAAAAATTGGACGTTGACTGTACAACTGACGAAGAGGATGCTTCAAATGGTCCATGGGGCGAACGCGTGGTGGAAGGAGGACGAGAGCAGAAAAAACCTACGCATTGATGAATGAACTGCAAAGGAAATGTGCCGCCGTTTCTTTGAAGAAGCTTGAGCTCAAAAAAGAAAACAAAGTGTTGGCTGACCCCAAGATGCAGGTGTCCCTCATCCAAACCAAAATAAACTAGCAGTGAAACGCAACACTGAGTCGTTGTGCGTGGGCTGAAAGTATGTCTGGACAGTTGAAGTTGACACACCAACTGTTGAGAGAGCATCTCACTTGTGACAAAGTTCGGGCGTGATACCAATGAGCTTGCTATCAATTGATAAAAAATATCTCATATTCGAAAACATTTGTTTCTGTGTGCATCTCCTTTTTATTCGTATTTGAGAATGTTCGACTCGATTTGCAATGAGTTTTACTATTATTTTTTCAAATTTATTTTATTCGCTGTGCATTTTACTGACCCCTCCCTTCTGATTTTTTTTTGAATAAAATAAATGTTACTCCTTACTATTAAAACTGGATTAAGTTTTTTTTTTATTTTTAGCATGCTTACTAGAGAGTGACAGCATCAGGCGATGTGGTTTCAGCCTGTCTTGAAATAAAACGTTAGTTCTGTGTCACTCAGAGAACTTTGCAAAGGCACTCAGGGAAAACCTGGAAAACTCAGGAAACTTGTAAATGTCAGCTTGGTAGACACCCTGAACTTCGACCTATCGCTTCTGTGGCAATGCGGCAAATTAGCTTTCAGACTTGTGCTAAATGCAGAGTGGCGGTTAAAATGTTGCAAAATTTTCACTTTTTAAGAACGAAAAATGGCGGATGGGATGCTAAAGTTCGCAACTTAAGTTGCTTGCCCTTGTTGAATTTTATTCGCCGTTATCCGTAGTGCCCCACTGCGCAACTTGTGGAAGGCAGTGAGCTATCATCTCTCCGAAAGAGAGAATAAAAGAAGCGGCAGAAAAAGGTGCTCGTGGAAAAAAAAATTTAATTTACTAAAATGAATTGGATATATGAAAAAAAGAAGAAGAAAAGGAGGAAAACAGAAAGAGAGGGAACAAAAAACAAACGCACACTAAGCAGTCCAACGAAAAATAACCAAGTGATATTGCCTGTAGTCTGTCATTCAGCATAGCCCATAGATTCTAAAGCTCCCTTTGAAACGTTTATGCGTGTTGGTTGCAACGTCTTGAACTTGATGATGGGGTACGATTCTCTATATTTTCTGTCTCGCACAGAACGGAAATTTGACGTCATCAGGTTGTAGTTCCGCAAAAGCTGAGGCCCGCCCACGGAGTAAGACATTTAGGAGGTGAAACTCCCGTCAGCACGAGCGAGCGCGGGCGATCAGATAAGGTCACAATTGTTGTATGCGCCGATGGGGCCGTATACAGTGGCGGCGCCATGCGGCGCGTCGTAGAAGCCGCAGCGGAAAAAGAAAATGCAGCGCCCGGGCAGGCGGCTCCGGCGCGCTCTCAACGGCGGTAATTTCTTTCCAGGCCGCCAGGCGCCGCCAGCACGATAACGGCTCCGCGGGCTTGTGACCTTTTCTGGTCGCCGCAAACAGCGGAGTTTCCACTCCTAAATATTTCTTGCTCCGTGGGCCCGCCTGACATGGGGCAGTGTCTATTGCTGATAACGGGGAGCAGGAAAAGCCAATTGAGGGGCAAGGATCGCGAGTAGTGTCGACCAGCCCAACTGGCAACGCATCGCCAGAGCGAGAGTGCCGTAAAGTGACGTAAAACTATTCCATTTTGATTCCACACCATTTCTGTCATAATTCCTCCGCGATTGGTCAGAAGTTTTCGGACGACGCCCACTTCACCTATCTAAGCCGACACGGCTCAAAAAGGCGAAAATTTCTCATCCCAAGAGGACACGTACACACAGCTCATGCATGGTTATGCCAAAACAAAGCGAGATTTCTTACGGTTCTACGCCTTTGTTAACATCAAAGTCTCACTATTGGTCAAGGCTTTTCAGACTCACTATGTCAAAGTGACGTGTGCGCACTAATGAATTAGAAATTATTATGCGGAACAAAAGGCGAAACTCTATTATTAGCCCGGTAATGAAGGGAGGAACGTTAAAAAATATAATATGGCTGCCCAGTTATCTTTCTGTCACTACCAGATCGGAAATATGAGAACGGATTTTGCCCGAATACGCGTTTAGTGCTTGTAATGCTCAATTTTATGGCTATTTTCATGCACTGTACAGTAGTAGGTTAGCGATATGGTCAGGAAGTTTCGGAGCGATAGCGGCGATTTGTAGAGTGGATGGTGTTGTGAGTGGTGTGCAGGTGAGTGATGGATCAATTTTCCTAATGATGCTGTGTCGATATTTGATTCTCTTACATTTCGCCAACAACTGCAACTTCACATGTTTTGATTTTGTATACCGATCCTTATGTCTGTTCAATTTATGCCCTTGCGCACGCTGTCCTTGTTTTTTTCCAATGTATAATATTTTCTTTCTTTGTGTGAACGATTTCGCACTTGCGGTATCTTTATATGTTATTCGTTTTCTTTTAATGCTGCGGGGGGGGGGGGGGGCGGGGTACTTCATTGTTATTCTCTTTCTGTAGACCCCCATCCACTATTCAATATTCCTTTGGGGCCTGTAGGGTAATATGAATTTTTTTAAAAATTCCCACGCGTCATAGCAATATGAAACAATAGTGATGAGGCGATTGACCTCGCTCGGCCTTAATTAAGTGCATAGGTGCATCCATACGGACGCGCACTTTTGTATCACCTCAAACACGTAAAGCAAGCCAGCAGCACCTTCCAGTGCGGAGCGATTATATTGTTACCGGTTTGGCAGAACACTGTGACTAGTCTTAAGCGTCTTTTCAATGTTGAAGTAACACCATTGTACAGAGTACGAGCATAAGCTCATCACTGCAATATGGTAAAGTGTAAGGTCAATAACAATAGGCATGCCGCCCATGCTCATTGAATAACTGAATGAATCGCTCGATATCCAGTGCCTCACGTAATGTCATTCGCCGAATCAATACACCCAACGAGACCTAATAAAATGCAACGCAACAATCTTGATGATGATGATATGTAGTTTTTTAATGGCGCAAGGGCCAGTTATGGCCAAAGAGCGCCATGACAAATGGTAACTTAAAAGATTTATTCTGAATGGCGTGGACAGTGAATTTATTATGGTAGGCGTGACACGGCTGTATAAGGGCCTAAAAAAATTTCGCTGTAAATGACGTAAATATATAGCTAGTAAAATAATGACACCGATTAGTTATGGACGTGGACGATGGCAGTTGTGTTTTGATAAAAGACATACGAAAACGAGACAACAGTTACACTAAAGCATCAAGACGGCCCTCGAATACAAGGGCTGGTAATCACCCGTTAACATTTCCTGGCCAAATTATTTTCAGAATGTCGGTTTCGGCTAAGGAATCTAAGACTATTTGCAGTTTAAAAAGCGGTTCATCACTAAGAAAAACTCCAGGGTGAAGTGGTATATTTTCCCGATATGCAGAAGGGAAATACTTTTCCCTCTCTGTTTCTATTGCAGGGCACTGGGTAAGAACATGGAGCACTGTCAAGCTATCGCCGCACCTACTACAAGTAGGAGAATCCCCGCCAATCAAGAGGTAGGAATGAGTACTGTAAGTGTGTCCTATTCTTAATCGGCAAAGAAGCACTTCCCTGTACCGTGCTGTTTTCTCACTTATCCAATTCCGTAGTTTTGATTTTATGATGTGTAACTTATTCAATGTTTGTGTATCCCACTCTGCTTGCCAATGTTGCCGCAATTTACGGCGCAGAAAGGGCTTTAGGTCTGTGGCAGGAATGGGGATATTTCCATCTGTGTCGCTAAAACTCACTGACGTAGCGTTTTCGTCAGCAGCTACGTTGCCTTTTGTACCTTTATGGCCAGGCACCCAGCATAGGATAATCGCTTGGTTGAACATATATGCGGAGCACAACAAGCTATACAGCTCATTCAAAACGGGATTCTTATGCTTTCGTAAGCTAATTAGGGCTCTCACGACACTTAATGAGTCTGTAAAGACAACAGCCTTAGCGACATTTCTGCGCCTTATGTTTTTAATAGCCGAAAGTATAGCGTATGCTTCTGCCGTAAAGATACTGGTGTGTGGGTTTAGTGGCCCTGATGTTGAAAATGAGGGTCCGAGAGCTGCGTAAGCAATACCAGCAGGAGACTTCGAAGCATCTGTGTAATATTCGTCACAGGAATACTTCTCTTTAGGTTCAATAAAATGCGATTGTATGTGAGCCTCAGGCGCTTGTTTCGATATTTCTAAGAAAGAGATGTCACATTTGATAGTCTGCCACTCCCAAGGCGGTGGAAGCCGTGTGGGAGCCATTAGGACATTGTGTAAAAGTGGGGCTCCTGTTTCTTCTGATAGTGCTTCCAACTGGAGGGACAGAGGAGGCCTAGTGGCTGGGCGGTTACGAAACAGCCTAGCAGTGGACAAGTCGCATATAGTAGCATGACTAGGATGTTTAACATCTGAGCTAACTTTCAGGGCGTAGGAGAAACTTAAATATCTCCTTTGGTAGTGCAGTGACCATTCGTTTGGTTCGACGTAGAGGCTTCGCACAGGGCTAGTCCTAAAGGCGCCTGTAGCAAGGCGGATGCCTAAGTGGTGAATAGGATCGAGCATTTTCAAAGCGCTAGGTGCAGCAGAATTATAGACTATTGCTCCGTAGTCAAGCCGTGTTAATATTAGACTTTTGTAAAGTCTTAAAAGGCACCGTCTGTCGCTTCCCCAAGATATACATGACAAGAGCTTCAGCAGAGTCATACTCTTGAGGCACTTTGATTTCAGATACTTCAGGTGTGGTACAAAAGTCAGCCTACTGTCTAAAAGGATTCCTAGAAATTTGTGTTCAGGGCTCACAGATAGCCGTTCTCCATTTAGATCTATTGCGGGGTCCGCAAGTAAGCCTCTCTTGTTAGAAAACAGGACGCGTGTGCTTTTTTGTGGGTTTAGCTTGAAACCGTTTTTGTCCGCCCACATGCATAATTTATGCAAAGCTGTACTTGCTGCTCGCAGATACTTAGGTTACATGATTTGAAACCTATCTGGATGTCATCCACATATACCGAATAAAACATAGTATGTGGTATGGCAGTCTGGATAGAGTTCATTTTGACAATGAAAAGAGTGCAGCTCAGCACACCACCTTGTGGAACACCAGCCTCTTGCGTAAATGGACGAGACAGAGCGGTACCAACTCTAACACGGAACGTGCGATTGGCGAGGTAACTCTGAATCACGTTCAGCAAGTTGCCTCGAACTCCCGTTTCCGACAGGTAACGGACGAATCCAAAGCGCCAGGTTGTGTCGTATGCCTTCCCCATATCTAAAAATACTGATAGGAAAAACTGTTTGTGGACAAAGGCATCACGGATATTTGTCTCGATGCGGACAAGGTGATCTGTTGTGGATCTACCCTCCCTAAAACCGCAATGAAAGGGATCGAGTATCTTGCTGCTTTCAAGAGTGGATGAGGCGACGGTTAATCATTTTTTCAAATAATTTGCATAGACAACTTGTCAGAGCTATAGGCCTATAACTGTTGGGTGAGGAAGGGTCCTCGCCCTCTTTGAGAATAGGGATTACGATTGCTTCTTTCCAGACAGAAGGAATGTAGCCGGCAGAGAACATGGAATTGAAGAGTGGCAGTAGCGTTTTTTGGGTTTCAGGGTGTAAGTGTCTGATCATCTCATACATAATTCTGTCACTTCCTGGAGCGGACTTGTTGCAACAGTTCAGTGAGGCCTGGAACTCAGCCATTCCAAATGGACGATTGTATGCTTCATTGAACGTGCCTTTCCGACTCAAATGCAGCTGTTCTGTAGTCGCTGGCATTTTAGGAATGTATCTGTATAATGAGATGTACTGTAGATTTGCTCGAAATGGGCTCCTAGACAATCAGCTTGGTCCTCAAGAGTGTCTGCTTGTGTGTTTACTAATGGTAGAGGAAGAGTTTCGTGGCCTTTTAATTTGTTTACCCTGTTCCAGGCTTTTCTTTCGTCTGTATAAGAATCGATGTCGGAAATATATTTTTGCCAGCTATCCCTTTTGGCACGGAGGCGCGTTCCTCTGCCTTCTGATTTTATTTTCTTAAAGCTGATAAGGTTTTCGATAGTCGGAGAGTCACGGAGCTGATTCCAAGCCTTATTCTGTTTCTTTCGTGCTTCCTTACATTCATCGTTCCATCAGGGAATACGTCGTTTATTAGGTGACGCATATGTTTGCGGGATACATATTGACGCTACGTCGAGAATAAATGCGGTTAAATATGACACTGCATCGTCAATACTAAGCGCACAAATATCATCCCAGGTCATATACGTCAGCTCTCCGTATCGCTGCCAGTTAGCCGAGTCGACTTTCCATTAGGGTACATGTGGAGAACATTCGTTCCGTTTCCTTAATTTTAAAACAATCGGGAAATGATCACTCCCGTATGGGTCCTTATGTACTTTCCACTCCAAGTACGGCACGACTGTACTTGAAACAATGGATAAATATATAGATAAAAATGTCTTGTGCGCAACGCTGTAAAAAGTTGGCTCCTTCTTCATTAGCAAGCATGCACCCGTACTGAAGAGGAAATTTTCAATCAGACGCCCTCTGGCATCACACCTAGAGTCGCCCCACAAAGTATGATGGGCATTTAAGTCTCCAACGACAATGTAGGGTTCCGGAAGTTGCGCAATAAAGCTTTCAAATTCAGCTTTGGAGAATTGACAGTTGGGAGGAATGTATAAGGATGCAATTGTCAGCAGCTTACTAAAAAGCACTGATCTGACTGCAACGGCGTCTAGGGGCGTTTTAAGCTGTAACTGCCGGCAAGCAACACCCTTATCTACTATTACTGCCACACCGCCCGACGAGGCAAGGGCCTCGTTGCGGTCTTTTCGAAAAATGGCATACAGTCGGAGAAAGTTTGTTTGTGAAGGTTTAAGATGTGTTTCTTGGACACACAGCACCTTTGGGGTGTACCTATGTAAAGGTTCCTTAATGTCTTCTAGGTTCTGGAGTAAACCCCTCACATTCCACTGTAATATCTGTGTGTCCATATTATGTATGCTTTGTGCCATGTTTCTAAGAGATATAGATTAGATTATCTCACAACGCTTTTCCGGGCCCCGTGATACGGAATTTTTCTTTCTTCCCGGTGCGCTCGAGAGAGCTGCGCCGTTGCTTGGGCGTCTGAGACGCCGGAGTTGTATTTGTTGTGTCCATCACCTCGTCTGAGGCGGTGGATTCTGCCCGCGGAGCGGGGATTTTTGCGGGAGTGGTGGGTAGATCTGCACGAGCAGTGGCCCTAGGTTCGACGGGCCCGAGGGTCGGCTGTTCCTCCTTTGTGGGGGCTGGAACAACGCTGGCTGTTCCGGAGGGGGGGGGGAGCTGATGGCGTGACCGCTGTTACACTCTGTGTGACTTGGGCGGCCGCCGAGTGATGTAGCGCTGCCCCCCGGCGCGCCACGTCGGTGTAGGACGGACTAGACTGGTTCATCGAGAAGCGCTTTCGCTCCTCTTGGAAGGAAAGGTTCAGTTTGATTTTTGGTTTCGATGATATGCTTTTCTTTTTTCCAGGATGGGCAAGAACGAGAGTACGCTGGGTGATCCCCGTCACAGTTAGCACAATGGGTGGTGGAAGTGCAAGTGTCAGATGAGTGCTCGTTTGATGCACATATTGTACAATTAGTGCGCCCTCGGCAGCTTTGTGAACCGTGCCTGAACCGCTGACACTTGAAGCATCGGCGCGGGTTAGGAATGCCTTACACGGAGTTTGCAGTATCTTGTTTCTATTGAGTCTGGTAAATTGCTAGTTCCAAAAGTTAAGATTACGTGTTTTGTGGGGATTTCCTTGCCGTCCCGCCTAATCGTTAATCTCTGGACCTTTACTGCATTTTGATCTTGCCATCCCTCAAGTAGCTCACTTTCACTAAGATCGAGCAGGTCATCTTCAGAGACGACACCGCGGACAGTGTTCAAAGATCTGTGTGGGCTTACTAAAACTGGAATGTCCCCAAAAGCAATTAGTTTTGACAATTTACTGTACTATGTCTTGTCACAAAGTTCAAGAGGGAGATCGCCACTTCCCATTTTAGTTACTTTGTAGCCTGGGCCGATGGAGTTTGCCAATGATTTTGCCACAACAAAAGGAGATATTGTTCGGGCTGTCTTGCTTTCATGTTGACTGTGAATAACATGGTATTTTGGGAATGTTTTTTTCTGACTCATGAAGAAGTTGAAGGAATCTTCGGTGCGCCCCCTCTTGAAGGAGCGATCAGGGAGTGGAGGGAAATTTGATTCCATAAGTTATAATAAAAATTGGAGGATGCTTAAGCTTCGCCTTCAAGAGTGGAACGCGACAGCGTTCCCGTCGACCCGCCAAGGGGTGTAAGACAATGGGCTACGGCGCAGCAACTAAGCGCCCCGCATCGGACGCGGTGAGCGTCGAGCAACGCAGCGTTCAGCGCGACAACGAAATGTGCGCCTGAGCAAGCGACGCACGCCTGAGCCTTAGAAACAGCTAGTTTCTAAGGCAACACCGCGTTCACTAGAGGCGCTTTTGTACCGCTTTGAAGCATCGAACTCGTGGCTTAGTAATAAAGAAAAATAAACAAAAAAAAACTCGTGGCTTAGTGGTAACGTCTCCGTCTCACACTCCGGAGACCCTGGTTCGATTCCCACCCAGCCCATCTTGCACGTTGTTTTTTATTCATGAAGTGCCTGCTGGGATTTATCGCTCACGGCCAACGCCGCCGACGCCGACGACACCGGCTTTTCTGCGACACGAGCTCCTTAATGCTGTCGCGTTAATATTCGGCAGGGATGGCCGCCACCCACCATGGAGCCCAACCAGGGGACGACACAGGACGAGAAGTATTCAATTCTGCGCACGCCAGCGGTACATCCCCACTATAACCAAATACCTATACCCGAGGCTGGGCATAATGCACAAGGTTAACCCTTGTCGCCAGGAAATACGGAAGTAATAAGATGTGAAGAGAAAACAGGAAAGAGGAAAAGGTAGAAGAGAAAGACGAAGATGGACAGGAGGTAGGAAAAATTGGAGGACGCTTAAGCTTCGCCTTCAAGAGTGGAACGCGACAGCGTTCCCGTCGACCCGCCAAGGGGTACAAGACAATGGGCTACGGCGCAGCGACTACGCGCCCCGCATCGGACGCGGTGAGCGTCGAGCAACGCTGCGTTCGGCGCGACAACGAAATGTGCGCCTGAGCAAGCGACGCACGCCTGAGACTTAGAAACAGCTCGTTCTTAAGGCAACACCGCGTTCACTAGAGGCGCTTTTGTACCGCTTTGAAGCATCGAGCTCGTGGCTCAGTTGTAACGTCTCACACTCCGGAGACCCTGGTTCGATTCCCAACCAGCCCATCTTGGAAGTTGCTTCTTATTTATGAAGTGCCTGCCGTGATTTATCGCTCACGGCCAACGCCGCGGACGCCGACGATGACACCGGATTTTCTGCGACACGAGCTCCTTAACGCTATTGCATTAAAAGGCGACTACCGATTTCCCCCAGGTGGGTCAGCCTGGAGGTGCCGGCTATGTGAAGCAGAGGCCAAAGGGGTGTGTTGCCTCCGCCAGGGGGCCTTGAAGGTCCAAACACCCAGCATTCGCTCAATCCCCAGGATCCCCCTTTCCCCAGACACGGCTAAGCCGCGCACGGCTACACGCGGGAGGGGCCAACCCTCGTGTCCTAGGGTACGTGGTGTCGCAACACACCAAACGCCTGCTGACGCAGACGCCCCTGCGGGGAACGCAACAACCTTATTTAAAGTATAACATACTTTTGTACGAATTTCCTAAATCTCCATTTAAACTCTCACACTGTAAAAACCTTTACACACTTCAGGGTGTTTTCTTGTCCTACTGGTAATACCCTTACTGTTAGGGCCTTACAAAAATTTACAGACGCCGACAACAGCATTCTAATTAGACGTGAGATGACAAAATACGTATTTGAAAACTGCGCAATTTATTCTGATAGCCTCGAGCGCACAGAAATATGCGACAAGAGACTTTCACAGGTAGAGATACGAAACTCTCCTGTCAGATATTTCTGTGCGCCCTAGGCTGTCAGAACGATTACATAGTTTTCTACGCCTTTTGTCATCGCAGGTCTAGTAGAGCTCCGCTGTCGTCCTCCATAAATTCTTTTGAGGCCCTAACGGTGCCATGAGAAAATACCATTAAAGGCAAAAACATTTTTACAGTGCATGTTTCGCCTACCACAAAACTATGAGATAACACGAGCTGCTACTTCAATTTCACTGCCCTCGATCTTTTTCATGACTACTCTTTGCGTAAGATAAAAAAAAAATAATTTACAAACGGTGCATCAGGTGACAGAGCATATTCTGTGACCGATACACCACGCACTTGTTTAGCTTATGCCGGCGCGCAAAGAGCATCCGAAAAATGATGTTTGTTCGCCTAGATCTACTTTTTCGTGATACCCCACTTGATTGTAGCACAAATACTTATTGGGCGAAAGTATGCGCCTCGGTAGCCGAGACGTCAATTTATCTCGTACCGCTACGGAAAAAGTAAGCAACCGGTAGAGCCTGTCGGCTGAAGTGATTTATCAGTATAGGCACCTTCCGTATCAAGCAAGCATAGCGATTCCTGGCTGACATAGGCGCCTTTGTTCTTCTTAGTTAAAACATCTTATCTCCACACGTGGTTTTGTCTCAGCTTGTACACAAAAATTGTGCACCTGCTAAGTTCTGTCTGGTGCGCAGTCGCATTTCTTACAATGTGAAGTCACGGCCAAGTTAGATGGTCCTTTTAAAAACTCGCACCGCTCCTTTAATCTCGTGTTATCGGAAAAACAGATCCCTGTTTGTCCGATATTCATTTTAGCACAACTCGATTGTATTTTTGTGCACTACTCTGACAGCGCATGATACGAATTGCTTGACATGGTTGTATTAAGCAAGGCCCTATTCTAACGACTGTTTTTTGAGAGCTAACGCAACCAAATGTTTGTAACTCGTGGCTTGAAAAAAAATGCGCATTTACGCCATAGCATATCTACGCCCCATGTTCTTAAGACCATGGACCATTTTGTGTACCACAGAAGGACAGTTATTTTTTTTTTCTAAGATCCTTCCTTCAATAATTCAGTGAAGGATTATTCCGCTTAATTTTTTTCTTGAAGCAACCTTTTGCACATTCAATCAGTAACTCCTTCATGGAATTCAGCCTGCCTTAAACGCGTCGTCTAGAGTCGGAAGGGAGTAGTTTTACGTTATCGCGCTGGGGGCGGCACATTTTACTATATTGAGGGAATGAAATGCGGCAGTGAAACTTCAATGTAGAACACCCCGTATGTGCAATTACTGGAAAGTGTCATGTGATGCCGCTACGAATCTGCTCACTAAATGTGATGCGGACTCTGACAGCGTACGAGCCAAAATTACGCCGACGCCACACCAACTGTATGCACTCTATAACAAAATTACCTTTATAACTAAGGAATAAATCTCTGCGCCGGTTTTATTTCGAGCTGTGCGGTTCACGACCT
The DNA here is from genome assembly GCF_050947875.1 of Dermacentor variabilis. Classification (NCBI taxonomy): domain Eukaryota; kingdom Metazoa; phylum Arthropoda; class Arachnida; order Ixodida; family Ixodidae; genus Dermacentor; species Dermacentor variabilis. The sequence goes on from NC_134571.1 coordinate 137,513,853, forward strand.
TCACAACGAAGTGACCTGTATAACCAATGATTTCGTAGGCCCCAAGAAATTCGCTATAAGGGCGTTCGACTGCATCGCCGAAGCGAAAGCATTTGCGCCTAGCCAGTTCTAAAGTGACGCGTTTCATTCTGTGACGCGTTTCCTTTAATTCGCTTCATTCATGACACCCGATTCATTTCATTCCTTGAGCAAAGTAACTTACAGTAAAGCTCCTTTTATTCCTTCATATTCGCTCTGTATAAATGCAGCGCTCACCTTAAACGGGAACAGGTAGGACTTTGGGACGCCCGGGCCGAGCGAAATCACGTTGTCGAGGTACCATATGAGAACGCAGAGAAAGCAGTCGAACAGGAACCCCACGAAGACGATCTCCGCGAGCGTCACGTTATCAGGCGTGGCGGAGCGGTCGTAGAAGTTCAGCCAGTTGGCTCCGTTCGGCACTGCAACAACACGAAGAGCATCGCGCCTTAATCAAGGAATAGGACAGCGCTGTGTGGGAAGTGTGGGCAGGAAATTAGCTTTCGCTGCCTCTGTCTTGCTGCTCCGTGTCCACTACGCAAGCACGTTCGTAAAAGTGTTGAAACCGATCCTGAGCGGTTAGGTCCGCAATGCGCGGCGTTCCGGTGGCGTAGCAAGGGGACACCGTGCGTTTGCCCTCTCCCGCGAAAGAAGTGTTAGTATGCGACCTGTGCAGGCTCCCTCTCTCCTCCTTCACCCTTCATGTCATCGGTCAATTTCTGGCTACGCTCCTGGGGTGTGCAATTTGCCACCAACGGAGTATAGCTTCTTTCGGCGCAGCGGAAGCCGATCCCAGTGGCTTCATATACAGCGTGTTTCAGCGAACACGTTCAAAAATCTTTAGAGGTTGCCTGTGGGAGATGTCACAATTCTAGTTCATGAGCTGGTTTACTCGCAGAGGCGGACATTGCTTGCACAAAAATTGAAATGCAAAATCAACCAAATTTACAAATTATCTTTTTAACTAATTCCCTCATGACCCATATTACAATTTACACATTCTTGCCGTGGATTTCCCAAGGCGGACAAACTTGGAACAAATTCTAAGGATAACACCAGTTTCGAGATGATCCCAGAACTTTGCGGAGAAATGCATTGTCTTTCCACTTGCTAGCAAAACGTCATTGTATGCAAGGCTCCTCCCTTTAGGAGGAGCCTGAGTTGCTATAAAGTACGCCCTATGGTGGGCTCCAAAGTTATGCTAGAAAGCCACTCCGCGTACGCGGCCCGCTCGCGCGGCAATGCCTGCAGCCCTTTTATTTCTCGCTTTATTTTCATTCTTTATTATTTTGCGAGTGCAAGTTGATCGCTCAACTCATGATTACGAACCTGTACTTTACACTTGCGTGCCTTTTTGTCTAATGATCACGGAAAATGCAGCATATGACAAACACGTACGACGGCGCATAGTGACAACGACTGGGAGCCTTTACATTTTCTATGCAAAGAGTCAAATTGAATGCTACGCTGTCGCTATTGGCTATAATTCTTATTAGGCATGCATGGGATCACGGCTGGTGACATCTGAAAGAAGTGAATGCGCGTATTCCAAGTATAGCGCTGTTACGTCCCACATTCCCTGTGTAGGTATAATTGTAAATACGATACAGGCGAATAACGCGAGTAATTGCATGCACTCACACATTGCTTGCAGCCAACTCCCCCTCCCCTTTCCGCAACCATGTTGATTCTAACAATTTTCCTATACCGGTCCTGGTCGCGTTTTACACGTCACGGAAAAATTTAGCCGTGCTATGGGTCTCATACGCAACAGACACACGCTGATAAGTGTTTATTGTACGAGTAAAATTCCATGGTGTGCAATGAATGTTGCAACTTCTACAGTGCCATACATAAAGAAATGAACTTTTCGTTTACACGCCATCATACTACAAGAGGTGTCAGTAAGTTGTGTGACGTTCATTCCGCAATTTAACGACCAGAAGCCTACGAACGTATACCTTTCGACCAGCAACATAAGGTAAAAGCAACAAGAATAATAACAATGCCGCTGTCAACTGCGCTTGGTCGGCCATTTCCTTCGGACTGTTGGCTTCTCCGCAACGCGGTGGAGCCAGTTCCGACCACGTGATGTCGCGCGGCGAATAGCGGGGCTAGAATTGCTGGAGGCGGCGCGCGGAAAACAGTGGCGCAACTCTTGGTCCCTTACGGCAGGCTATAGCAACGTTAGTAGAATTTAAGAGGGCTGGCCTATCACTAACTCTAGTGGACCCCATAGCCCCGTAACGAGGCCTTACCGAACTTCTCGAAGCGCTCCAGCACTCGAAAGCTCCAGTGGAGGCTCATGCCGGGAAAGATGGCCGTGTACAACTTGCTTCTGCGGGCGATGTAGTAGTAGCCCAGTCCTCCAGCGTGCTCCAGGAACAGGAACGGCATCACACAGCTGCAAGTCCAGTAGAGCAGCGCGCCCGCGACGGCAGACTGCGCTGCGTTGTTGCGAACGCGTGCGCGAAGTTATTTCTCTTCGTGCATAACCGACGTATATGTGGTTAAAATTACGTGAAAAAAAAATCGTGCCACCGCGTGACCCACGAATATGTATTAGATTATTAGAGCTTTTTGCACGAGCTGGCCAAGGCAGGGCGGGCGTTGCGAGATGACGCCACGACATACAGCGACGCACACGCGTATACATGACGTGTTCTGTGTGCCAAGGTCACACCGATTCGTTTCACTATTAGGTAGTATGACGAGCCATAAAATGGCTCGTCATACTACCTAACAGTGAAACGAACCGGAGCGATATATTTGAAGCGCCATAATGGCGTTTCTCTCGCGCGCCAACGTGCCTACAGTGCCCGCTGCCGAAATGCGCATCACGGGGTTGTCAAGCAGCACCTACTCGCATACGCAATTGCACTTGCAACTTGGAAGACGCTGCACAGGAAGTACGTAAGCTGTACGCTTAGTGTGGCTATTTCTTTGCTACGAAGCAGTTGCGGCCCTAGTATAGTGCCACAATAGCCACAGCCCCAGCGAAGGAGCATTTTCGGTAATATTTGGCTTGCGCGGCCATCCTCTAGAAACAGCTCAACAGTCACGCAGCGTGTCTGAAGCAACGTAGGTTAACGAGGAAGTCGTTGAAATAAGAAAGTTGTTAGTCGCCTAAAAAAAATCTGACTTTTCAGAGTTGTGGCGACGTTTTAGTTCCTTAGTTTGAGCAACGTAAATTTATGTATCCTGAGAAAAATTATCCAAGAACACTGGCCAAGTTCAATGCGTCGTCACCGATGCATCCCTACAGGAGTCTCCAATTGCGCCTTCATTTGTCGATATAGCTAAAAACATGCTGAAGAGATAGTTATAGCCAGCCATCTGAGTTCAAACCTGCATTTTTTTTTCATTACAATATGTTTTGTTTTGTTACCGATTTGAACAAAGAGTCGCGTTTCTTTTCTACACTCTGACGCTTTCATTCACAAATAATAACCAGGACTTCTAGGAACAATTCAAACAACAGAAATACAGTTTGAAGTAAGTAATCATGACCATCAGCATCACTTAGCTACAGTGCGCTAAAATGGCGTATTGCGTCGGGGACCAGGTGATCTTGTCCAAGTCAACACGGACCGGCATCGCCTGTCGCTCTATTGGAGCCAAATGTGAATTCACCGCTCAGTTTACTTACAGCTTCTCGCAAAGTGGCGCCCACAGAATATATCAGTTCCAGAGAAATCGCACTGAAGGCCCACGTTTCTGCACCAGAAGCACAGTGGCAGCTAGTGGGAGTCACTTTTAAAGTTTGCCTCCACCTGAAGGCGAGCGTACAGATGTGCGACGAAAACCAGCATTGTATACCTGGCGACAAATGACGATGTTTGGTGCACTCATTAATCGAACATGGGACAATGCATGACACGCAATGCGAGCTAGTCGGTGCTACACAGATGTCACCTAATAAAACCTACATGACTCGGACGCCTACATCTGCTGCACTGGTTCAATTACGAAGGAAACTTTACCTACGTCTCGAGTTGGCGTCGTAACGAACTTTCATTCTCTGCAAGCTGCAGTCTACGCGAGACTTGCCAATGACGTTGAGTCACATTGGTGTCACAAAAATAAAACCAACACTGGCACCTCGTTAGCACCTATCATTTTTTTTAAGCTGGAAGAAACAAACGGAAATACAGCACGTGTTCAAACGACCTCACAGCGCGCAAGAACTGATGCAGACCACGTAATTAGGTTGCGGATAATCTGCTCCGGCCTACCGACTTATTGTCATCAGGCGCCGAGTTTACATTGAATCGAATAAAAATAAATAAATACGAACGGTTGCGTAGCATGGTACCAACAATAATTAATATCAATCTTTGTTGCTAGTCGTTGCTCAGTTGTATTGCCTTCCCACTTAAGTATGTTAGGGCTTGAGTAGGCCGGAAGAAGCAACCATGCGAGACGGTATGAATTATTCACAAAAAAAAGAAAATAAATAATATTTATAGAAAACCACTCCAAAAGGTCAAGCAAAAAGTCAGACGCTTTTTAAATGACAGAGAGAAATGTTGTATATATGCAAGTAATGTGGAAATTAGCGACTACATAAACCAGTCACGCATTCAAAAGGCGGGTGGCAATGAGAAAGCGCAAAAATATCTGTACGAAAGCGCAAGTGCCAACCTCCGTGAAAGGGCAAGGATACCTGAAAAATGCTGCACGACAAAAAAAGAAAGATCAATAGCACACAGTACACATACGGATCGAGATCGATTTCTTGTTCCTTCAAACTAAGAACTCGCATCGCATATTTAAATCCACGGGGAAATCCAACGCAGCGCATATAACCACGCGTGCACGTCACTTACGGTTCGCGAAGAACAATGACAGGAACATTCCGTGCACTTGGCACTGGCTGCAGAAGAACATCAGTATGACGAACAGGAGCAAGGGGTCGCTGAACTGTATGAAGGCGCGCCCTTCGTCGTTGCGCTTGACGCACATAAACAGCAGCATCAGCGTCACAACAATCAGGTGCATGAAGAAGGAGCTGAGGTAGTGGCTCGCCCAGTAGACCCAGTCGCTCACGCCCACCACACGCAGCATCTCTTTGACGCCTGCAAAAGGGGGGAGGGGTGTGCTTGGAAATCGCTGGGAAACCGTGCACACACGAGATAAGGGGAAATCACGTCCGGTTGACTTGCTCATATCACGTCATATGTAAAAGAAAAAAAAAGGAATGAACCACGGGGTGTAAAGTAGCAGAATACAAACTAGATGTAGCACAGGCAGACACCCATGGTGATCAAAATTGCGCTTTCGAAAGGAGAAATGCCACCAAGAGCTGACTAACATATTAAATAACGTGAATGACATTTTTCATCGTAACCCCCCAAAAGGCAGCCGAATGCATATTGTTTTCAGCGTCTTCTATACATTCCCATAGCAAGATGTCGAGGTTAGCGTGAATTATTTTGAATTATGTGTCGTGTTGTTGAAACCTTGCGGTCGTAGTCTAGAATACTTGATTTTACTTCCCTTTTTTTCATCCGTCGCGCCGAATGGCCAACCAGGTTGCGAGCGACTGATCAACAGAGATAAAATGAAATGAAACAAATAAAATAAATCCCCTTTTTTAAAGTTTTAATGTAAGAGTGACTGACCAGCACACGTATAAATCGTTATAATGAAGTTTATCGTAGTTACATTGGTTGCAGCAGCTGTGTTACAGCTGTTGGAATTCCCGCAATCTGCTGCAACATTAACACAGGGGTGGCCTTAGCAATTGTGTTCTTTTCTTTCTGTCTTTAATTGTGTAACGGTATGCTGGCCAAGCGAGTGCAAGTAGCATAGCGAAATGCCAGAGCGAAAATTCTACTGGACTCTCACCGGTGGCCTTCTCGTCGGTCAGCCTGGCGACGAACAGGCAGAACGGGACCAGCATGCCGATGCAGAAACGTGTCAGCACCAGGGCGTAGTTCTTTTGGTCGTGGTGCTCAATGTGCGCGGGAAACGGGAACCTCACCAGCGTGACCTCCCCCAGTGGATCCTTGTGCCCGACGATCTCGGCCTGCATCTCCAGGTGGCGCTGCTGCAGCGCTCCCATGATGGGCAGAAGGGTGTGCATCTCGGGGAACCGCTCCTCGGCTGAGGGACCCTCGTGCTCAGAGAGCAGGCGCTGCCGGTAGTTCACCTTCGTACGGCATAACACGGAGATACGAGTGAGGAGGAGACATCGGTGTCCAAGCTGGTCGCCTATTATTATTGTGCAGACGCATGCGGAAGCACTAGCGTGCACCCACGCGGATAAGCGTACGCTAGAGCCGAAGCTCCATGTCAGGCGGTTCGGGTTGCTTCCAACGCACGGCGGTTTGCATCCGTTAACTTTGGGTGCACTACTCACAAACCTTCCTACGGAAAAGGACTAACACAAGCACTTTCACAATTGTACACAATGTCTCTACAGAGCCGCCGTGGTGACGTAGGTGCTTTGGCGTTGCGCTCCTAAGCCTGAGGGCTCGTGTTCAAATCCCGGTCGCGCTGGCCGCAATTCGATGGGTGCGAAATGCAAAAAAAAAAACGCCCTTGTACTGTGCATTGCGTGCATGTTTAGGAACCCCAGGTGGTTCAAATTAATCCAGAGTCGCCCGGTTCGGCGTGCCTCGTGATCAAATCCTCGTTTTGGCACGAAAAACCTGACAATTTAATTCTTATTGTCTCTACGGGTGCGCGGCCTCTATACGACATGAGCGAAGGCTGTTAAATTGTGTCGGTGAATCTACATGTAAAAGTTTTATTGACCAGCGTGACGTCATGTTAAAGTTAGCACAATAGTACTGAACCGCTCATTACAGCTCATGCTTTGCGTGAATCTCCGAAGAAGCATTTTAAAATAGATGTGTCTAAGCATCACGTTAAGCGTCCCTTTGCTATGAAGTTAACTGTTCAAGCCATGTTGGCTACAACATTGATCAGATGCTCTTGCTAGGGGTTTATTTTACTGTAGATTGGTGCATTCTTGCAGGGCCTTTAAGCTTTTATATCGTTGTTGTCTTTTGTTAGGACGTCAGCTGAGACTCAAGGTGTTGATGACAGTATTATATTTATCACGATTGTTTTGCAAAAGGTAAGTAAGTTGCAAGTTGAAACTTGTGTCGCTTCTGTGTCCTTGAATTATCCACACGAAAAGTAAATTAGGGTTCATGTTCAGGCGTTTTGCAACTGTCGTAAAATGCATAAATAGCGTCGAAATGTTCGAATGAGCCAGGTCAGCTTCATTTATTCGCATCATGACACCTAAACCGTTGCGTGCGCCCAAACCCCTACCACCGCCCTCCCCAATCAGCTATCTCGTTGCTATATAACCAGTCATTTTTAACCAATCCCATAAATGTCGTCTCAGGCATCACAGTAGTTTGTTACGACTGCCCCTACAGGGTCACCCATTACTCTCATGGTTCCCGACCGCTTATACGATTAACCCTCTCGAAGAGTCGGTCTCAGAGGAGCTGTCACCACGCTATAATGGTCCTTATACCACGTTTTCGCGCCAGGTAACCACAGTCGCCTAAATACGAGATTGCCCCGATCAAAACTACGGCGCCATCTGCGCGCCCACAGAGTGGTATCGTTCACGTCGCTCGACTCTAACGATATAGCCTTGCCCCTGAAGCTGCATCCTGACCAGCCACGCGTTAGTGACATTGGCAATGGGGTATACTGCTCGGCAACAGAAGGATACCAACGCATCGTGTCAGACAATCGAACGTGAGGAAGAGTTTTTCCGCGCCACCTTGTCTGCTGTTGTGCCTGTACCGATCGCGTTCTGTTTAAGCACTTATAAACAGGCATTTTCGTGACACAATATAATCCTCGTCAAGTCTAATAGATGGCTTTTTCTTTGCGGTCACTACAGTGTCCATCTGATAGTGAAATAAGCTTGATTGATTGATTGATTGATTGATTGATTGATTGATTGATTGATTGATTGATTCATTGATTGATTGATTGATTGATTGATTGATTGCCCTCAAACTTCAACAATAAGGATCTGGTGCAGGCAGTTCTACGGCATTTCCTGGCTTACCTGCACGTCAAATGGGAGCCTGCCGGCGATGAACGAGACGTGAAGGCTGGCGGGTTGCAAGTGGGTGTCGTTGCTGGTAACGCTGGTGTAGAGGAGCAGCACCGATGACACAGCCTTTGTATCGTTTTCAGCAATGGCCTTTTCGTGCATGCTGAATAACTGGCGTTCGGTGGGCACCTCCGTCACGGCGACGACGCCCAGCCTGTGGAAGGCGTCCCGCGTCAACCGGTTGATGTACTGGTTCTTGGCCGCGAAGTAGTAGACCTGGAAAATCAAGGTCTATAACTAAAGTCCTGCTGCAGCAGTTCGAAGAAGGCGCGCTGAAACACCTCAAGCTGGACAATTTGGTCAAATTCGCCGCGCGCTTCATATATCACGTCAGGCCTTATGATATATTGTTGTCTCTGTGTGGACGTGGGTGGCATACGATCAAAGTGAGCGCGCGATGCACTCAGAAGGATTGAATTGGCACTACAATGTGTATTCGGGCCAACTGGAGTATTTCTTTTTATTTGTGGTTTTTTAAAATTAAACGTGGCACGAAAATTTTCCCATTGCTTTCTCCGGCTTCATTCTTTTTTTTTTCATCGAATGGTCCGACCATTCCTCAAACATACAATGCTGAACCTCAAGGTTAAGGTAGTGGAGGCTCCTGAAAGCCAAGTGCTCTAGTGCCGCTGGCAGACAAATCCTTTAGCTTCGTGTTCACTGCAGCATTAACAGCTACGACAGACACCAGATATTTTGGCAGAAGCTCTGGGAGGGTACACTGCGATTAGGAGTATAAAAATGCTATAACAGCGAAAAGCTGCGTAACAGCCTTCATTCAGCAAAATCATCGTGGAAGCATATGTAATCTCTGAAGTTACCTATCTCAATATCAAGTGGTTCAGGCAGGCTAAAGATAAGTAAGTAGGCGGCTGACGAGTAACGAAGGTGCCGTAGGGGCATTCGCCACGCCCGCGCACGTTGACAAAACGTTAGTGTGAACAAGCTGAATCGTTGACAAAACGCATTTAGGCGTTCCTACGATCCACGTCAGCCTCTGAGCCCACGTTCCCTTCGTCACTACACTGTCCCTTGGTAAACTAAGGTCAATAGTAGTCGCCATAAGCCTTTTGCGGTAGTACAACGTCACAGGAGTGGTCTGTGACAGATGCGCCTGCTTAACTCCGCGCTCCTTTTCTGGTCAAGCAGATCATGACAACAGAGTAGCGGATGATGCTGAGAGATTGGTTTTCGAGAGAATAGAGGAAGCCTCTACTCACTTTCTTACCAGAGACATTTAATGTGACTTGCATTCTAAGGATACATCATGCACATTCCGGTTTTTAATTTTTTTAAGAGCTAGCAATTTTTCCCTGCACTTCGCGCTTTGCATGTTACTGGCAGTTTATGGAAGGAGAGTCAATTTGGCACATTATGTATGTGCTGACTGCTGTCATGGCGACCAAACAACACGGGTCACAGAGTATGCGCCAGAATAGACAGCTTGCTGCTGGCTGCAATGTGATACTGTGTATGTGATACTTGTATGTGCCTATTCTTGTCCGATCCCCCGTAATGCAAGCGACAAAGTCACATAAAGGGTGTATAGCCTTAAATATAACAAAAGAAAGTGCGGCAGAACCCATCTGACGATGGCTGTCGACGGTGATGCGTTTAGCATTCGAACAATGTAGCGACACGTCATATTGTTGAAGACCCCCTTATTTGGAATCTGTATTATTTCCGAGATACTCATTGCTTCGGATCTACGCGATTTCTCCGGGATTCAGCCAGCTTTGCTATGAAACTCCCTCGCCAAGGTAGGCCGTGACCATGATGGCATGCCGGCGACTGTATTATAGCGACTCAGTGACGACGAATGAGTGTCGAAAAAGGAATGTCTTTCCCGGAACGACAAATGCGGTAGGGCGAAATGCGGTAAGGACAATGGTATGACGTTTTCAAATGATCACGATGGTATTAAGGCGACAGTGTCGCAAAGACAGCATGGTGACAGTGAGATGTGTAGTGTTTAACAACGATGGCCCGACACCTACGGTATGATGGGAATTGTATGACGAAGCTTTTGGATGACGACGACAGAATGACTACGATGTCATCGGGATAAGGTATGACAGCAAATGCATGATGACTGTGTGACGAGACGCAATGACATTTGAGGCCATAACAACGGTCTAACATGCGCTGTATTTGTCCATGCGCTATAGCGCTGTATTTTCCTTCTGTCCAGTTGAGATATCGCTAGGTTTATGTAATTTGAACTTCATAGTATCCTTGTTACTTGATTTCTTAATGGTTACGTCTACTGCACATGTCATTATATAAATTTGTTGTAATTGTTGTTATTGCTTTACGCCTGTACCCCACTCCACTCTGTGATGCCTCGGAGCTTGAGGGTATGTGAAATAAATAAATGAATGAATAAAAATAATGGCGGCATAATCGCGATTGAATGACCAGACGATTACGATGGAAAGACCAAGGAGGATTGATGTCGATGACGTGACGAAAGTGGTATGACAACAAAGGAATAAAGACAATGGGATGAGGTTTTTGAAATCATGAAGGACGGCGACAGTGTGATTGACGACGACTGTATGACAAGGATGGCATGACGACGACTACGGTATGACTAGAGTAGACGACAAAGCTGGAATGAATACGATGGAAAAGCCACGACGACATCACAATCACGGGCACATACCTAGTAGCGTGGGTAACTTGGTTCTCTGGTTCAGCGTTAGAAGAGATTAGATTAGACAGACAGACAGACAGACAGACAGACAGACAGACAGACAGACAGACAGACAGACAGACAGACAGACAGACAGACAGACAGACAGACAGACAGACAGACAGACACCTTGTGCGCAGCGTTCAGAAAGGTACAGCTCTGCAGTACGTTTGTTGATCCAAGCGGAAGTGGCCGCATTAGAGGAAGATCACTGTGGCGTGATTTGCATAATCCATCAAACTCAAGCCAGTACTCATCAGAAGTTATAAGGCTTACATGTACGCAAATTGTTGAAAACGTTTGACGACTGCTGGGCTATGCGTCCCCGCGTTCGACATCCACACAGGGTCCATAAATGGTTTGAACAGACTCGGCAGCAAGACAGTTTGCGCCCACCACCTTTGACCACGGCGGACCCACTACGATTGGTGAGCAAGCACAATTGCAAGATAAAGCCTTAGGACCCGCCCCCGCCCCTCCATAGCTGTATAATAAGTTGGGCATGTATGTTTTGTAATGCGTGAATCAATGTCGCTTATGTATTCGGTTACGCCATTTCTGTACCCTAGTGACCATACGCCCTAAACAGTACGCAGAACACGTTGCACGTCCCCCAGTGTGGCTGCGTCCCCAATAACGACTACCCGGTTCTTTCCCAGCATGGTTTACTACTGTCCTCCGGTGTAATCACAGCTTCAAGTTCGCACGCTGTCTAAAGTATTGCCCAGCAGGTAGAGACCGCAACTTGGCTGCGGGGATTGTGCAGGTTGAATCCCACCAGCATGCACCCACTGGTTTATACAGGATGTTCTACGTAACTTGAACCAAGGGTTTACAAAAAAGTGCTTATCCGCAGCTGAACGAAATTAACGGCATGTGGTTTTCCGTCATGTGGCGCTCCTTAGAGTATTCTTTTACATACCGCTTAATTAGTTATTGGCGAACATTTGCCACTTTGACAGTATCTATCTATCTTCTAGCCTCCTACGTCTTGTTGCTCTAGTGGTCGTTTCGTTAACTTGGCATGTACCAAAATCGGCGTAGTAGGACAAGAGTGTAGGACGAACAGAAATGATGGGTCATGACATGACTGTCATGGTATGTTTGTCATATAGGTCATAAAACAGCCGCCTACGTTTTGGTGCGATCATGGTCGTCTCGTTAATTGGTATATACCACAATTGGCATAGTACGACAAGCGTGTATGACGAACACAAGTAATTGGTTATTACATCAATATCAAGACATGCGTCATGATATAAAGAAACAGCTGCCTGCGTCTTGGTATCTACCAAAATTGGCATAGTATGGCAAGAGCGTGCGAAGAACGTAAATGATAGGTCATGACATGAATGTCCTGACATGCGTGTCACGTAGGTCATGAAACAGCCGCCTACATCTTCGTACCCTCATGGTCGTTTCGTTGACTTGGTATGACAAGAGTGTATGGCGAACATAAATGGTAGGTCATGAAACAGCCACCTACGTATTGGTGCTCTCATGGTCGTTTCGTTGACTTGGTATGACAACAGTGTATGGCGAACATAAATGGTAGGTCATGAAACAACCACCTACGTATTGGTGCTCTCATGGTCGTTTCGTTAACTTCGTAGGCTCCCCGCACACTGCTTCGCAGAACATCGGTTCCCACAGGGCGTGGGATCTGCCGGCTTTATCCCTTTAGGGCCAAATGCGTTTCGTTGCGCTGTAGAGGGAATTGAGAAACGACTGAACCAATTTTTTGTGGCAATGTACATTCTGAGTGGTGATTTTTTTTTCGGCGTTTAAGAAAAGCATGCGGGGAAATATTAAATCAAGCCACGTGACTACGCTCGTGCGCTATCGTATTGCAGCGCTCTCAACCGCGCTTCGTGCGACAGAACCGTGCACACGGACCGTGGTGAATGAGTGGCCGCGACTCTAGGCATCGGCTTCACAATGCGTCAGCACCTTTGGCGGCGGCACACGGAAAGAGAGCGCCGTCGTTCCTGATAAGCGATAGGCTCGGTGCAGGGTTCAGAGCGCTGCACTACGATAGCGCACGAGCGCAGACACGTGGTTCTGTTTCGTATTTCGCGGGATTTCTTTAAACGCCGAAAAAAAAAACATCGCCACGCAGCGTGTACGTTGCCACAAAAAATTGGACCAGTCGTTTCTGAATCCCCTCTACAACGCAAGGAAACGCGCTTGACCCTAAAGTGAATATCAACAAGTTTGCATAATTCACCTTAGCCAATTAACTAATTGAACTTAATATAAAAACTATTCTAAAGAGCGCCACATGACGGCAAACGATATGTCGTTGCATTCATTCACCTGCGGTTAACCACTTTATTAAAATCCTTGGTTCAGGTTACCTGAAACGCCCTGTAAGACTGTTACAAGGAGGCATCCGTTCAGGCTTCCGGCTATTTAGCGGGGCACCACTCGTGAGAGGTTTCGCAATGACCACTGTGCCCGGCATTACAAGAACAACAGCCAGCAAAACTGCACCATAACAAAGGAAACACCACAAAGTAAAAAAAAGCTCGAATGTGCCAGCCCAGTCACCCGAAACGAGGTAGTCTAAATAACTAGGTAATCTTCAGAATCAGGCGAACTAGACAATCTCCCGAAATAAAAAAAAAAACAGCACGCAACCGGCGGTTACCTCCCGAATGTAGGACAGGTCACGCTGGGTGTTCCAGAAGGCGTTCGTGTGCATGGGCTGGTAGAAGGTGTCGCCTCTCCTGATAAACGGTTCCCGGGCCACGGAGTCCTCCTGTATGCCCAGCAGCAGTGCCACGATGAGGGCGATCTCGACCAGCGTTGCCATGTAGTGGCGGCACAACCTCTTGACGTACACGTTCTTCCAGAGGATGATGTACAGGTGCTTGGCCGACAGCAGGGCGTTCCTGACGCGCGTGCGGCTCGGCTCGTTGACATCGGACACTGCGAAGAGGGGGGGGGGGGGCGGCATCGTACACAGGGGATACACTCGCGTTATTCCCAAGCGAATATTCAGTCGTCTCCTTCGAAGAGTAGAGGTGGAGGAAATGTCTCGTATGAATTCATATCCCCCTTAAGTCACGAAGCAGACATTTGTGTATGCGACTCCTTTCTTTTTTTTTGTATATTTTTTTTGCCAACTCTGTTCGGGAGTGACAAGGAGAATGGACCTTAAGCTGTGGCTAAATTGCGGATGTCCCCTCTGACAGCTTCACTTCTGGACCTCCTCTTGCAGCACTCGAATACCAACGCACTTCTGTACCTTTGTGCTGCGACAGTAAATTTCAAGCACAACAAACTACCACTTTAGCGGAAGCGCGCTACCTTCTTTATAAGTGATGCGTATCGTCTGCAATGAAGCGATTAACCTTTTCAGGCGCTTCGTGCGGGTTTGAATATTCTGCGTGCTTGAATAGTCTGCCCCAGCTCGCAGCCAGTATAATTAACTTCTGCTGGCGCATCATGCCCATTATTTATTTTACTTTATTGCGATGGCTAACTACGAATACTCGAGCCGCGTTTGTTCCGTCGGCGCTGCCGTCGTGCTGTCCTGGCATCGACGGCGCATGAACGGCTCGCGCGTGGAGGGTTAGAACAGAGTTTCCTGCAAAAATTACTAGAGGGAACTCTGGCGCTGCAGTCATTGTCCTACCATGGGAATGATGGGAAGTACATGGATTTGTCTGATCTTCGTGCTTGTGGATTCAAACGTTCTTGTGGCTTCGTATATTACGCTGTATAAATCTTATTGTCGTATATATCAGCGCAATCTATGTTCTTCGAAGTGCAGAAGACGCCGGTAACGCGTACAATTGCTATTAATTGCAACGATTGAACGTGTCCAGGTGGCCAAATCGAAACGCGCCAAGCGTCTCAAGGCACTGGCATGCCTGTGATAAATTCATAAGGGCGTTTCATTCGCATGTCGATACATGCGTCCGTGGCTTAATGGTTTCAATATCAGTCTTCTGTGCTATATTCCCTTTGTTCGAATCCTGCCGTCAGGCAATTTTAATGTTTATTTAATTATTTATTACGCAATACACTGCACAAAATGACGAGTTTACAAAGTCACAAAGCCGCGTTTTAAGCCAAAAGGACGAAGTTTAGGCAAATCCATATACTTCCCATAATTCCCATGCTGGGACAACCGCTTCCATTGCAGCTCCCGTAGACACTAGCGCCAGAGTTCCCTCTAGTAATTCTTGTATGAAACTCTATGGGTTAAGAAGGCCTCAAGGTCGATTCAAATAGGTCGCGAAGCTTCGGGCGAAAAGCGGTTCAGTACAGATTGTCACCGACATCAGCATGGGGGGTTATGGGAGCAGCGATTGAAGCGCGACTAGGTTTGGAGGGAACAAACATTGGGAAAGAAAAACGCGTTTTTTAATTCAAACGAGACACAGTTAGATTCATTCAACAAAAATAAAGTTCCTAGTCAATTTTATATATTCGTGACGAGTTAACAAAATGCAAGTTTAATTTTATTATTATTAATAAATGCATTTCTTTTCAGCGCCCATCGCTACAGGGGGCGTTGACGCCACTATCACTCGCAATGCAGTGCATGTCTTGAAATGGGCAGAAAGGCGCACTGGTATCACCTGTTGAAATACGCCCCCCTCACAGTTTGTGCTTTCTTGCTTGTCGAAGTTTGTCTGAATTTGGTGACGCGGGTAGCTTCATTGCTTCTTAATCTGTTCAGTCAAAAGTAGTGAGTTACGACCACCAGATAATTGTGTAGTTGTTTTCGTGCGACTGCGCTGCCCGACGGGCTTGGCATCCAGCAATAGGATCAGCACTCTACACCTAAAGCCTTTCGTCGGCCTCCAAAGAAAGTATGTTCTGTGCAGGGATGCGATTTCGACAACCGTACGGCTGGCCTTTTCCTGCATCGCTTTCCACGCTGAAAACTCGAAACGCCCATCAAGTCGAATGGCGGGGCATTTGAATATATAGCTCCAAAGGAAGAACAACAAAACAAATTTCGCGCCTTCGAAAACAAAATGACGTCACTTCTGCTTTTAACGGACATGGCGTCACATTATTTTTTCTTCCGCCGGAAGTGTTCTCACCACATACAGATGGCGCTAAGCCCCATGGACCGCCGATGGACCGCCATGTTTTGAACGTATGGGCTCCTATGGAAGCTTCGCTACCAGGTATATTTACCTTGAAGGCCTCAGGAGACGCGAAGCGCGTTTGGCTGCAAAAGCATCGAAGGCAACAGAGCCAGAGAGCAGCGCTCTGGCTTCCGCTCTGGCGCTCTGGGCGGCCCGGGCAACCGCACGGGTCCGGCTGGGTCGCTGTAACTTAGAAGCCATCTGCGGCGGGTACAGTGTCCGCACTGCGCTGTGTTTTCGCGCCTTACTTCGCGTTGCGACGAGCGGCAGCACGGAAGGTCAATTCGCTCGCTGCTGCTGCCGCGTTTCCTCACTGGAGCGTTTTAACAGCGAGTTTCCGCTGTCATCGAGTGAGATGTGTTCATGTTTGCTTGGGCGCGCACGATACCATGCTTGTTAGTTTAGTTAGTATGCGTATGTTTACAAGTCTATACGACCGATAAAGCTACTATACTTACTTCGTATAGCTGTCCACTAACTTGCGATCGCAAACGATGCTTCACCTTTCGGACGAAACTGCGACTTATTCAGAACGCCGTGTGAGTGGCTCGAACACTTGACATTGATTTTTCTTAACCTTCAACTTCGAGTGCTCCGCCTTCGAACTAGACGCCAATTTTTAATTTTTATTGAAAATAGGCGACTCGACTGACTGTAAGCTGAATAGAGATTTCCTTAGTCTGCAATTAGACTAGCAAGAAAATCCACCAAGACTGTCATTACACCACCTCAATGTTTTGTCGCCAGTGCCATCGAAAAAGTAAGCCAATTTTGGCGCATTTCTTCTATATATATATATATATATATATATATATATATATATATATATATATATATATATATATATATATATATATATATATATATATATATACATATATATATTTGTGTGTGTGTGTGTGTGTGTGTGTGTGTGTGTGTGTGTGTGTGCCTACTACCACCCCTCTCGGAAACACCACACAGCCTTGAGAGTACCGGAATAAATCAATAAATAACTAAATAAATAATGTTTATTCACGGTCCATAATACGTGACTGAAGGAAATAATTGAGCCTTTGGTGGCTAACGAGGAAGCTGTGCAACGTAATGCAGTGTAGGCAGATTCATCGGCGTTGTTTATCATTTCTCCTGTACACCACAAGGTGAAATGAAGAACGCTCAAGTATCTTGTCTGGATAAAATGCAATTGTATTTCAGAAGCGGGAACATTGCGGGGGAAGGGGGATCTGTTGAACAAACAGCAACAAAAGAAAGCATTCCACAATGAACATACGGCGCGGCACCTCTCAGTCTGTTTTGCGCCTTAAAGGGAAGCTGAAACGGTTTTCAATTTCCATGAATTGCTGGGATTGGGAAGAACAGACCTAATAATTTACGGTTCCGAAATTTTTTTCTTCATTTTGTTAATATAAGAGGCGGAAATCGCTTTCTAAATCACCCACGCGGACACGCCCCCATCGCTTCCCGGAGCGTCGGGTGAGGTGGTTGCCAGAGGAGAGAACCGGCGAGAGTGTCGTCATTCGCGGGGACCGAGCTGCCGGACCGGCGTGCTGGCATGTGCTGGCATGCCTCTTCCCATCCTGCGCTTTACTGAACGACGCTACGAGAGATCTACCGCCGCCGCCGCTCACGTTTGTTTTCTTTTGCGATTTTCGTAAACTGTTCTTTCGTGAAGTTGCCCGTCGCGGCAGCTTCACGTGCATGCTCGCGCGAGCAAACGCCGCTGGCACGCTGCGAAGCATAGACGGAAACGCGCGCAGTAATAAATTTTGGTGACCGGACTTCGTGCGTAGCTTCCACAGCGTTGCACCTGAGGTATGAAATAGAGTATAGGCTTGCCTAGCGACGACATTCGACGTACGGTTGCAGTTATCGTGCTTACCACACGGTGGTGGTAAAACTGCCCAATATCTTTATGTCAACACTAGCATGGAGCGCGCATACCGATTCTTGATCGAGCCACAATCGCAAAGTCGTCGAACCATAGTATGAATATTGCACATATTCATACTATTGCCATCTCTGGATGTGTATGATAAGCAACTTCCGTGACTGTACCTCGCAACACTGCATGTGCGCGCTTTGAAACGCGGCACTTATGCTTGCGATCGTGTATCAACACTCAAAAAACCATGGGACTTTAGACAAGCAGCGGCAAGGTGCTTGACATCGCGGAATTGCACCCGTGTTTACAATCTAATGAGAAGTTACTGCTTCGGCATTCTTCCAGCAGCATGTTCCCAGTGACACTTTAGCGCATTTTTTCTCCCGTCATCGGAACGTGCAGCTACATAAAAAAAAGACATACGTACCAGCTAAGATTTCCAATGCGCGAGAAGGTGCACAAATCGCTCTCGCTGTTGGCACACTCAACATCGTCGTTGCCGCCGTTACCGCCGTTGCCGCTATCGTTTTCCGTATCGGCTCTCGGTTCGAACATGTACGGCGAAAATACAAGCTGTCCGAGACAGCGAGAACGTTCCATAATGCTTACAACTCAGCTATTAAGCCAGAACAAAACAGCGTGCTACGCTCAGAAACGGCGGCGCAGACCGGCGATTGCCGCGATTGACGTCACAGCGGCCCCGACCAATCACGGGCAACAGCGGCGTTCGCGCGATGCCCTGAGGCGCTGGTGCGCGTTTTCTTGAAAAAAAACTGCCGCTTGCCTTTGTTTCCGCCCTTCTTGAACCAGATATTCGTGTTCAGGGGACTCAAAACTGTAGAATTCCGCAGAGAACTCATTTTTTTCGAAAAGTGTTTCAGCTTCCCTTTAAGACGCGCGGGCGGCCTCCACGATGAAAATGCAGTATGTATGTGCAGTTTGCGCATCGCTCACTCTTAACAATGATCTTATTTATTCGCGGCGCGATTGTTGCCCAACCCCCACTAGTTGTTACGGCGATGGAGTGCCGAATTTAGGTAGGGGTAGATTTAATGCGGCGGCCGCTAACAGCCATATCCCACAATGATTGATAACTAGGAGGACACTTGTAGCGCGAAGGAGAAATAGAGTCATCGGTTAACGTACTTCGGCGATGGCGTTCGTCTTCGCGTCATTGTTGGGAAGCGCCATCTCTATCCGACTTAGAATTCGTTTCAATTTAGTTTATTTCACGTTCCAGTAGCTCGGTGGGGTGAGAGAGAAAAGCCACATGATTGGCTGCTTCACGAGCTTGCACCCGATGAACATAAAGGCAGTGGCAGCGGAGACGGAGTCAGACAGGATATAGTAACACATCTATCACACTTCTCAGTTAGAGTAAGCAATGCAGGCAATTAATTGGAATCTGCATTACATTTAAGATTGGACGAAATAGACCCAAGGACAACTGCGCTCAAATTTCGCTTCCCTTAAGTTGGTAATAAATCATATGACGTAATCTTGGCAAATCTGCATTGCTGGTAATTACCTAGTTTTGTCATTAGCAACCCTTTAACAGCGATTACGCAGACGCGTGCATTTGGTAGTTCGCAGCCAGGACGAAGTTCCAGCATGTCGCCTCCGAGATTTTTCAGTGCGCCGCATCTAGCTGCAGGCGGTGGCTCATCTCGGAGGTCATGCATGAGGAGCCGCGCAATCTGTATCCGGTGAGTGGCAATGGCAGTTTTCAACGCGATGGCGTAGGGGGCCCCACGTCACAGAAAACCGGTATCGGCGTAGACGTCCGCGCCGGAGTCCGCGGCCGAAAACATCATTCTGAACCACGCATATTATAATCGGCGCTAAAGTTGTTCTTCTATCATTAAAGTTGTTCATATCTTATCCTATGTTGTTTAGAAAATCATTCTTCAGAACTTTGAGAATGGCATCCCACAAATGCCATGAAAGAAAACACCGACAGCGCATTCCTTCATGTTAAACCTTCTCAGACTGGAATATGAAAAGTGCGAAACAATAACAGAACACCGACCCACGAACAGAAGATTGGCGCACGCAAGAGGCTGCGTTTCTACCAGAAATGTCGCCTTCGTGCATAGATTTGGCCGCCAGCGTTTCCCTGTAAACCTCCCAATTATATGGAAGCTACAGCTGGCTGGAAGCATGAGAAGCAGTCAGGGATCTTTAAATGCTATCGTGTTTCACTCTTAAGTGGGAAGCATAAGCGTCCTCAAGTTTTTTTATGCGAAGCATACTACTAGAGCTCAACCCAGCTCCTCAGGCGCGGCGGTGTCGCCATCAAGGCCGACCACGTGACACCGTGACGTCACGACAGAGGAGAAACGGGGCTCCACTCGCGCCGTCGCTCGCGGCGTCGCGGCGGTATACAAGCAGCTGCGCTTGTTCCTAGGTGTCTTTGGCTCAACTCTTGCAAGATGGGCTGGGTGGGAATCGAACCAGGGTCTCCCGAGTGTGAGACGGAGACGCTACCACTGAGCCACGAGTACGATGCTTCAAAGCGGTACAAAAGCGCCTCTAGTGAATGCGGTGTTGCCTTAGAAACGAGCTGTTTCTAAGGCTCAGGCGTGCGTCGCTTGCTCAGGCGCACATTTCGTTGCCGCGCCGACCGCTGCGTAGCTCGACGCTCACCGCGTCCAATGCGGGGCGCGTAGTCGCTGCGCCGTAGCCCATTGTCTTACACCCCTTGGCAGGTCGACGGGAACGCTTTCGAGTTCCACTCTTGAAGGCGAAGCAGAGTAACGCATGAGTTGTTTCTTCGTCTAGCCGAACCAAATATAGCCAAGCAACAGCAGTTCACCAGGCTAAACAGTGGTTCAAGAACTAAAATAAAGGCTAGGATGCTTCGCATCCTGGGCTTAACCTTAGCTAAGCCACAGCCATTTTTTTTTTCAGTTTTGCTATCAGACACGTCTACCTTTGTGAGCCTTTCGTGAAGCTAGTTTTTGAAACGTACGAATATTGCGCAGATGCTGCTCTGTAGCTACAAAATCTGAATGTGGGCTTTTTAACGTGCCCAATAAATTTCGTTCCGGTTGGCCTTTAAAGGCCAAACTACACATACGCTTGCCGGAAATTGAAAGCTCGTGCCGGTAAGCCTCGCGTTTGCTCAAATAGTGGAGCAGATATCCGTACTCACGCCGCGCTTCGACATGTACGACCTGTCCTGCACCATCTACGCATGCGTAGGCGTGGCGGCGCGAGCTTCCGCGCGCTAGCAAGTGTACCTGTCGTTTGGTCTTAACACACTGTAACATTTACGGATGACACTCGACCCCGTATGCATTACAAATACAGTTATCACAATTGAGAAGTTAAACTAGTTTACAATTTCCATTTTGTAACTAAAGCAAACACAAGTTTTAGCTCAAGTAATCACAGAGTGCGGAATACGAATACTATAAAAATAAGATCGCAAACTACGGTGCATACAATAGTTAGAAGTTTTAAATCAATTTACGCGAACTGCGGTTTCAGTAAACATTAAAAAATTGCAGGGTCTCTTAAGATCTCTCTTAAGAAGTGAACGGAGAAAGCCTACTCTTCCTCCTTTTATTCGCCTCTTTCTGTTTGCCTCTTCTCTTTGTCTTCTTTCTTTTAGTCATTATGGCTCACTACTAAGCATCTTTAGTCTTTGTAATCAATTGTGCTCATTACGAGCCGTCGTTACACATGTTCTTATCATATTCATCAGTAGTTATTACAAGTCATTTCAGTCATTAAAGCATTACTGGTCATTACTAAGCATCTTTAGTCATTCCTAATGAATTGTAGTTACAAGTTGTCGTTAGACATATTGGTCAGTGCGTAGTCATTACTAGTCATTGCAAGTTATTTCAGTCATTATTAGTCATTACTGCTCACTACTAAGCGTATTTAGTCGTCTGTAATCAATTGTAGTCATTACAAGCCGTCGTTAGATCATATCATAGCCATCAGTAGTTATTTCAGTCATTGTTAGTCATTATTGGTCATTACTAAGCCGTTTTGGTCATTTCTAAACAATTCTAGTCGTACAATTCGTCGTTAGACCTATTTGTCATTTCGTAGTCATTACAAGTCATTCCAGGCATTATTAATCATAAATGGTCATTACTAAGCATTTTAGTCATTTTTATTCAATTGTAGTCGCTACAAATTGTCGTTAGACATATTCATTTCGACCTAGTTAGACATAATTATTACTAGTCATTACAAGTAATTTTAGTCATTATTAGTCATTACTGCTCACTAGTAAGCATTTTTGGTCATTTGTAATCAATGGTGGTCATTACAAGTCGTCGTTAGACATATTGGTCATTTCGTAGTCATTACAAGGGATTAGTAGTAATTTTAGTCATTGGTACTCATTACTAGTCATTTTAGTCAATTGTGGTCATTACAAGCCGTCGTTAAGCATATGGGTCATTTCGGAGTCATTAGTAGTCGCCAGTCATTAGTAGACATTTTAGTCATTACTACTCATTACCAGACATTTCTAGTCATTTCTAATCAATTTTGGTCATTACAAGCCGTCGTTAGACATATTGGTCATCTAGTAGTCATTTATAGTCATTAGTATTCATTATTAGTCATTACCAGTCATTATGAACCTCTAGCAATCTCTAACATAACGTTATCATTCACTAACAGTCACTATCAATCATTTTTCATTCTTTAATCTGTCTTCATCTGGCGTGATGACTCTTCGGCGGACACTCCGGCGGTCAGGTCTGCTGACACAAGGGACTTTACTGATACAAACTTCACCATGAGCATAGAAAGGCTTTCGCCTTAAAATTTCGCGTTCATGTTTGATAGCACTTCTGTCCCGTAATTCGTTTTAGGTAGAGGAACCGTCCTTTTCTGCATACTTATTGCATTGTAAGAATGCAGGTTAGCGATTATTTTGTCGTACTTGTAAAAAAAAAACCGTCGTACAATTCGAGCATGTCAACATTGGTAACTTAAAATGGAAATGATATCTGTTCCGGCCCCGGTCACATAACCTCGCTCACACTCGCCGTACTTGGTTGTCCGCACCGAAGCCCGGCCGTTTAGTTCATACATAATCCCGGCCAGCTTGACGCTATCACTCTGGCAAAACGCGCGTAAAGTGCTGGCCGAGCGAACAGAAATTGTGGAACACTCTATCGGACCTACTCACACTGGGGAGGCTCCATACTCTGGTCACCGTTTGCTCGTCGGAGAAGGTCGTCTGTGAACAACGATCGGGCGAACGGGTTCGCGAGTGTTCGCTGCCTTCGTGCTCTGATCGCGCGCTCGGTGCAGCTGGGCCGCGAGGGAACGAGACCGATGACGTCTTCGTCCGCTTCTATCTCGTGCACCCCTACTGCTGACATAAATTGTGTAAATGACGAGAACGATTCTAGACCTCGGCGGGAACGTCCACGCCCTGCTTTTGTTTAGAGCTGCTACGCTATGGTACAGCCATCCGAATGCTTGCACAGACAATGAAATGCTTTATTTTTCATACCAATCGGCTGCCTTCCTAAAACGCTATATTCGTTGTGATTATTTATATATGGCTCGGTCCACTCTAGTACATGATCGCTGTTCGACTTTGAACACCGAGCAAAATACATCTTTCCCCAGTATTTTCAATTCCAAATTTCTTTAACCCCATTTTGTGCAAACCGCCCAATTTCTGGTTGATCCCCAACGGTGGGTGTGAGCCGCTTGTGCGAAGGAACAGTAAGAGTAATACGCAGAATACTTTTGGAGATACCGCATAAACTGGTGTTCTTGAAGGATTTTATTTTTCAGCCCTTGTACATGTTGTTTGCAACGGTAATAAATGCGTGCACCTATGAATTCATTCGAAACATTTAAAGAGAACATGACCATGAGAGACAACCACTGAATTGTTTCCTCTCCAGACACCGACGTTCCCTGGATTTATTTTTAAAGCTTTGCGCGTGGGGCCTACCGAGGGGGCCTTCGACAGCTCCTTCGTACGATTACAAAAGCAAAAGGCTCTTTCGATAGATTAATGAAATTCCGGCCGAACTCATCTCACGTCGAATGACGACGTTAGCACGATTAGCATTGAAGCAATGTGGCCACACACCGCACTGCCTCCACCGAAACGCGTCATGCATGAGGCGCATATGCAGACGGGCTCCTCTATCGCGCATCCATTTGCAGACGCCGCCCCATCTAGCGGACTTTGCGGCGGCGCCGAGAAGCTAGCGCGTGCCACGCATGTGTGAATGCATACTTATACAAGGTGGTCTGCATATATATATATATATATATGACGTGGGTTCGATTCCGCTCAGCATCGAAAAAGATATTAGTTTTCTTGTCCCTTTGTATTCGAGAACTGCACGGCACATACCCAGTGTCCTAAGTTGGAGTCAAAGAGGCTGATTGAAGAGCGGCACGTGCCCAATGTTGCGTACCCTAGTTTCATTCACGAGAATGCGTCGCCGAATACCAATGCCTAATTTTTATTGCGACAGGTCTAGTTTGGCAACTTCCTCTGAATATTTCTATTGCGGCGAATCTGAAACTATGAAGCATTTCCTTATAGAGTGTTGTAGGTTCGACGTGCACAGAAAACCACTTCTAGAAGGTCCCTTTCGCCAACTTAGATTGGTCATTACGCTTCCTGTGAAACTTTCTCTTGGGACGTCGGCACTAGGACAGTGCAATAGGAACGTATGTGACGCCATATTTAATTTAAGTTGATCAAAAGAGAGTGCGATGTTAATTCTATCGTTTTGCTTTCCTCAATATAAACACAAAAATATTAATTTCAAATTATAGAATAATATAGCCTGAAAATTAATATTAACAATTAATATTCAGTTAATATCTTTAATTACAAAATTCCATTTAAATATCCTTCCCTCCTTACCTACTATCACCCGATTCATGGCCGATCCCTCGTAATGGAAATGGATGGATAGAATGGATCCCTCGCAATGGGAAATTATGATCTGCTACCAGTCTAGCAGCCCGGATCCGCTAGCAACAGTCATGAGAGGTTCCAGGGCCATCCAACAGCCCTCTAGGCCACCCACTTATAAGGTCCACCGCTAAGCTCAGTACGTCTTAGCTGAGGGGCTTTCTCCGCAGCGCTTCGTGGGTCGGGCAGACGCACGTCAGGCGTTGGCCATGTTCGTAAAGGTTGCTTGTAGTCGGGGCAGGTGTGGTCACAGGTGGGACGTAACGTGTGTCATCGTCAGCTTGCACATCTTGCTGACCGCCTGAGTCCGACGTTTCGCGTAAGTGGACCGCTTTTCTGGCACGTCTGGCGTAATGGTAACCCAACACTGCAGCAGGAAAAGAAGCACTTAATTGTCCAGCGCAGAATGAACCAGGAGGCGGTAGACGATGGTTCGCAGGTACCGAGTCTCGGAGGTGCTTCCTCTGCGGACTTAATCATCGATTCGACCTGTCGTGTGAGTGCAGATTTAATTTAGCAGCTGAACCGGCTCACAGTGATCGGCGTATGCTAAAAAGCAATAGATTTGAGCGAGCGGAATCCTTCCTTCTATTCGCCCATCGTTCCTGAACTTGATCAGGAGATGCTGCGCTTTGCTATTCGTTTCCCCAGTCCAACAAGGCGTCTGTTTCACGTCGCCTTTCGTTTGAAATTTTGTAGGCTTCGCGCACAACGAGCTCACTGCCTTCCTTGCACATGCTACAGAGGTAGCATAGGGCTTGTGCATCAAGTACCGGGTCATTTATGCACGAGCACAAAGCTCCCACAAAACAGCAATGAACCAGTTCGTGAAGTGCAGGGCGAATAGAATAGACATTATGCCGACGCATAGGTGTGCTAAGCACGTGTTACTCTCTCATTATCTCTCTCTCTCCTATTTTATCTATCTTGATACTACGACATGTAGTGAATATGTTACAGGTGACTGCGGTGTATCATATGATAGCACAGGTGAGCCTAGGTCACACGGCGAGTGCAGCGTTCATCACTACGTAGTGTCGTTGTGATGAAATAGCGTGGTGAGCGCAGACGACGGGCAAATTGCAGAAAAAAGAAAGAACACCATAAACATCAGCAGCTGCAGTAAAGGCACGAAAAATATAAAAGGAAGTGGCAAGTCACAACAGTGCGAGACGACAGAAGCTGATCTGGCAGGGTTGAAATGCTTTGCTGCAGCTGCTACAGGAGACCAATATCCCTGCAGACAGCCATTTCTAACCACATCTACGAACTTGAATCCGTAATAATATCGAGGAGGGTGGCGTAATGGGCTTGTTGGTCGGTCATCATGTAACGGTGTGTGGATAGGACAGTAAAACACGAACGCAAGAAGAAACGAACGGACGAAGACAAATATTTGTCTTTGTCCGTTCGTTTCTTCTTGCGTCCATGTTTTGCGGGGCTGTCCAGACACCATTCCGTCATCATAGTTTCTTGGAGAATTCTGAAGTGAGTCTAAATCGGTGGCTCAATTTTATCCACATGATTTCGTTTGCCCAAGCTGAAAAGGCTTATTTTTCTAAGGACACCTGTTTTGAAATAACGTGATTGTTGGCCGCGTGGTTGGCGATTACGTTCTTTTTAACGCATTAGCATTCTTTAGATGTTTCACGCATTTCCCGGGGGATGTCCATCTATGTCTGTCTCTAACCGTTTTCCCACTTACCTGGGTCACAGAGTAGTCCGTGGTCGAAAGTGTAGCGCATCGAGCTGTTGTGCCGACGTAACAGGGTTCGAAACCAACCATCGGACCAACTTAGGTCACTGAATATGTGGCAGTGTGTACATGCGTGCCACTCTTCAACGAACCTCTTTCACGCCGATGGCACTTGCGCCACTAAAAACTGCATATTCGTGCATTCATTCGTTCACTCTGACAGAAGTACTTGACCGTCCGTCGCGACGGAGATCCAGTAACCTAACTCCCGGACTACCGATGCCCTCCACGCCCCGAGCTCGACGAAGACTTCTCCGTTGCCAAGGTCAGACGGGCCATCTTCGCGCTCAACCGCAAGTCTGCGCCGGGTCCAGGGGAGTCACCAACAGAATGTTAAGAAACCTCGAGGACACGTCGATCGTCTTTCTGACCGACAAAATCAACAAGTCCTGGAATAGCGGCGTTGTTCCTGCAGAATGGAAGATGGCCTGCACGGTACTCATTCCCAAGCCCAGCAAGGCCCCGAACATCGAGAACCTCAGGCCGATTTCTCTAACCTCCTGCGTCGGCAAGGTCATGGAGCACGTCGTCCTTAACAGGATCTATGGGTACCTCGAAGACAACGAGGCTTACACGTACAACATGATCGGCTTCCGCGCCGGACTCTCGACGCAGGATGCAATGAAGCTAATAAAGCATCAGATTGTGGATGGTCGTTCCAGAGACGTCAAGGCTTTGCTCGGTCTGGACCTCGAGAAAGCTTTCGACAACGTGCTCCACAGCTTCATTGTAAAGACCGTTTCAGACCTGGGTCTCGGTTCCAGATTCCATAGCTAAGTCAGTTCTTTCCTAACGGACAGGAAGGCCAAGCTTCGCATTGGGGACTTGCACTCCAACGATGTGCCCCTCGGAGGGCGGGGCACTCACCCACACTGTTTAACATCTGTATCATTGGTCTTTCCGAGAGGTTTTCACGCGTAGAGGGCGTCAAACACGCCATATACGCCAACGACATCACCTTATGGTGCTCCGGCGGCTGTGAGGGCAGAGTCGAAGAATCCATGCAGGAGGCGATCGACGTGATCGGGGAGTATCTCCGCCCCACCGGACTTCGATGCTCCCCCGCCAAGTCGGAGCTTCTGCTTTACAGAAAAGAGAAGGGAAGCAGACCCAAAGATTGGAAGCCAGTCTCCGAAAGCAGCATCAGTCTTCGCACTTGTGACGGGTGGGGGGGGGGCGAGTGTGATACCCAGGGTTGACGTTATTCGGGCCCTGGGCATGTTTGTCGAATTCAACGGCGGGAACGGAACGGCTCTCCGCGAGATCATCGCAAAGACGGACAACGCTTTCCGCCTCGTTCGCAGAATAGCAAACCGGCACCGAGGAATGAAGGAAAACAATCGCCTCAGGCTTATCAATGCCTTCGTACTATGCCACTTTACGTACACAATTTCTATGCACAACTGGCTCAGAGCGGAGCGAGGCAAGCTCAACGCTCTCATCCGCAAAGCGGTCAAGAGGGCTCTCGGGCTACCCATCAGGACCCATAACGAGGATCTCCTCTAGCTGGGGGTGCATAGCTCTGCCGAGGAGATTGCCGAAGCCCAAGAACGCGCACAACTCACTCGCCTGAGCACCACAGCGGCAGATAAACACATTCTCGAAGAGCTGGGTTACCAACCTGCGGGATTCCCGATGGTCAGTACCCCGATCCCTAGGTGCATTCGAGACAAGTTCGAAGTGGCCCCTGTGCCCCGAAACGTCCATCCCGTCCATAATGAGGTCAGACGCAAGGCCAGAGCTGCAGCCATCCTCAAACCGATCAAGCAGAGAGACATTAGAGCAAACTTCGTCGACGCCGCGAAGTACAGCGATGGGAAGACCTTTGCCATCATTGTGGTCGACTCCAGCGGCAAGATTTCCAATAGCGCCTCCATTCGCACTTCAGATCCCGGAGTCGCCGAGCAAGCCGCCATCGCACTCGCCCTGCTAGACGGTCGTGAGTCCGAGATATATAGCGATTCCAAAACGGCAGTTAGGGCTTTTCAGAAGGGTTGCATAACCAAGCAAGCTGCTCGTCTTCTTAGCAGCTCGAGTCGATATGCTCTCAGGCATCATTCAATCCACTGGTTTCCCGCTCACGTAGGGTTGGTCGAGGGTGCTCCCCCGAACCTAAATTAGTCTGCTCACGAGGCTGCGCGTGAACTCACCGACCGCGCTTCCTCTGCAAGAAGCACCGACTCCCCTCCTCCCTACGGCCACAGGGACGCTCCCGCTACTCACAACGAGACTATTAAATTCTTCTACATGTCTAGAAGGGTCTTTCCACCCCCTCACCCCAAGTTGAATAGGGCGCAAGCCGTTTCGCTTAGGCTTCTGCAGACCAGTACGTATCCGTGTCTGTCCGTTCTCCACGAGGCTTACCCGGACGTGTACCGCGACGACGTCTGCCCCTCCTGCGGGAAGACATCCACTCTAGCGCACATGCTCTGGGAGTGCGGGTCGACATACCCCAAGTTCATCAAGGAGGAGTGGGACTCGCTTCTGCGTAGCCCCGCTCTAGAAAAGCAAATCCTGGCTGTCCGGCGTGCCCGCGACCGGGCCGGTGTTCTAGACCTGCCGGTCCCGACGTGTGACTAGCCGGGCGCGCAACGAGTTCGCGTCCTCACTGGACCTGCAATAAAGTTTTTTCACTCACTCACTCAGTCACGTGGTATATGTAGAAAGGGGATGGGAGAGCTTGGGAGAGCCTCTCTGTGTGTATGCGTGTATATATATATATATATATATATATATATATATATATATATATATATATATATATATATATATATATATGTGTGTGTGTGTGTGTGTGTGTGTGTGTGTGTGTGTGTGTGTGTGTGTGTGTGTGTGTGTGTGTGTGTGTGTGTGTGTGTACTTGTTACTTGTCTGCTTCAGTGCATGAAACGACGTTTTGTCAACAAATTAACTGGAACGCCAATGGAATGCAATTTCATTGCGCAGAAATTGGAACGCCAAGTTCGGGAATTTATATCTCGAAACTGGTGTTGTCCTGAGAATTCGTTCCAAGTGGATTCGCCTTGCGAACTCCACGGCTATGATTTGTAAATTGCAATATGGGCCATGATGTAATTAGTCAGAAACTTAATTCGCATTTTTTTTATTAATTAGTCAATTTTGCATCTCAATTTTTGGTGCAAGTATTGTCCGCCGCTTCGAGTAGACAAGCTCGCGAACTAGAATTGTGACATCTGATATATATGTGTATATATTCGTATTTGCTCAATTGTAACACGATTTTTTTTTCATGATTTTCGTTGCTTGTACTCGACCTTCGTTTCACATTCGAATAACAACAAAATTTTCAGTTTGAAACCAAATATTCTAAATTCTACGGATTTTAACACTACGTTGGCAACGTGTACCTTCACGTCTCGATTCAATCCACAAACAATTCGACCGAAGCCAAATATCCCTTCTTTCTTGGCATCGACGCGATTTTCGCTGTGCTCGTGACTGGTGTTACGTTTACGGTTCTTCGTGACGCTGCTGCCTTTCGCGCTTCGACTACGTTCATTCGATTACGTTATGGCGACGCAGAGTGGTCGGTATGACGGCCGCTTCAAAAGACGAGTAATTTTGGTGGCCAGCGAGCTGGGAAGCTCCACCACGGCTCGGCGGCTCGAGGTCAATGAGTCGACGAATCTAGGATATATATATATATATATATATATATATATATATATATATAGTTCAATGAGAAGGTCTGTAGGTCCGGTGCATAGGTAGTTTTAAAAAAGAACGGGCACACTTACGAAAATTGCATCTTGAACGTTTTTAACGTTTCGGCCGTGCCACGCCTGCAATGTTACAAACATTAAAGGTGCAATTTCCGTAAGCTTCTTTGCTAAAACAATATATATATATATATATATATATATATATATATATATATATATATATAAACAGGTCTTGTTGTGAACCTTAATAAGAGGTACAAATTGAAGGTCGTACAGGTGTACGCCCCTACATCCAGTCATGATGACCAGGAAGTCCAAAGCTTCTATAAAGACGTGGAATCGGCGATGGGTTAAGGTCAAAACTAAATACACTGTACTGATGGGCGACTTCAATGCCAAGGTTGGCAAAAAGCAGGCTGGAGACAAGGCAATAGGAGAATTTGGCATAGGCACTAGGAATAGCAGGGGATAGCTATTAGTAGACGTTGCAGAACAGAATAATATGCAGATAACGAATACCTCCTTCCGCAAGCGTGATAGCCGAAAGTGGGCGTGGAGGAGCCCGAACGACGAGACTAGAAATGAAATAGACTACATACTCTGCGCTAACCCTGGCATCATACAAGACGCGGACGTGCTCGGCAAAGTGCGCTGCAGTGACCATAGGATGGTAAGAACTCGAATTAGCATAGACTTGAGGAGGGAACGGAAGAAACTGATACATAAGAAGCCGATGAATGAGTTAGCGCTAAGAGGGAAAATAGAGGAATTCCAGATCAAGCTACAGAACAGGTATTCGGCTTTAACACAGGAAAAGGACCTTAGTGTTGAAGCAATGAACGACAATCGCATGGGCATCATTAAGGAGTCCACAATAGAAGTCGGTGGCAAGTCCGTTAGACAGGATACCAGTAAGCTATCGCAGGATACGAAAGATCTGATCAAGAAACGCCAATATATGAAAGCCTCTAACCCTACAGCTAGAATAGAACTGGCAGAATTTTCCAAGTTAATAAACAAGCGTAAGACAACTGGCATAAGGAAGTACAATATGAATAGAATTGAACATGCCCTCAGGAGCGGAGGAAGCCTAAAAGCAGTGAAGAAGAAACTAGGAATAGGCAAGAATCAGATGTATGCGTGAAGAGGCAAAGCCGGCAATATCATTACTTATATGGATGAGATCGTTCAAGTGGTTGAGGAGTTCTATGGAGATTTATACAGTACCAGTGGCACCCACGACGATAATGGAAGAGAGAATATTCTAGAGGAATTTGAAATCCCACAAGTAATGCCGGAAGAAGTAAAGAACGCCTTCGGAACTATGCAAAGAGGGAAGGCAGCTGGGGAGGATCAGGTAACAGCAGATTTGTTGAAGGATGGTGGGCAGATTGTTCTAGAAAAACTGGCCACCCTGTATACGCAATGCCTCATGACTTCGAGCGTACCGGAATCTTGGAAAAACGCTAACATAATCCTAATCCATAAGAAAGGGGACAACAAAGACTTGAAAAATTATAGACCGACCAGCTTACTGTCCGTTGCCTACAAAATATTTACTAAGGTAATTGCAAATAGAATCAGGAACACTTTAGACTTCCGTCAACCGAAGGACCAGGCAGGATTCCGTAAAGGCTACTCAACAATAGACCATATTCACACTATCAATCAGGTGATAGAGAAATGTCCGGAATATAACCAACCCTTATATATAGCTTTCATTGAATACGAGAAAGCGTTTGATTCAGTCGAAACCTCAGCAGTCATGGAGGCATTGCGGGATCAGGGTGTAGACGAGCCGTATGTAAAAATACTGAAAGATAACTATGGCGGCTCCACAGCCACCGTAGTCCTCCATAAGGAAAGCAACAAAATGCTAATAAAGAAAGGCGTCAAGCAGGGAGACACGATCTCTCCAATGCTATTCACAGCGTGTTTACAGGAGGTAGGTATTCAGAGACCTGGATTGGGAAGAATTGGGGATAAGAGTTAATGGAGAATACCTTAGTAAGTTGCGATTCGCTGATGATATTGCCTTGCTTAGTAACTCAGGGGACCAACTGTAATGCATGCTCACTGACCTGGAGAGGCAAAGCCGAAGGGTAGGTCTAAAAATTAATCAACAGAAAACTAAAGTAATGTTTAACAGTCTCGGAAGAGAACAGCAGTTTACGATAGGTAGTGAGGCACTGGAAGTGGTAAGGGAATACATCTACTTAGGACAGGTATTGACTGCGGATCCGGATCATGAGACTAAAATAATCATAAGAATAAGAACGGCTGGGGGGCGTTTGGCAGGCATTCTCAGATCATGAACAGCAGGTTGCCATTATCCCTTAAGAGAAAAGTTTATAACAGCTGTGTCTTACCAGTACTCACGTACGGGGCAGAAACCTGGAGGCTTACGAAAAGGGTTCTACTTAAACTGAGGACGGCGCAACGAGCAATGGAAAGAAGAATGATGGGTGTAACGTTAAGGGTTAAGAAAAGAGCTGATTGGGTGAGGGAACAAACGCGAGTTAATAATATCTTAGTTGAAATCGAGAAAAAGAATTGGGGCATGAGCAGGACACGTAATGAGGAGGGAAGATAACCGATGGTCATTAAGAGTTACGAAATGGATTCCAAGGGAAGGGAAACGTAGCAGAGGGCGGCAGAAAGTTAGGTGGGCGGATAAGATTAAGAAGTTTGCAGGGACAACATGGGCACAATTAGTACATGACCGGGGTAGTTGGAGAAGTATGGGAGAGGCCTTTGCCCTGCAGTTGGCGTAGCCAGGCTGATGATGATGTTGTTGTGAAGTAAGGATAGTAGTTTTATCTTGCTTAATGAAGAAGACGGCACGTTTATGCCCCACCTTCCTCTCTCGCGCTCGTGGCAGCAAAAGCATGTTTTATACGACCGGTATTGAAAAAATTACCGACGATTACGTTACTTCCTAATGCGAAATTTGAGCGCAGCAAATAAGCTGTTTCACCTTTTGGATAGATTGAGGCAAAGAAATCGAGCAACACATGTATGCGCTATCACATAATTTTTTTTTTATTTTTCACACGTATTCCTTTAACAAAGACTTCACTAACAGTTCTTGACAGTCATGAAGGAAGCTTTGTGGTCGGAGAAATAGACTGATATATGTTCGACTTGGTACACCAATGCTTGATTCTCAAAGACGAGATCTATACAAGTGCCTCGCGAGGTTGTCACAGCCGTGGGGGAAGCAGAGGCTAAGCGCCGCCGCCGAGAAGACCCTGCCGTTCGCGCCGCCGAAGCGGAGGCTCATCGCCGCCGTCGAGAGCAACCAGCAGTAAGCGAGGCTGAAGCAGAAGCTCATCGCCGCCGCCGAGAAGACCCTGCAGTTCGCGCCGCCGAAGCGGAGGCTCATCGCCGCCGTCGAGAGCAACCAGCAGTAAGCGGAAGCGGAGGGGGGCGGCGTGTACACCCAGCGGCAAACGATGGGGGCAGAAGCGCGCGCAGCAAGCGGACAACACGATAAAGGGAGGAGGGAAGAGATAGCAGCGACTGACTGATGCCGCTGACGGCGATAGTGAGTCAACCCCAGCTATCCGCCACACAAGAACAGGGGGGGGGGGACCCTTTCCTCCTCTTTCTGCATGGCGGCGACGGTGTTCTATGCAGTCACGTTATCTTGACTCTCTAGCGGCGTCAGCGGCATCCAGCGGTATCAGTCGGTCGCTGCTAGCGCTGGGGGGATGAAAGGGGGGCGGAGCTGGTTACGAGGCCGACGACGACGCCGACGACGACGCGAAACCCAGGAACGGACGCCAAAGAGCTGCGCTCTCAAAAAAACATATGCAGCTAATTTCGTCCGCTGTAGCCGATAGTCAATTGTAGCACGGTCAATGAAAAGCGAACTAAAACTAACACGCGAAATAATTTAATAATGCAGCGTTTACAGCGAAGCTGTTAAGGGCTAGTTCCCCCCCCGGATCGTGTCCGCGTGTAGACACAAAACAACGAAGATAGTGCAATGCCGGGCATACCCGTGGCGGAGCTGAAGCAGGCGTTAAGCATTCCCCATA
Organism: Dermacentor variabilis; assembly: GCF_050947875.1. Taxonomy (NCBI): domain Eukaryota; kingdom Metazoa; phylum Arthropoda; class Arachnida; order Ixodida; family Ixodidae; genus Dermacentor; species Dermacentor variabilis. The sequence continues at coordinate 137,548,067 of NC_134571.1, forward strand.
GGTAGGCCGATCCTGAAGATTGTGCAATGCCGGGCCGACCCGCGGCGGAGATGAAGCAGGCATTAAGCACTCCCCATAGGAGGGCCGATCCCGTAGTTAGTGCAATGCCGGGCGGACCCGTGGTGGAGCTGAAGCAGGCATTAAGCACTCCCCATAGGTGGGCCGATCCCGAAGATAGTGCAATGCCGGGCAGACTCGCGGCGGAGGTGAAGCAGGCGTTAAGCACTCCCTATAGGTGGACCGATCCCGAAGTTAGTGCAATGCCGGGCAGACCCGCGGCGAAGGTGAAGCAGGCATTAAGCACTCCCTATAGGTGGACCGATGCCGAAGATAGTGCAATGCCGGGCAGACCCGCGGCGAAGGTGAAGCAGGCGTTAAGCACTCCCTATAGGTGGACCGATCCCGAAGATAGTGCAATGCCGGGCAGACCCGCGGCGAAGGTGAAGCAGGCGTTAAGCACTCCCTATAGGTGGACCGATCCCGAAGATAGTGCAATGCCGGGCAGACCCGCGGCGAAGGTGAAGCAGGCGTTAAGCACTCCCTATAGGTGGGCCGATCCCGAAGATAGTGCAATGCCGGGCAGACCCGCGGCGCTGGTGAAGCAGGCATTAAGCAATCCCTATAGGTGGACCGATCCCGAATATAGTGCAATGCCGGGCAGACCCGCGGCGAAGGTGAAGCAGGCGTTAAGCACTCTTTATAGGTGGACCCATCCCGAAGATAGTGCAATGCCGGGCAGACCCGCGGCGAAGGTGAAGCAGGCGTTAAGCACTCCCTATAGGTGGACCGATCCCGAAGATAGTGCAATGCCGGGCAGACCCGCGGCGAAGGTGAAGCAGGCGTTAAGCACTCCTTATAGGTGGACCCATCCCGAAGATAGTGCAATGCCGGGCAGACCCACGGCGAAGGTGAAGCAGGCGTTAGGCACTCCCTATAGGTAGACCGATCCCGAAGATGGTGCAATGCCGGGCAGACCCGCCGTGGAACTGCAGTTCACCATTAAGGGGCACATGTACACAGCTTCGCTAGTCATCCGTCTTCACAGTATGGAAGGGTAGTGAGTATTCAGAGCTGGTTTCATTTCCCAGGAGGTTACTGTATCGTGACGTCATGACGCTGAATGATGTGGTCACGCGGAAGCAAGTCATAGTGACGTTTTTGTCACTTGATGCGGCTCTCTCTGTCGTCTCCCCTGCTGCATGCTACTCGTTGTAAGGACCTATGTAAAGTGGCATAGCGGAAGACAGAGCAATCTGGATCAGCGAAATTTAGCTTGTAATATTTTAACGTCGTTGCGCGTATTTATTGCCCCCGTGTTGATTAGCCGCATAACTTTGGTTGCTTGACAAGCAAGCTGGCTGAGGTACCCGCAACTCTGCTGCCTTTTGTAACACATACAGTAACACTTGTCGCTACGCTTCCCTCATTGCAGGGCAGCCGACCGGAACTACCTCTGGTCCGTGCCTCTGGTTAACCTCCCTGCCTTTCTATGCATCCTTTCTCTCTCTCTTGTCGCAGTAGTTCCGCACGGTCCTGGTTGCCGTGCCTACAACCTTCAGTGTGCCCTCAGATTTTCGAGCTGCGAGAAAAAAAAAACGAGCAATTCATTTTCACTTGAAAAAAATAATATAACTGAGATAGCCGGAGAGCGGCGATTTGCATATGACCGGTTAGTGCTGTCAAATCACGACGAACTTCCACGGAGACGCAGTTGCCGAAAGCTCACTCCGCATTAAAGATGTTGCGTTTATTCTGCGCGGCCCCTAGAGGTTCTCGTGTGAATTGGGTTTTTACGGCACGACTTGTCATATATCGGGTAAAACTGGTGGTGCTTGCCGCAGGTCTCCTCGTAGATGGTTTTGCAAACGCCGCGAAGGCCACGTCTTACAACAGCACTCGTGAGAAGAACCATGCATCCGCTTCCTGCAATGCACACAAATGATGACATGTACAGCAGTCCGCAATTAATGAATAAATGTTGCCATATCCTCTCCCACACAACGAAATCACTAAATTCTTTTACTTAGAGAGAAGGGTTTTCCCCCCGCATCACTCCAAGCTAAGCAGGCCGCAGGCGGTCACACTAAGACTTCTGCAAACGAACTCCTACCCAGATCCGGCGTCCCTTAATAGCATATATCCCGAAATTTATCCGAATTGTTCTTGCGTGGCCTGTGGTGAGGTAGCTACGTTGCCTCATATGCTCTGGGAGTGCGGGTCGCTGGGCCCGAAGTTCACCAAGGAAGAGTGGGACGCGCTCCTGCGAAGTCCCGCCTTTGAGGACCAAATCCTGGCCGTCCAGCGCGCCCGCGATCGGGCCGGCAGACTAGATCTGTCAGTCCCGTCGTGGGATTAGCCGGATGCGCGTTTTATCGCGCTTTGCTGGACCAAATAAAAGTTTATTCACTCACTCACTTGCCATATCAGAATAAAATCAAGTAGCAGTTCCAGATTTATAGAGCAGGGCATATCTTTCGACTTGGAGCTACTATAAGTATAATCGAAGTATGGCTTCAGGAAAACAGACTGGTGAGCTAGTTGGTACTTTTTTGCGCTTTGCCTCAATTTAAATATTACAGCTTGGCAGTTAGCTGCATTGAAGTGATTACTGTCGCATGTGCGATCTCGTAACTGCAAATAGCAATGTATAGCTATTAATAATGATTAAAGCTAAAAGAAAACTGTTACATGATAATCATCACAGATGTTTACCACATAAAGAATACGCGCACAAAACAGTATTTAAGCGTGGTACTCAATGTTTACCATACACTCGAGGTGGCAATTATGTGAATGGCAGTCTTCGAAATAATGACCAAACCTCTAACGTTACCCGAAATAATTATATCCTAGCTTCAATCAAGTTATATGCGCATATTAGGAATGGCAAATGGTACCATGCGGAAATGAAGCCGGAGACGATATTTTACCGTGACCAGGACATGTGTCGTCGCGTCACATGCTTGCGGATGATAAGTGAACATTCTATATCGACCACCAGGACATGTTCCCATTAAAGCAGTCGTTACACTTGGTTAACACTTGGTTAACTTGGTTAACTATTGACTTTATTCACGACGAAAACGAGCAGTCAACTTCGGCACCAACTTTTACCGACGTACACTTCTTTTTCGCACAACAATGTGCTTTGCCCTGCCTTCGCTCGTACTTACGTACAGGGGCTGCGGTGAGGTTTCCACGCCAGTGGGCTCCATTATACTTTAAACACGAATAAAGGAAGGAGTGGCGAACGCACCGTGCAGAAGTTTAATTGCAGGAAGTCGTTACCATTGGAGCGATATAGCGAGCTGCAGTTGTAGCGAATGGCACTTCCTAAGGCTCTCAGGGCTAGGTTTAGTACAGTAATAGTTTTAAAAATTAACGGGCAGAAAGACCGCCGTGCTGGGTAAAACATTCCTGTGTATGGCCCTGAACCAGTGTTTCCGCGCGTTGTCACTGATTCAGTAACAACTTCATGATTTGATCGAGTATTGAAATAAAAGTTATGAGGCCGCTTAATGGGGCATCATTTATAACACCGTATATGCCTGTTTCAGACGAATGGCGTCAAACTATTCTTGCCCAGAGCTGCTTTGATGTGCTGAGCGGGAGCAGTTATTGAAAGACTCTAATATATATATATATATATATGTGTGTGTGTGTGTGTGTGTGTGTGTGTGTGTGCGTGCGTGCGTGCGTGCGTGCGTGCGTGCGTGCGTGCGTGCGTGCGTGCGTGCGTGCGTGCGTGCGTGCGTGCGTGCGTGCGTGCGTGCGTGCGTGCGTGCAAAATTACAGCCTCCTCCCAGCTGTGCACTTCGAACAGTAGTCTAGCAGTGCACACAGAAGACCTCAGGGTCGTTATTGAGTACTCTCGAGCGGCGTCAACAACTTGAACCATATTTGAGAGACGTCACATACATACCTTCGAGCATGGCGGGAATACGAACCAGTAAGCACCCTTCATAATTTGTATAAATCAATGTGTAGTTCATTTCGATCCAAACACCTGTAATAGACAATCATACGTTAGCAGCGTGCTCACTTCCTCATATTACACTGACGCTGAGAAATTGCAGTGTCGCTGAGTGCTCTGAGGATTACAACTAAAGCCTTTTTTTCTACATGGAACTCATTTTTCACACTGACTGTGACAGCGTAATTCCGCCTTTCGACGCTGATTTGGTTAATGGGCGGGCATTACTCACACAACAAATTGTGATTATTACTCTGGTAATTGACACGGTTTCACTAATCCAACTTCAATTATTCAGTCTAGAGCACATGCTGCATTGCTGAAGTGCAGATAAACCGAAATATACCAGAAATGATCGGTGTTTCAGTTAGTATCTTGCCGTAATTCGCGAAGAAGGCCTGTGTAAAACTGCTAACTCGAGCGCCGATGCACTTTTTGTAACACCTTGGGGAAGGGTATGTCCAAAGTGGTAGCAGTCTAGTAACTTTTTATGCGTAAGCATTCTATGACTACTCTCAGAAATCTGTTTTGTCTGTAATACGTGGCACGATGCCCTCCATAGGTATACGTATACACATGGGGTTCCTGGGGTCCAATGGGGTTACATATATGACAATGTCTTACGACTACGCATGACTGCTGAGATTTATGATTATGACTATGGAACGCGTACACTCACAGTAGGCATAGAAAGAAAGTCACTACAGTAGGCATAAAAAGAAAGTCACTACAGCCGGCGCAACAAGTAATGCTACCATGTATCCGAAAAGAAAAGAGCCCAGGCAAGACAGCAGATTAAACGATGTTCATTTGGTTTCACTGAGGAAAGCATATACAACACCTGCAGTTTTTTCTATGACTGTTACCACTTGGTCACTATCCGACGACTGCCACTTGTGCCCTACGGTGAATAAATAAAACAATATATTGTGAACCATTGCAAATTATCGAAATGAATATCTGTATTTGTTGCGAAAGTCCTCGGGTAATCTATCTGGAGAGGCAGCATTGCGCCTGTCCACCTGGTGTATTGAGTGTTGTAACCGAAAAAGCATGCACCTCGCTCGCGTTCGTAAAGTGAACAAAAAAGATAACGAATGATAGTACGTCGCAGAAGAAAGAAGGGACACGTGATTTCACCGCGCGCTGCACCTGCGCAGTGGGGAAGCGCACTCGCGCTGGCCGTTGTTGCTGCCGCCTGCGTCTGCTGTCGTCTGCCCCCGAATACGACGGCTGGAGTGCAGTTGTGGCGGGAAAACACGGAGACGTGCGGCGAGGTGTGTAAGAACCGGATCGTGCATGCTCCCCGCTTGCCTTATCGATGAAGTCATCGGTGAACAGACGAAGCTCGCTACTGTGGCGGCATCTCGTAGCGGTCGTCGCCGCAGGTCTTGCGCGGCATTACGTTTTTCTTTTCACATCCTTTTCATACCCTCCTCCTCCACTTTCCTCCTCACGCTCTCTTCGCTATCGCCGCCTTTCATCCCCCATTGCACTGCGCGTTCGCTCTTTCATCCGTCACTGTGCTTGTTCGCTCGGTTACGCCGAGGATGCCTATGCTCAACGTAATAACGGGCGCGTAAGAGTTGCGCTCTTAAATTCTTATTATGCGCGATAAGTCATTTCCCCCAGCAGATCCTAGTAGCCAGTGCCAGAGCGATCGTTAGGCACAAGTCTTCTATTCATTTGGTAACGGGGCAGTCGCCAGCTATTCCGAAAAAAGTTAAGCCTTGTTAGGCATATTAATGTTTCTTTAATGCACACACGTCATCTTGACGTGGTGAGTTTTCGTACTGTTGTGATGTCGCGTGACAGACAGGCAAAGAAAACTTTTGACCAATCATGGAGTGTTAATGGCAAGAAAGTGTCGAATCAGAATTATTGTAATTTTGTTCGTTCTTGCCATGCACGATCATTCTGCACATGTCATATCGCCTTGTAATACGGAGGTTACTGAGCTATAAACACACGGTGTTGGTGTTTTTTCCTCACTGTTACTATTTCCTTCCGCATGTTCAGAGGTCCCAGACTGCTGCACTTGCCGCAGTATTCCTTCTGCAACTGATCCCAGAACCTGACTGGGATAACCTGAACCATGTAGGCGCATGGCCTGTTGTGTGAACGCTTGGGCAGTGCAATGACGGCATGGTTTATTAAGTGCGTTAGTGAAACACATTTTCGCAATTACTCTTTTTACCAATTTAGACTGGACTGAATGATATGACAACAACGATTTATTTGTCGTGGAACTTTAGCACCAGCATGTTAGGTCATCACCGAAGGTAAACTTAACATCAAGAAACTTGATCTTTCGCTCTAGGGGCACCTGGAACGCAACTTTTACTGGACAAAGGCCACTCACGTATAACATTACTAACAGCTGGGCACCATGTGTCAAAGTTGTCTACCTTAACATTAAGAAACACTAAGAAATCATCAACAAATCTAAATATTTTAACAACTTTTGTCTCATTCACGCGTGAATATAGATCTCTGTCTAGCTTAGCTAAGTATAGGTTGCTTAAAACAGATGCTAAGTGCAATCCTATACAGACCCCTTGTTTTTGAAGGTACGGAACGTTATTCATTTGCACAAATGTTGACTCCTTGTACAAGTCTCAAAGTTCTAAAAAATATTCAATGGTTGTGCCCGCTTTCGTACTAACTCTTGCGGCCCCAACTTCATCTATACACGTTTGAACACAATAAATCGCTTTGCGGCAAAAAATAATACAGGTCCTTCACGTCTACTGAGAAGGCCTTTAGTCCCGCGTTACAGCTGACCTCTACAAACGCTAAGACTTCCTCGTAATTTTGCGTGATGAACGGATCTTTAATCTCGAATAGGTTCAGCTCATCTAGCAGGGAAGATGCTTGGGCGTGTTGGTGGGATACATACAAACTGGGATACATAGCGCAAGAATGACACAAGGACGAAGCAGGAACACGGGACGAGCGTTAACTTTCAACAATTGAAAGTTAACGCTCATCCCGTGTTCCTGCTTCATCCTTGTGTCATTCTTGCGCTATATATTCAAGTTTGTAGGCTCATCTAAAAGATAGATTGCAGTTGACTTCTGCCATGTGCTTTTCTACGATATTATTACCCTGAACGGGACACCTTCTTTAATTGTGCGGTTTGGTGCTAAAACATACATTGTGATCATCATTCGCGCTTTTTTTCTATTCCTTTCAACGCTTTATTTAGGTTCATGTCCTGGCACATCGCGACGGCTCGGCTCTTAACTTTCGCCAGTGAAATTTCTCCGTGTTCATTGAACACGGCTGTTATTGCTTCAGTTGTTGTTGTTGTTGTTGTTCTTGTTGTTGTTGTTGCCACCATGTGACAATAATGCAGATCCTCCTTCTTTGTCAGTAGGTACCATCCATGGACAGTGGATTTTCAACTAGGTACGAAACAACGTGTTTCACAGGTAACTTCGAACGTTGAAGCTTGCATTTGTTTAAGGCCATCTACGCCTTCAAAGTTCATCCTCACGCCTTCGTCCTCCGGTGCATGTCTGGAGATCTGCCGCTCGAGAGAGAGCCGCTCCGGTTTTGTACTCTTAGCTTCTTTGTCATGTCTTGTAATCGCGCTATCGTAAACCTATTCAAGATTCCAACGAAGCTATTCTTGTGCGTGGGTTCTGATCTCGGTCCTTTGCCTGGGTCCACCGCGGACAACAGGGGAATCGGTGTGACTACTGATCTCGCTACCCGGTACGCCATAAGTAGTAATTGCCGCATTTGCTAACTATCTACAGCGACTCTGTATATGGCTAGGGTTTCATGCATTTTTGTTCTGCGTGAACAAAAACTATCATCATCAATGGCTCTTACCCCCGTAAGCAAGCAAAAAATGCAATGACTCGTAGTCCCGTAAAGTACATGGCTACTCACTTTGCGTGAATTAGCTGTGAGGACACTACCCCTGTTGTTGTCGGTGATTTCAATGTGGATGTGTCGGTACCAAAAAGGGAGCTGTTTACGCCTTCAGTATTGCAGACATATCCCTTGCAATGCCACGCCGATCCGGCCTAACCAACCAGCCAGTGGCGTAAGTACATCGATTTGATATTAACAGGAAATGTGATGGCAGTTGTGAGTGAAATCATGACCCCCGATCAAGACAATGAATGAGTGTGCGTACCTTTCGTCGCGATCACCACCCATCAGGACAATGGATGAGTTGGTACCTTTGTTCAGAATTATGTGTCACCTCCGTGTCGTGTGCTAAACAGCTTCGCTGGTCAACCACCTTCACAGAGTGCAATGGCTCATAATTTTCGTATGGTGCGATCAAATTGACATGCATAAGCAACTAGCCCACCAGTTTGTTCACAGCGCTTTGTGGTGCCTACTCTGTCAGTTCTTGTCAATTTATTGTGTGCCGTGAATAAACAGACAGGCATAACCAACTTAATAACCAGTTCTTCCATAGCACTTTGCGGCGTCTACTGTGTTGGTCCCTGTCAAGTTATTGTGTGTTTTGAATAGCTAGACGTGCATAACCAACTTAATCACCAGCTCACCACTTCGTCCATACTGCATTTTATTATCTACTCTATCGTTTCCTATCACTCTATTGAGCGATGTGATCAAACAGGCGTGCATAACCAACTAGCACACCACTTCGGCCTGACAGTGCGCTTGTTGCTGTCTACTCTGCTTGCCCCTGACAATTTGGTGCGCGGTGACCAAATACATATGCATAACATATGTATTTTGTCACAATACGGCGGGTCACAAATACCCGCCACTACGTCCATAGCGCATTGTAGGGCCTACTCCGTCGTTCCCTGTAAATTCTTCGGTACTTTTCTTTTAAGTGGGTACTAAAATTAGTGGCAATGCTATTTTATGTTTAGGCGACAGTTATATTTGTTGAAACATGTCATATCTATTAAAATTTATTAGGCATGGTGTTGTTGTTGTCGTCGTCGTCGTCGTCGTCGTCGTCGTCGTCGTCGTCGTCGTCGTCGTCGTTGTTGTTGTTGTTGTTGTTGTTGTTGTTGTTGTTGTTGTTGTTGTTGTTGTTGTTGTTGTTGTTGTTGTTGTTGTTGTTGTTGTTGTTGTTGTTACGAGAATACTGAATCTGCATCTTTTTTTTTCAACGTGAAAAAAGAGAGAAAATGGAAATGAATCACACGGGGAAGCAAAGAAGACATACCCGGGTTAGTGCGCACTTTGATGCTGTTATAATGTTTACGCGTTACGGTCCCGTCCTTGGAAATGCCAGGAGTCGAAAAGAAGGTGCCGTAGTATTGGATCGAGCCCCTGCCAAGAAAATAGGGAGTGGGGATAAGAACGAACAAATAGCGCTTATCTCCCACAGTGGGCATGCGCAACACGTCAATACCGGAAAGAATGCATGTCGCATGTAGACGGAGCAGCGGAAGTCCCAGAATGACCATTACAGATTCTAATTAAATGCGTATTTATCAATGCGGTGTGTCGCTACATTACTTGAACGTTATTCGCATTACTGTGGAAAGTCATCAATTCAATTCAAGATTATTGCGTACATTAGGAATGATACATAGTTGAGCATATACAGTAGGAAGTCCCAAGGTTTAATCACCGTTGGCGTGACCTCCTGCGCAAGTAAAACTAGTAAAACTACAAAGTAAAAAAGCAAAGCAAATGAATGAGAGCACATTGCCGGCGTCCCTATGTGTGCCCAACCACGCTGACGACGAAGAAGACTACCTCGAGAGTGCGAGGGAGGTGCTAGAGAAGAAGAAGCCTGAACTCAGCCCTTGTTCTAATTGTCTCTATTAAATGCATCTCCCCGTTTCCATCTCTTCTTGGGCTGTGGTCGATGCCGCCACTAGTAGTGACCACCGCCCTATTGTCGTTGATAGTAACAACCCCCTGATTTATTTAAACAAACATGCGCAGATTTTGTGCACTATTCAACATTTTTATATAATTTACAGTCAACTTTGTCTTCTACGACAGGTATGGAAAGAGATATTAAAGCGATGAGCTTTTGTGCAATACTGATAGGCTCCATTAAAAAATCTGAATTTGTAGTTTCATCAGCAAAAGGCAGTACTGATTGTCCATGGTGGAATAGTGATTGCGCACGAGATTATAGACGCCGGAAAGCTGCATAGAAGAAACTTTTTTCAATCAGTGCCCTAGTAATTTGAGTAACTATACGTAGGCTGCTGCAGTGTTTAGACGAAAAATTTCATTAGTGAAGGATAATTATGATGAAAAACGGTATGATTTTTTATCAAAAAGTGGTAATAAAAAAGCATTGTTTAGGTTTGTCCGCTCTCGCAAGACTGTTCCAGTGCCAATAAATATTGACTCAGTTGTTGTGTCGCCAGAAGAATTGTTAGAAGGATTAGATAAAATTGCTAAAGGTTTATAACAGCGCTTTAGCTAAGGTGCAGGCAAACTTCGTAGGGGCTCTGTCAGGGGATGATTTCTTAGAGGTAGCAATGGAAGAGCTTCAGCACGTTGTTCAACTGCTCCCTGGCACAGCTCCGGATCCAGATGGCACTACAGCAGGCATGTTGAAAGTATTGTTTGACCTCTCCCCGCAAGACCTCTCCAATATAGTTAACTACTCCCTCATGAACACATGGATACCTTCTGACTGGAAACTCGCGAAAATAATTTCCCTGCTTAGAAAGCAAAGAGCGGGAACGAATATACATAATATGAGGCCAAGCGCACTAACTTCGAATGTTATAAAGTTAATAGAAAGGGTATTCCACGTTCGTATCATGCAATTTTTAAATGATAATACACCGTTAAGCCCATGTCAGAATGGATTTAGACCAGAATGCTCGATACGGTGCGCACATGTCGATTTATAGGGACGCATTAAGCTTGCTCGACACAGGCGGCAGCATGCAGCTTTGGTGACCCGTGATTTAGCTAACGCATACGACAGTGTAGATCATGTCCTACCCTTTGACCCTTTTAAATAGCATGAGTTTTCCTCTTTATATAATAAATTGGACATATGAATTTTTTAAGTGATTGGAAATTTTATTGTTCCCAACGTGGTTTCTTGATCTAAAAAATATAATCAATCAACAGGAGTTTCCCAGGGTTCTGTCCTTCCTCCCATTTTGTTCAACATTTTATTAGGCTCAGTTACATTGGGCAATACTGTACAAGCATATGTCTATGCAGACGACACAGCATTCTTTGCATCTGCGAGTGTCACTCATCACAAAGAACACTGCAGTCATACTTAGGAACGCTTGACGCTTGGTCTGCAGATATTCGAATGTCGCTTGATGTCAACAACGGTTCCTTGAGTGCATTTCCATTGAGTGTGCCGGTTAATATCTTTCTCCAACACCGTCAGGAAATAATTCCGCAAGTTGACTTTATCAAATATCTATGTATAATATGCGACGCAAGACTGAGCTCGCGAAATCACATTGATCACGTTAAATCTAGGGCAGCAGGCGCTGTTGGCATGACAAGCAGACCTGGCCGAAATCAATGTGGGCTACGCAAAGAAACTCCAATAATGATTTATCGCATGTACGTTCGACGATACTGGAATTATAGGTGCGCGCTATTCTCTCGCGGCGGCAGGGGGGTTGCATATACGATATTAACTCCCTTGGTTCTTCTAGAGTGGGAGGCTCTCGGAATTGTCTTGCTTTCCCAAAATGTGCAGCTAACCATGTTTTATATCAAGAAGCACGACTGCCTACTCCTCCCTGCCCATTCCGCATTCTAACAGTAAATACGTATTTGAACATTTATGAATCTTCTTTGAGACGATCACAATTTGTATTTATTAGTGAAATGAGGGCTTTTTTCGATGAGCACTGGTCCCGCTTACATAGGCCTCAGGTTTTCTTTGTACAAGTTGAGCTAGGTCCGCTAAACGTTAATGTACGCGAGATTATTTGTCCAGACAAGCCCTTGCCTAATATAAAAATTGAATTTGATGATATATTTCCATCAAATGCCAAACTCCTGTCAACTAACTATTTAAAAAGCGTGCTACAACGTCGTTTAACGCAATTTGGAATAGGTGATGTGATCGTGACTGATGCTCCAGTGAGTGAGGCGAGTGTGGGCCTTTTCTCCGAGTCCCTATCCTGGTCATATGCATACGCCTTCCGGATTTCACACTCATATTACTGGCTGAACTATCAGCGGTTATATTAGCTGTTCGAAAACTTCATTTAAACTATTCAACAGTGGTTATTCACTGTCAGTACGCACATCACTCACTCCATCTGCAGACATTACTGTAGCCAGTACATTTAAATCATTAATCCCCCCAAACGGTGCGGTTGTTATGGGTTCCAGTTCATCGTGGTACATTCTTATGCGAAATGGCAGACAGACTTGCGCGGATGCCTCTTGATGGACCAACTATGTCCTTTATGGCTACGTCGGCTTATGTCACTGCGGCTAGGTTTAGAAAATTTTCTCCTTTCCAAGATTCTACAGAACTGACGATCGAAACGTCGGAATTTTATCTTTCGTGCTTTTCATGAGAATATATGGGGTCCTACACGTAAATTAGAAATCTTCATAACCAAATTACGATTCCGTATCCCACCATTAAATTTTTACCTATACAGGTCTGGTCTGGCACCGTCGCCTCTGTGTCGTATCTACCAGGAACCCGAAACATTAATCACTATTTAATAGTATGCCGTCGATTTGGAAATCAGAGGAAGAAATTACAATTTGAATTCCGTAAATGGGGTATTTCTTTAACTACTCAAGGTATCCTCTCCTTCGGGGCTTCTTCATTGGGCTTTAACCACAAGAACATCTGCGTTGACATTTGCGACTATCGCTGGGACACACGAAGGCTACCATGTTAATTCTTGAAATCAATAATTGGGTAGGTCATAAAATCGCTGATTGTGTGTTCGAAATGATTCTTATACCAACCAAAATGAAACAGAAAACGTGCTCTTTACATATAATTGCAACATCTTTTTCTTTATCTGCTATGTAAATCTATTTCTTAACATATGAACGTTATACTTCACCTTAAATTACTTTTTCCGTTCAGGTTTTTCTCTCTCCCCTTCCCTTTAGCCTTTAACCTCCGGCTTTTTGGCCAATACCCGTAGTGGGTCAGCGCCACAAGTCAGGAGCAAGCAAGCAATCAAACATCTTCCCGCTTTCGTCTCCAGTGAATCGCGACACTGGTGGAGGTGCTGGGCATCGCATCGCCGACAAATGATTGGGACGACTCCTGCGGGCAGCCCGTCGAGCACCCGTCGAGCACGCGTCGAAACACCTGTACGCCGCGCAAGCCGCCGCCTGCGAGGTCTGTGCCCGGAATTCGGTCTCTTGCAAGAAACTTTGTCAGCGACCTCACCGACTCAGGCAATGGCGCTTGCAAGTCCAGCACAGGTGACTGTTAAAAACAATGTAGTCCCCACCAGCTTCCACGTACGGTGACACGTTTGGAGAACCGAAGACTGGCTGGACCAGTACGAACGCGTAGCTAAGATCAATCAGTGGCGTCCCGACCAGAAGCTTTCCAACGTGTGCTTCGCTCTTGAAGGTAGCGCAGGGACGTTGTTTCAAGACCACGAGGCACATTTGCCAACGTGGGACGAGTTTTGTCGTCGGCTACTCGATACCTTCGGAAGCACTGATCGCCGATATAATGCCCAACGCATTCTCGAGTTGTGCATTGAAAAGTCCAACGAAATGGCTTCCATGTTTGCCGAGGAGATGTTTCGTTTGTTTCGCCGCGCGGGACCCAACATGCCTGCTTCGAAGAAGCTGAGCCATCTCATGCGCGGCATCAAAGAACAGCTATTCGCTGGTCTCGTGCGCAACCCGCCTACAACACTGGAAGAATTCATTTAAAAAAGCCACAGTAATCGAGCGGGCGCTCCAGCAGTGTTGCCAGCAATACAAATACCTGAGTAACGGTGCGCCTGTAGGACCCGCAGTGCTGGTAGTGATAGAAGGTACCTCGATGTGCCAACTGATAAGAGACATTGTGCGCGAGGAGACTGCGACGCGAACAGCGACATCGAAGGCGTTTAGTGTGGCTTCAGTCGCTGAAGTGGCCCACTAAGAAATCCGGCAAGCATTTTTATCTGTCAAACCACTTCCTGAACCATGTCCTGTGCCTCGCTTCGAGCCGCGCGCATGCAGCTGCACAGACACTGATCGTCGCCCACTTTCTACCCGGTCACTACCACAGTACCATGAGCGGCTACCTATTGCTGCCTGGATACAGAGGGAGCATTTTAGGCCATAACAGCTTCGCAGGACCGACATATGGCGCACTGCTGATCAGCGACCATTGTGTTTCCATTGTGGAAAACCAGGGAACATTTATCGTTTTTGCTTTCATCGACAGGGTGGCATCCTGAGAATGTCACCTACCACTCCACGACAGTTTCAAAGAAGACATACTCGCTTCGACGACAGCTTCACTGGGGAACAGGGCAAATCAGGTAATCTCCGGTAGCGTTCACCGTCTCCGTTACCTTATTGTTCGCCAATCCGTCAGTCTCGCCGAAGATGTAAGAGGGCGGTCTTCGAGCCCAAAGTCTGGGAAACGCAAAGCATCGACCTCCGGGGAAGGGGGGGGGGGGAGGTTGCAAGTCGTGGAACTGCCGAAAATCCCCCATTGTTGCTTAAAAATGAGCATAGCGACCCGGAGGAATGGAACACCGACGAATTAGTGAGTGCCGACTTACTCTTAACGATTGATCGGCGCGAAGTTATAGCTTTAGTTGATACTGGCGTACTTTTCGATAATGACTGAGCAACGCAATGGACAGGCCTTTATATTATAGATGCCGGGGCCCAGATAATTATACCTGCAGGAAAATGTAGTGCACGACTCCAGATAGGAAGTACAGTTGTTATTGCCACCACATTTATGATTTTACAAGAATGCTGTGAATCACTCATCCTTGGAAGGGACTTCTTGCGGGAGCGCGGCACCGTATTTAACTACGACATGGCGAGATAACCTTATCAGCTACTAGAGACACGACGAAAAGCGCCAACGTACATGTTACGTGTCGCCGACGCATGCGTCTGCATACCGCGCCTATCATGCAGTCTTGTCTCCATTACTTGCGGAGAACATTGTAACGAGGACGGTGTGGCCAACAATTAACTGCACTTCTGCTTCATCAAGGTGTTGCCATCGCTCGGGGTATCGTCAACCTAATCGGTGGTCGTACAGAAGCACTGCTGACATATTTTACTAATGAACGCCGGCACATAAATAAAGGCACCGATGTGGAACCACTTTGAGAAAATCAGCCACGTTATACTTTGCTTGCTGTAAAAGAGGAGACAACCGACACGTGCACCTGTCGTCAATTTTGACCCAGCTTTAGCGCCGCAACAGAAACAAAGTCTCAGAGAAATGATTGAGCATTTTAAGCACTGCTTCTCTACAACGCCCCGAGTCCGTAGAACACCAATGACGAAACACCGCATCATTATGGAGGACACAGCAGTACCCATCCAACAGAACCCGTATCATGTTGCTCAGAAAGATCGTGAAGCAATGAAGCAGCAGGTCGAGAAAATGCTAGAAGATGATGTCATCCAGCCGTCAAAAAACCGTTGGGCATCACCCGTGGTACTCGTAAAGAAGGATGGTAGCCTGCGGTTTTGAATCGATTATTGGAAGCTCAATCGGGTTACGAAAAATGATGCGGATCCCTTACAACGCATCGACAATTCCCTCAACAGGCTATGGCATGTTCGTTTGTTCTCATCGATGGGCTTCAAAAGTGGATACTGGCAAATAGAGGTCGATGAGTGCGGAGAGCAGGCCTTAGGACTACCCAACCACACCAACACGGAACTTCTACTTCAATTAGGTATCCACAACACGCTGGACGAGTTAATCGAGGCCCAACGTCGATCTCAACTAGAGCGGCTTACTCTCACGGAAACGGGCCGCAGCATTCTAAACAAGTTTAATATCACCTATCACCGTCAACATGGAGACAAATACTCAATACCACGCGACATTCAGCAATGGATACACGCCGACCCTATTCCGAAACACATGCACCCAGACTACAACAAAGAACGCAGGAAGGCACGAGCTACTTCCCTCATCAAAGCTTACGCCAACACCGCGGGCGTTACCTTCGTCGACGCCGCTGAGTACCAAGATGGACGGCGCTTTGCGGCGGTTACCACAGTGGGCGGCTTGCTCCGACATGCTGCCAGCATCATTACCAAAAATGCCGAGACGGCCGAGGAAGTGACCATCGCCCTGGCCACTCTTGACCCAGCTGTCACACCATACTGAGTGATTCTCGCGCAGCAGTAAACAACTACATCAAAGGTCGTATTTCTCATCAATCACTCCGTATCTTACGACAAGCCCCGCATTCGCCTGAAAATCAAATCACCCTCGCCTGGATCCCAGCACACGCCGGCGTTGTCCACCCGCACCTCACCAACCTCAACGAGGTTACACACTCCGTAGCACGAGCACTAGTCAACCGTGCCGGAGACGGTGCAGGCGCACCCGCAGGACGCGACCGCCTTACAAGATACAACGACCTTGTAAAGTCGTTTTACCTCGCAAGAAGAACCTTCCCCACCCCTCACCGCAAGTTAAACAGGGCACAGGCAACCACCCTTCGCCTGTTACAGACGAATACATACCCCTCCCTCACACGCTATCACACTATATACCCCGACATCTACCCGAGCCAGACGTGCAAGGTCTGTAAAACTGAATCGGCAACACTCCCCCACATGCTATGGGAGTGCAAAGATCAATACCAAGACCTTAATCCCGTGACCCTCTCGTCGAGATGGCACGCCGCCCTGCGCAGCTCCCATCTCGACGACCAACTCAGGGCGACCCAGCAGGCCTACGAAGCGGCGAAGAGGCAAGACCTCGACGTCCCATCGTGGGAGGCCTAGGCCCAGCCGACTGAACTGCTGGTCTTCATTAAAGTTTACTCTCTCTCTCTCTCTCTCTCTCTCTCTCTCTTGGTTTCTGCTGCGCCCAATTCACATACCAAAGGCTAATAGATACTCTTCTCTCAGACTTCAAGTGGAATACTTGCCTAATGTACCTAGACGATGCGATTGTTTATTCTGCCACCTTTCATGAACACCTCAGACGCCTAAGGTCAGTTCTTCAAGTCATACTGTCAGCCGGGTTTACATAAAACTAGAAAAGTGTCACTTTGGCTGTGAAGAACTACATTTGGGCCACGTTGTAAGTCACAAAGGTGTCAGACCTGATCCTGACAGAATCTCAGCCGTCGCAAAGGCTTCAAGGTCTACCGACAGGAACGCAGTCGTGCTTCGTGGACCTGTGCGCAAATTACCGGTGATTTATTGCGGGTTTTGCACGCATCGCCTCACCGCTCACCTGCCTAACAAGAGAAGATGTCATGTTTGTGTGGGGAGAGGAACAGGAACTTGCATTTAATGAGTTTCAGCACCGTCTGCAAGCCCCAATGGTGAAACAAGAAGTGAAATTGATTCCGTACTTTCTGCTGATCCCAGCATAGTGTAGGATGTAAAAGTGTTAAGTAGGATAAAGTGCAATTATCAAAGGTTACTGAGGTTTAGGGTTCACCTCAATTTGAAAAGAGAAAGAGCAAACGTGGTCAAGAAGAAACAACCTAGACGCAGTAAGGCCAAAAGCAGGCCAATTCAGGCTGGTACTTGCAAACAAATGAGCAGCTTCAGAAGAAAATTATGGGGTTTTACGTGCCAAAACCACTTTCTGATTATGAGGCACGCCGTAGTGGAGGACTCCGGAAATTTTGACCACCTGAGGTTCTGTAACGTGCACCTAAATATAAGTACACGGGGTTTTTTTTTCGCATTTCGCCCCCATCCAAATGCGGCAGCCATGGCCGGGATTCGATCCCGCGACCTTGTGCTCAGCACCCTAACACCATAGCCACGCAGCTTCAGAACAGAGAGATGAAGATGACATAGAAGTAATGAATGAAACTGTAACTAGGCCGGCTTCAGAAGCAGCAATTGGATTGGGAGGTAAGGCACCAAGGCTACCAATAGGTAAGGTCCCCAAATAGCAAAACACCTAATAAAAGATGACAAAGAATGAAAGTGTCCAACTCAAGAGATCAAATAGAGTCTCGGAAGTGCCAAAACTGATCAACAAAGAAAGAATACGGAATATTCGAAATTATAACATGAGAAAGACTGAGGAAGCAGTAAAAAATGGACGCAGCATGAAATCAGTGAGAAGGAAACTTGGTATAGGACAAATCAAGGTGCATGCACTGAAGGATAAGCAGGATAATATCCTCAGCAGTCTCGAAGATATAGTAAAAGCAACGGGAAAACTCCATGCTGACCTGTACAGTACCCAGAGTTGTCACGATACCTCCAGTCGAAGTAGTAATCAACAGGTTACAGAGGCTCCTTCTATAACTAGCGATGAAATTAGAAGGGCCTTGCAAGATATGAAACGGGGAAAAGCGGCAGGAGAAAATGGATTAACAGTCGATTTAATCAAAGATGGAGGAAACATAATGCTTGAAAAACTAGCGACACTTCATGTGAACTGCCTATCGACTTCAAGGGTCCCAGAGAACTGGAAGAATGCCAACATTATACTAATCCAGAAAAAGGGAGACGTCAAAGAACTGAAAACTTATAAGCCCGTTAGCTTACTTTCAGTATTATATAAAATATTCTCTAAGATAATATCCAAAAGAATAAGGGCAACACTGGACTTCAGTCAAGCAAGGGAACAGGCTGGCTTCAGGAAGGGTTACTCTAGAATGGATCACATCAATGTCATTTATCAGGCAATCGAGAAATCCGCAATGTACAATCAGCCTCTCTATATGGCTTTCATAGATTACGAACAGCCATTTCATTCAGTAGAGATACAATCAGTCATAGAGGCATTACGTAATCAAGAAGTACATGACACATACGTAAATGTTTCGGAAAATATCTACAGAAATTCTACAGTTATCTTAATTCTCCACAAGAAAAGCAGGAAGATACGTATAAAGAAAGAGGTAAGGCGAGGGCACATAGTCTCTCCAATGCTATTCACTGTGTGCTTTGAAGAAGTATTCGAGCTATTAAACTGGGAAGGCTTAGGAGCGAGGATCAACGACGAATATCTCAGGAACCTTCGATTTGAAGATGACATTGTCCTGTTCACCAACACTAGGGACGAGTTAGAACAAATTATTGAGGGCCTTAACAAAGAGAGTGTAATAGTGGGATTGAATATTAATATGCAGAAGACAAAAATAATGATCAATAGCCAGGCAAGGGAACAAGAGCTCAGGATCACCAGTGAGCATCTAGAGTCTGGGAAGGAGTACGTTTGCCTGGGTCAATTACTAACAGTTGACCTTGATCACTGTAATGAAATTTACAGAAGAATAAAAATGGGTTGGAGTGCATACGGTAGACTTCGTCAGATTTTGACTGGAAGCTTACCATTATCATTGAAAAGAAAGGTAAACAATCAGTGTGTGCTGCCCGTGCATACTTAAGTGGCAGAAACTTTGAGAGTTACAAAGAAGCTCGCAAACAAGTTAAGGACCGCGCAAAGAGTGATGGGACGAAGAATGTTAACCGTAACGTTAAGAGACAGGAAGAGAGCGGTGTGGGTCAGAGAGCAAACGGGGATAGCCGATATTGTAATTGACAATAAGAGAAAAAAATGGAGCCGGGCAAGTCATGTAACGCGTAGGTTAGATAACCGGTGGACCATTAAAGTTACAGAATATGTGCCAAGCGAAGGGAAGCACATTCGAGGAAGGCAGAGGACAAGGTGAGGTGATTAAATTAAGAAATTCGCAGGCGCTAGTTCGAATCGGTTGGCACAGGCGAGGAGTAATTGGAGATCACAAGGAGAGGCCTTCGTCCTGCAGTGGACATATAATAGGCTGCTGCGACTGCTACTGATGATGATGATACAAAATCCGCCTTTTCTCGCCCACTATGAGGTGGATTCGCCCTCAATGATCCACACTGATGCCAATAACATGGGTCTAGGTACCGTCCTCGTTCAGCGGCAAGACGTCGCTCAGAGAGTCATTGCTTACGCGAGAAGAACCCTGTCACGTGCAAAGTTAAACTACTCTACCACAGCAAAGGAATGCTTGGCTGTTGTATGGGTGAGTTACCAAGTTCCACCCATGCATATACATCCGCCCGTTTTAAGACATAAATGACCAGCATATTCTGTGCTGGTTGATAAATGTGAAAGATCCATCTGCAAGTTGGGCACGCACGAGCCTACGACTTCAAGAGTACATGGCAGTGGTCTACAAATCGGGAACACAGCCCTTAGATGCTGAATGCTTTTCCAGATCGCCAGCCGAAGATTATGATGAATCTGCAGGCTCTTTAGGAGTTGTTGATGCCTCCACCATCTCTCAACAGCATGAGGACAAGGAGCTAGCTTTCATAACTGATTTCTTAGGAGGCCTCACCACGAACGTGCCTGGAAAAATTCTCAAGGGGCCTGTCATCCTTTGGCATACGCAACGGCGTTCTTTTTAGGAAGAACTTCTCTTCGGCAGGGCAGAGGTACCGACTAGTCGTACCTAAAACTCTCCGCAATGAAATCTTTCTAAGCCTGTCACGATGAGGCCACCTCAGGTCACCTAGGCTCGACAAAAGCATCAGCACGTATAAAAGAAGCACTACAGGCCACAGCTCACAGCACAGGTGAAGCACTACGTTCGAACGTGCCTTGACTGCCAGCGACGATAAGTGCCAGCTGCGAAACCTGTCGGACTCTTACACCACGTGTTCCAGTACCGGAAACGACGTTTCCAGAAATTGAGATGGACCTTTTGGGACCGTTCCCAATATCTGCTACAAGAAATAAGTGGATCACAGTCGCGACAGATTGC
This sequence comes from Dermacentor variabilis, assembly GCF_050947875.1. Taxonomy (NCBI): domain Eukaryota; kingdom Metazoa; phylum Arthropoda; class Arachnida; order Ixodida; family Ixodidae; genus Dermacentor; species Dermacentor variabilis. Next base: position 137,568,881 of record NC_134571.1, read on the forward strand.
CTCACATGATATGCGGAAACCAAGACACTTCCGAGCAGCACAGCAACCAAGGCCGCACAATTCTTCATGGAAAACATCGTCATGAGGCACGGTGCTCCAGCGGTCATCGTAACTAACAGGGGAACCGCGTTCACGGCTGACCTACTGCGAACTGTACTCACGCTCAGTGGCACGGCGTACTGAAGGATGACAGCCTGTCACCCATGAAGCAATTGGCTTATGAAACCCCTCGAAAAGACTCTCGCAGACATGCTGTGCATGTATGTTGATGTGGAACACAAGAGCTGGGACAAGATATTGCCCTATGTAACGGTTGCTTATTATACAGCTCGGCAAGAAATCAAGAGAATGACGCCATTCGGTCTCCTTCGAGGGGTTACTACGATGCTGGATGCCACGCTGCCTCATGATTCCAGCAATTCCAAGACTGACACCGCAGGTTTTACAGAGCGCGCCGAAGAAACAAGGGAGCTCGCGCGCGTTCGAATAACTAGCCAGCAAGACCGTGATGCCAGCAAGACCGTGATGCCAGCAAGACAGTGAGCCCAGCCCTGCCAAATAGTCTATGCTTGGACTCCAGTTCGCCGCCGAGGCCACTCGGAGAAACGTCTACGGCGATACTTCGGACCGTACAAAGTTTTACGGCGCCTTAGTGACGCCAACTATGAAGTCGTTCCTGACAGCCCATTCAGCTCGAGGCGCCGTCACTACCTGCCTGAGATTGCGCACGTAGTGCGCATGAAACCTTATTTTTCCGAACATGGGCACTTTCTGGTTTGCTGGACATCGGGTGCTACCTGCCGAGCATGGGGACAATGCTCCGCCTGGAAGGAGGCACATGCCGCGTTCCTATCTGTGCAAAACCACGCTGACTACGAAGACAACTGCCTCGAGAGTGCGAGAGGGGTGCTAGAGAAGAAGGAGGCTGAACTGAGCCCTCATTTCCATTAAATACATCTCCCGGCTCTTGTCTCCACTTAACCTCGACAATACATAAAACAAATGAAAAATACATGAATAACGTTGACTGGTAGATGGAATATATATAGTTCAAAAACAGAAATTGTTCGGTATTTTTCTTAAACATTTGCAAGGTAGATACATATTTCATGTGAGTGTGCAAATTATTCCAAAGCGTTAGTGAAGTTTGTGAGATAGTTTTTGTCCGGAGTTTCCTTGAGGCTTTTGCCACGTTCGACTGAACACTGGTATGTTCCTGAGGGCTATTAGAAGTTATTTTATTCTGCACGTCGCCTTTCCCTTTTTCCTGCTCGGAGTTGTATGCTCAAGAACCCTTTCACGAAGCAACCCCTTCAAATTTTATTTATATCAAGATTATTGCGAGCGCGCCGAAGCTACAAGGTGGGTAAATTCCATTTGAAATCGCGCAGGCCTCCATGACCCATGTCTTGCAGCATCAGCAATTCACATTTGGTTTCACCACTATACACAGCAAGAACACGATATAATGAAATAAATATAGCGAGAGGAACATGTTTCGACATATCATATAGGACAAGTATTATTGCAGAGAATGTCCTCGAATACAATGCTACCTTCGCCATCCGTCGTGACCACAACAGCCGCTAGCGCGACTCACAAGTCTTCGCTGGCCTACGAGGAGATAACGTCGCGGACTGGTTCCAAAACCACGACCTCGTAAGCGACTTCAACAAGTGGAACAGTTCAGAGAAGCTGCGGAACGTCCCGTTCTAATTGTCCGATGTCGCGAAAACCTAGTTTTGGAACCATGCGCCAGGGCTTGTTGACTGGGCGACGTTCGCGCAACAGCTTCAGCAGATTTTCCGCGCTGAGGTCGCGAAGAAGAAGCTCGGTGAGCGCATCCATTTCCCTGGGGAATCATGTACCTCGTGCATTCAAGATATGCTTGCGTTGTGTAAGCGTGTGAACGCCTCCGTGTTTCATAGCCATCGAATACGCCCGATTGTTAAAGACATAAGCCCAAAACACTGCTACTATCCAGGATGGGATCACTATACTTGCCAGCGGCTTGAGGAACTCCAGTCCCTTCGACTATGCACCGATACCTGGGACATCAGTCTCCCTTCGACCATGGACATGCACACGCTGACCCGCGACATTTCTCACGAAGAGCTGCACGGGCGGCGCTCTTCCTGCGCTCCGAAAAGTACCGTCCCTTCTTCACCGACCGGCTTGCGCGACATCATTAGGCCAGAGATCACGTCCGCTTCGCGTCTACCGGGCTCTGACGGCCCCTGCACTCGTCGGGTACCGAGGTATGCCGACATTGAGACTCTTTGTCCAGCCATTACCACCCCTGTGCCTGGAGTCCGCGCTCCAGTAGGTTCGTTGTTAGCGCCAGTGCGTGTAAAGCGTTACTACTCCGCTCCGCGTCGTGCCAGACCCATTTGCTATTACTGTGGCTATCGAGGACACATCTCCCGATTTTGCCAAAGGCGTCAATAGGATCAGCAACGTGGCTATACATCTGGAGGACGTACAGATGAGCGTCCAGCAATGGGTTATCAGCGCACGTCCTACCGCTGTTCTAATCACCGGTCACCTTCTCCTCCATACCCTACTGATATGCCTGTGAATTGTCGTGAATCTCGCCGCAGGTCACCTACTCCACGTCGTCGTTCAGTGTCAGGGCCATAAAATCACCGTTCCGGACGCGTTCAGATAAACGCTAAGAGTCGATCCGATTCCACGGACCGTCCACCGCCAACTTCTGGCCCCCAAACCGGGCCAGGAGCGCCAGGGCCAGAGCTTTCCTCCACACCCACGAAGACAAAGCGGGGACACGGTTTGTTGACGCCGCGGAATGCGCAGAACCCTCACGATCTGCGGTTGCGGCCGTCAATTCGAGAGTTAAAACACGCATATCGGCAAGTGTTGCGCGCGAGCGCGGAAGGAGCGGAGGAAGTGTTGGTGGCACTCGCCCTCACGAATCTGACGTGCACAACGGTTCTCTGCAAATCCAGACAAGCGATCAGAAACTTCACCAAATGATGGATCTCACGGAAAGTGGCCCGAATCCTGAGCAATCGTCAAGCAAAGCGGAAGTTAGAATTTCAAACTAGAATCCAGTGGTTCCCGGCGCACACGGCAGAAGTATCGGATGCACACCGCAACCGAAACGAGACGGCACAAGCCGAGGCGTGCGAGCTCGTCAACGGCGCCGGCGACAGTCGTGCATGGAAAAGCACCAAAGACTACTTCGCAAGATACAACGAAATTACCAAAGCCCTCTGCCTGGCCCGCCTAACTTTGCCTCCGCCCTGCGACAACCTAGACAAGGCGCAAGAGGGGACCCTCAGACAACTGCAGACGATCACGTAATCTAACCCGGCACGATAACACAGACAAGTTGACCATACCCAGCAAATAATGCGAGGTCTGCCCCACTGACATAGCCATTTTAACTCACATGCTTTCGGAAAACCCGCACGGTGCTAACTCCGGAACCCTCCGCCGCAATGACTGCTGCCATGCGCTGTCCCAGCCTCGGCGACCAACTCTGAGCCGTTTAGCAGCCCTTCGAGGCGGCTGCGAGGCAACACCTCGACGTCCACACCTGAGAGACCAAAGGCCTCGTCGGCGAAAGCTCTGCAGGACTATCAATAAAGTCATTAGCAACCAAAGCGGGGCCCTAAAGCAGCTTACTGAGCCTAATAAGCTAGTGTATTTCAAAATATTAGACGCGCTCCCTTTATAACCTAACCTTCAAAACGCATTCTCTGCCCCTTTGTTTATATCATTTCTTTCAAGTTACTGTCAATATCAATTGGTTGTCTGTGGCATCTCATCCAATTTTTCGTGACGACAATCCTGCATCAACGTATTAAAGCACACTACTATAGAATCGCCGTACAACAAAACTGGCGTCAGCTTAGCTCAGCTAACCCTGGATATGCAAAGCGAAAGCTTGGTTTAGCCTGGCTAAGTCTTGGTTTCACTTGGTTAATATTTGATTTAGCTGTTATTATTATACTTAGGTTTGATTGTTGTATTTATATAGGAGGTTGTGGCCAAGTACTGCACCAGGGTGGCCAATCCTGCTCTGGTGCGGGAGTGCTTTACCGGTTCTGGTCACCGGCACCAGGCCACACTCCAGGCCTGTTTATGTAATTTTATCAACACGCGGATTTTCTTTTAATCCGGTGGAAAATTGCGCGGCACCGAGATTCGACACGAGTTAATGACATCTTAGTTGAAATCAAGAAAAAGAAATGGGCATGGGCAGGACATGTAATGAGGAGACAAGATAACTGACGGTCATTAAGGGTTATACGGACTGGATTCCAAGGGAAGGGAAGCGTAGCAGGGGACGGCAGGAAGTTAGGTGGGCGGAGGATATTAAGAAGTTTGCAGGGACATGGCCACAATTAGTACATGAACGGGATTGTTGGAGAAGTATGGGAGAGGCCTTTGCCCTGCAGTGGGCGTAACCAGGATGATGATGATGATTATACTTAGGTATACAATCATCGTTAAGCCAGGTATGACGGCTGTGTCTAGGCCGGTGGCTAGACATGACTGTGGTTAGGCTTGGGTAGACACGCATCTTTCGATGGTGTCACGCCTGTTGTGCCACAGGGAAAGCACAAGTGCTAGAAATGCAAATAGATGCCGCAAACATGCGCAGCGTCAAAGAACAAACGGACAGAGCTCGAGCACGGTCGCTACATTGATGTCCACGTTGCGACGCCTGTTGCACTCCGGACCCCCTCCAGTGAAGCAGCTCGCAGGGCGATATCCGCGGGGTGGTCAGACACCGCTTGGCGACGACGACTCAAAGCCTCCAACTCCCGCACAACGCTCAGAGCAGACGGCCCTGCCTCGCTCTCATCCATGGACAAGCTCGCACTGACGAGGCGATCGCGGCGCTCTTAACCAGGTGTGCGGCGAGTCACGTGGTCAGGCGGTGACCAAGCTGCGGAGAGCGCATGCGCCAAGCTGGCGCCGGCGGTGGAGCTCGGCGAGGCGAGTCACATGATGCACTTCCAAGGCTACACCGCAGCTGCAGTCAAATGAAGGTCAAATTGCTGGCGACGGCGAAACTCGCCTCGACGCCGTTAATAAAGTTTTCGCTTTTAAAATTGTGCGAAATACACACGTTGATTCTCATCAATTTCAACATTATGTCACGAATGCAAATCTTGCCCAGTAAAACTATGACCAACATTTTTCTTAATTGGCAGATGATGAGAGCTACATAGACGCAGTAGGAAATTCACTTGCAGCTTTTGTTGTTGTTGTTGCTGCTGCTGTTGTTGTTTGCACTAAATATTGTATATTACTTGTTAGGCGACTTACCAGCGGCCTTTTTTTATGAAGTTGCTTGTGTAATTCATTTGTTCCTTCGTCAAGCTTTCCTTTCTTAAATAGACGCATCTCTTTCCTTTCGTATGAGGACTGTCGTAGTTGAAGCCATAGAGCCAATAATTGGTAGCATATCTGAACGCCTGCAAAAAAGCACAATAATATTTGTGTTCACATATTACAATAGCAAGCAAGCACCAGAACTTCTGCGTTCGCATTGATTTGCGTAAATTTGGGTCCGCAGTTTTGTTTTTCCCAGCAGTTAGGTCCTTTTTTTGCTTTGTGCTGTGTGAAGAGGTGGCGATGCAGCATATATCAAATGTGTTAAGGTTGAAATCTTATATCCTGCCGAATCTCATATGCTGCAAAGTCCGTACTGCAAATGTGGTTGGCTATCAAGAATAGGCAAGCACATGCTGTCAAGATATTTATCAGAAAAAGACAGATAGAGAAACACAAAAATAACATTTTTACTAATAGTAGGCGTATACAGATATGTACATTTCCACTTTTGTCATTCTATCACTTATTAGAGAACCCGTAAACGGTTACATGACATCTAGCTTGCGATTCGCTTTGGAAACGGTGGTGCAAAAAGAACAAAAAAGAAGACCAAATCCATGTACACTTTCTTGTCCTTGTTCGTGTGGGGACTTGTTGCCGTACCTAAAGCGATTCCGTGGATTGCCGAATGAATTTATTGTCTCAGACAAGGACTAGTCAACAAACACAACCATACAACATGTAACAGAAACCAAAACGATTCACACAGAAAGACACATCGTAAGTATATGTGGGGCATAGCGTAAAATTTATGCGAATTTTCAAGGTAGACATGCTGTAGTGCTAAAAGAAATCCTCTACTCTAGAACTTTAATGTTTTTTACTTGAGTGCCTGCTTGGAATGATAGAAAACGCACAAAATAATACAGGTCGGCGAATAAAACATTTTCGAATAAGAAACGAATACGGATAGTAAGGATCGAATGTCGCATAGTCAAACGCAGATGTATATATCTCTATGAGTAATAATTATTTTGGTTTAATTAGGTAACACGACTTTACTGGCTAGTGAAAAACAAGACGATTAGCTATCAGAATAAAGGCTTCAGCTTTCATCAAAAGAACATTAATTCTCATTAAAGATACTGCACGAAAGGCCTATCAACAACTTTAGAGCCTGGTCGCAAACAAATGTTTTCTTGAATTTATGATTGCTGTATAACCAGCTTTCCAAAAACGCTAAATAACTGGTGCGAAGACATACCATAAAAATAAGTGAGAGCTCCTGAAAAAAATTGTGCTCCGTAGTCATATGTAAGGGCCGGCTGCAAGTACGTCAAAGGATGCATCGTAAATGATAAAATTTCTACAAGACTAGACTTCAGAGACACTAGATTAGATTTTGAGGTTTTGCATGCCCAAACCACCATCTGATTATGAGGCACGCCGTAGTGGGGCACTCCGGATTAATTTTGACCACTTGGGGTTCTTGACCGTACAAGCCAACGCACGGGCGTTTTTGCATTTCGTCCCCATTGAAATGCGGCAGCCGCGGCCGGGATGCGATCCCGCGACCTCGTGCTTAGCAGCGCAACGCCGAAGTCACTAAGCAACCATGGACGGCGGGGGTAAGCACAGAGTGAAAAACTACAAGCGAAATTCTCAGATTTCTTATGCAGGTTTCCTCCTCAAAACCGATAACAAAGCATGCTTTACCCATTCTCTTTCTGCCCATCTCCAAAAGCTTTTTGCCTTGTCTTAGTTCTGATCATCTACAATACAATATCGTTTAGTAGTCTCAAAACCGTTCGGTCGTTGCAAAATATTTGGTTAGTTTCCAGTATTCTAAAACACCGCATACTAGTTTTCGAATACGAGCCCGAATAGTATTTGATTCGTATCTGAAATTTCGAATGTCCAGCTACACATATATACATAAATTTGTATATGCGTAATAGGGCTCCATAGCAATTACTTGTAGAGCTGGCGTTTTATCTGGCGCGCCCCACCCGCGACACCATGGCGTCTTAGTGTTGATAAGCCAACAGTTGTCGACCACCGATATAAATGGCGGTCGCTGCGTCGTGATAAAAGCGCGCTCACTAACTACTGTGCAGCGTGTTTCAGGACGCTGCTTTTTGATGTGGGCAGACGTTTAGTGACGTGTTATTCTTTCTTTTTTCGCGAGCTTTTTTTTTATCATCCGGAAGAAAAAAAATTAACGGACAAATAGTACCGGGCTGAAAACATGCCAGCTTTAGGTTCCTCTAAGTATTCTGCAAGTTATTAATTGACAGCCCTCCATTCAGAGGAGTATTTAAAAATATTGAGATAAGTGGAAATAATCAATCAGTTGCACGGCATAAAAAAATTACTTGCGGCTCCTCTACTCAACTGTGAGCAATATGCACTTGGTAATCTTCGCGTAGAATGTCCCATCTTTAAAAAAAGGGGGGGACGCGGTGCATGACAGTGCGCACCCCGTAACTATAAGTGTAAAGTGTTCGTTATAGTTTTACCTTATAGATGTCCTGATGGTCGAAGTGGGCCTGATGATTGTCAATGTGCGTTCCTTCATGTGTTAAGCCACTAGTAATGACGTGGAGCACACTGCGGAGACAAACTAATGCGATAATGTAAAAAGAGATACTCATAGTTTCGTACATCAAGATCATCTACGGCTTCCCGGTGTTTCGCATTCGATTGTATCGGTACTGTCTATGTGAAAACCGGGTCTCCATCTAGCGGTCATACCTATTTCCACCCAACGAAGCGCGGAGAAAACTCGTGCCTAAGGCATATGTATGTCTCATACGGCACTTCTACGTTGGTAAATTCATCGGTTAACTGTTCATTCTTTGTGTGTTTTGTTTTGGTAAGCTGTAGAATAAGATGTTAAAGTAAAGTTAAAAAGGGTTCGCGAAACGAATTCAACTAGCTGTCTCAAAAGCTCAGTATGTTTGGAACACCTGTTAAGCTTTTGCGTCCGCATTCTGTCCTTCAATTCTATATTCCGTTCGTTCGTGGTCGTCTTTTGTTCATGTGTTATGAGGAGGTAAAGGAACGTCGGAACAATAGCGCAAACTCGAAACAGGGACAGAGGAGCCAAGACAACACAAGCGCTATAGCCTCCTCCGTCCCTGTCTTAAGTTCGCGCTGTTAACGGTTCTGACGTCATGTAGCAGCAAGCCCAAGCTGCTCGGGAGTAAGACGTTTTCGTTGTGCATTTACAAGGTTGATGTTTGCGCAAGAATGGCACAAGAACATAATTTACAGGCGGGACTACACGCCGCCTTGAGACGTCGATTTTTCTTTTTTTTTTTTACAGCAAGGCTGTTAGCCTCTCGGTGGTCGGCACTTTTCGTACCCGTCCATGAGCAGAATTTAGCATAATCAACAATGGCTCATACCCCCCCAAGCAAGCAAAAAAATGCAATGGCTCACACCGCCGTGAGGCAGAGGCTATAAGCGCTCAGCAAAGTGAAGCGAACAGTGCATGCATTCTTTCAAATCACCTATACAACACACAGAACGGCATGCACTTCAATAAAGAACAAGCTCAAAACAAGCCCCCAAACCTTTAATAAAGCATAACGCATACCCCCCTCAGCAGTTCTATTGTTGGTTCTGCAAGAGCTTCGCTGGAGATTCACTTTCGCAGGGCCGGGATGGCGAGTCAACTTATTTTACAGCGAAGCCTTATATGGCTAGGACCCCGGGGTTCTTTCGCGACCGTCTTTAAAAAACTATAGTCGTCAATGGCTGATAACCCCGTGAGCTAGCAAAATATGCAATGGCTCATACCCCCGAAAGGCAGGAGGAGGAGGAGGAGGAGAAGGAGGAGGAACTTTATTATTGCAGCTGACGTGGCCTGGTGCCTGAGCTCCCGAACACTGGTTCTGGTCAAGTAGCTGGCAGTTTTCTTTTAATCTGTGTGTTTTACGTAATTGTTTTTGACTTTTCGTTTCAATATCTGTTAACCTTCCAGAGTAATTTCCTATTTCTTGGCAATGTCACTCTGATCGCCAGGCAGGCTTCCTCCTGGTCGGCTTCTGTTCCAATCTCTGATTTGCCGGTGGAGCTTTTCTTACGCAGTGAAACGAGCAGCGTACCTGTGGCTTTGGTTCCGTGTGATGGCGGGGTGATTCGTATGACGAATCCCAAAGCAATTCAAACCTTACTCCGGATGGCCTCGGCCAATTTTCAACAAATCACCGAGGTTCGGCAGTTTGGCCGAGCGGGCATTCTTTGCTGCTCGTCAGACCAGGCTTGTGTTCAAGATTTACTGAAGTGCAGTGTTCTTGCGACACATCCGGTGAGCAGTTTCATTCCTCATCACTTTGCGTGTACCAAAGGCCTAGTCCGCAGTGTCGACATAAGTATATGTCCGGCAGAAATCTTGGAAATGTTTTCAACGGCAGGCGTGATTTCTGTATATTGTCACGTGGTGGTGACGTTGAATAACACAGTAGCAATACTGTGAACTACAAAACTAACTTTTATTGGGCGAACCTGTGCCAACAAAGCAGGCTACACTTATAGCACAACGATAGCGGCGAACACGGTCGGCGATCGTCGAAAATCTGATCAGCGGGTCAAGCGCGTCGGCTTTTATACAACAGTCGTCGAATGTTCCATACTAATTGTTGGGACCCGCGTGCCTTCCACAAAGTTCTACACCATTCGCATCACGCGATGAAATCTGATAGCACAAGGTTCGGCGACAACAGACAGCCGGGAAGAAGCATCGATAACTTTCCAGAAACTTCGGATACATGCAGGCGCGTTCCGCGCAGTGCGATTACATTTGTTAGGCGGCATTTGTTAGGCGGCCCGATAAAGATAAGTACACGTGTCAATAACCCCCTCTTAGAAAGCATCGACCCGATGCTGCATACAAATGAAAGTAATAAAGAAAAACACCCGTAGCAAAGTAAACAAAAATAAGGAAGTTCGTCAGCGTCCGTAAAAGGGTTTCAGACGCACCACGTGGACCACTTCAGATCGTGCGCGGCGCCGCTGTGAATGCGAAATTCCGTCTGGCACGACCTCATAGTCCAGTGCGCCAATACGTCGAATGACCTTGTAGGGTCCGAAATTGCGGCGCAATAGTTTCTCACTCAGTCCTCGTCGGCGTATCGGTGTCCAAACCCAGATACGGTCGCCGGGCTGGTACTCGACGAAGCGTCGTCGGAGGTTGTAGTGTCGACTGTCGGTCCTCTGTTGGTTCTTGATCCGTAGGCGGGCGAGCTGTCGGGCTTCTTCGGCGCGCTGTAGATAGCTAGCGACGTCAACATTCTCTTCGTCAGTGACGTGGGGCAGCATGGCGTCGAGCGTCGTCGTCGGGTTCCTGCCGTAAACCGGCTTAAACGGCGTGATCTGTGTTGTTTCTTGCACCGCCGTGTTGTAAGCGAAGGTTACATACGGCAGGACCGCGTCCCACGCCTTGTGCTTGACGTCGACGTACATTGCTAGCATGTCGGCGAGGGTCTTGTTCAGGCGTTCCGTGAGACCATTCGTCTGCGGATGGTAGGCAGTTGTCCTCCTGTGGCTTGTCTGGCTGTACTGCAGAATGGCTTGGACGAGCTCTGCTGTAAAAGCCGTTCCTCTGTCGGTGATGAGGACTTCTGGGGCACCATGTCGCAGCAGGATGTTCTCGACGAAAAATTTCGCCACTTCGGCTGCGCTGCCTTTTGGTAGAGCTTTAGTTTCAGCAAAGCGGGTGAGATAGTCCGTCGCCACGACGATCCACTTATTCCCGGATGTTGACATCGCAAACGGCCCCAACAAATCCATCCCAATCTGCTGGAATGGTCGGCGAGGAGGTTCGATCGGCTGTAGTAATCCTGCTGGCCTTGTCGGTGGTGTCTTGCGTCGCTGACACCCTCGGCATGTCTTGATGTAATGGGCGACGTCGGCGGTCAGACGCGGCCGGTAATACCTGTCCTGTATTCTCGACAGCGTCCGGGAGAATCCGAGGTGCCCAGCGGTTGGATCGTCGTGTAGGGCGTGCAGTATTTCTGGACGCAGCGCTGACGGTACAACAAGAAGGTAGCTTGCGCGGACTGGTGAGAAGTTCTTCTTCACGAGCAGGTTGTTTTGTAGCGTGAACGAAGACAATCCACGCTTAAATGCCCTAGGGACAACGTCGGTGTGCCCTTCCAAATACTCGACTAGGGCTTTTAGCTCCGGGTCTCCTCGCTGCTGTTCGGCGAAGTCTTCCGCGCTTATTATCCCAAGGAAGGCGTCGTCATCGTCGTCATCTTGCGGCGGCGGGTCAATGGGGGCGCGTGATAGGCAATCAGCATCTGAGTGTTTTCGTCCAGACATGTATGTTACAGTGATGTCGCATTCTTGTAGTCTGAGGCTCCACCGTGCCAGCCGTCCTGAAGGGTCCTTTAAGTTAGCTAGCCAACACAACGCGTGATGGTCGCTGACCACTTTGAATGGCCTGCCATATAGGTAAGGGCGAAATTTCGCTGTAGCCCAAACGATGGCGAGGCATTCCTTTTCGGTTGTAGAATAATTGCCTTCCGCTTTTGACAACGACCGGCTAGCGTAAGCTATCACGTGTTCATGTCCATCTTTTCTCTGGACTAGGACGGCACCGAAGCCTAGGCTACTGGCGTAAGTGTGGATTTCGGTATCGGCGTGCTCGTCGAAGTGCGCAAGTACGGGCCGCGACTGCATACGTCGTTTTAGTTCTTGAAATGTGTCGGCCTGCGGCGTTTCCCACTTAAACTCGACGTCACATTTAGTTAGCTGTGTCAGCGGCTCAGCGATGCGCGAAAAGTGCTTGACAAATCGCCTGTAGTAGGCACACATACCAAGAAATCTACGCACTGCCTTCTTGTCAGTGGGCTGCGGCAACTTTGCGATGGCAGCGGTCTTCTGTGGGTCAGGGCGAACTCCAGACTTGCTGATGACGTGGCCTAGGAACAGAAGCTCATCGTAAGGGAAGCGGCACTTTTCTGGCTTCAGAGTGAGCCCTGATGACTTGATGGCCTCTAGTTCTGTGGCAAGCCGCCTAAGGTGATCGTCGAAATTTCCGGCGAATACAACGACGTCATCCAAGTAAACGAGACAGGTCTGCCACTTCAATCCTGCTAAAACCGTGTCCATCACGCGCTGGAACGTTGCAGGCGCCGAGCACAGTCCAAATTGCATAACCTTGAACTCGTAGAGACCGTCTGGGGTGATGAAGGCGGTCTTTTCGCGATCTCTTTCGTCGACTTCTATTTGCCAATAGCCAGACTTGAGGTCCATCGAGGAGAAGTATTTAGCGTTGCAGAGCCGATCCAATGCGTCGTCTATCCGTGGGAGGGGGTATACGTCCTTCTTCGTGATCTTGTTCAGACGACGATAATCGACGCAGAAACGTAGGGTTCCATCCTTTTTCTTCACCAGGACAACAGGGGATTCCCAAGGGCTTTTCGACGGCTGGATGATGTCGTCGCGCAGCATTTCGTCGACTTGTTGTCTTATAGATTCGCGTTCTCGCGGCGAAACTCGGTAAGGGCTCTGGCGGAGTGGTTGAGCGTACTCCTCGGTGATTATGCGATAATTGGCGACTGGTGTTTGTCGAATCCTCGATGACGTCGAAAAGCAGCCTTTGTATCGTCGGAGCAGACTTCTGAGCTGCTGTTGCTTAATCACGGGGAGACTTGGTTTAATGTCGTAGTCTGGTTCGGAAACCATGATCGTCGGGGTAGATGCGGCGGAGTCCAAGAGGGCAAACGCATTACTGGTTTCCAGAATTTCCTCGATGTACGCGATCGTCATACCCTTGTTGATGTGCTTGAACTCCTGTCTGAAGCTTGTCAGCAACACTTCAGTTTTCCCTCCATGCAGTCGAGCGATCCCTCTTGCGACGCAAATTTCATGGTCTAGCAGTAGACGTTGGTCGCCTTCGATGACACCTTCTACGTCAGCGGGTATTTCGTTGCCGACCGAAATAACAATGCTGGAGCGAGGCGGGATGCTTACTTGATCTTCGAGCACACTCAAGGCGTGGTGACTACGAAGGCTCTCCGGCGGTATCGCTTTATCTTCCGACAGCGTTATTGACTTCGACTTCAGGTTGATGATTGCGCCGTGTTGGTTCAGGAAGTCTATACCGAGAATGACGTCTCGTGAACACTGTTGGAGGATAACGAAGATGGCAGAGTAAGTCCGGTCATGAATGGTTATTCTTGCCGTGCAGATTCCAGTCGGCGTAATCAGGTGTCCTCCAGCGGTGCGAATTCGAGGGCCTTCCCATGCAGTCTTAACCTTCTTCAACTGGGTGGCGATGTGTCCACTCATGACGGAGTAATCAGCACCTGTGTCCACTAAGGCGGTAACTGCGTGGCCGTCGAGAAGCACGTCGAGGTGGGTGGTTCTTTGTCTGGCGTTGCAATTAGGTCTTGGCATCGGATCACGGCTGCGTCGTGTTGAACTGAAGCTGGAACGTCGCGTCGTCAAGTCGTCTTTCGTCGGTGTAGTCTTGGCTTCCTGACTTCATTGGGACGGCGGTGTGTCGTCGTTGTTATGTCGTCGAGATTGTCTCTTCGGCGTCTTCGTCGGCGGCGGAGGATCTTCGTCAGTTCGACGAACAGCAACCGCACCTCCATCGGTTGCTGCTTTTAGTTTTCCGGATATGGGCTCGTAGAGCGGCCCCGGGCTGGGCCGTTGTATGGTCGGCGCTGCGGCGACAGGTACCGGCCTGGTGACTGAGAACGGGACGGCCGTCGAGGGCTCCACTGAGTAGCGGCGAGGTAATCGGCGATGTCACGTGGGCGCTCGCCAAGCTGTGGACGCGACGCGTTGACGCGTCGCGTCAGTCGCGGTAGTCATCGGCGGTATGGGCATCGTCGGTACACATGGCCGGCTTCTCCGCAGTGATAGCAGAGCGGGCGGTGATCGGGGGATCGCCAAATGTCCGTCTTCCTCGCGTAGGTGCGGTGGGCGACGGGTGGGCGTGCTGGTGGCGGCGGCGGCGGACGACGGAGTTGCGGCGTTACAGGGCCCTGGCGCGGTCGCGGAGGGGTGCCTTGACGGCGTGCGACGGCGGCGTAGGTCATCGCTTCCGGCTGGGGCTGTGGTGATTCTGGTTGCACCTCAGGAACTCCAAGCGATCGGTGCACCTCTTCTTTCACGATGCGGCGATCGAGGCCACTTGAGGCTGCGACGAAGGCAAGACCTTGCGCAGTTCTTCGCGCACAATGGCCCTGATGGTCTCGCGCAGATCGTCCGTGGCCAGTGATTGAATTCCTGCGTAGTGGGTAGAGCTTGTACGGCGGTTGAATTGCCGGTTCCGCATTTCGAGTGTCTTCTCGATGCTAGTGGCCTCGCGAAGGAACTCTTCTACGGTCTTCGGTGGGCTTCGTATCATTGCGCCGAAGAGTTCTTCCTTCACACCACGCATGAGAAGGCGGACTTTCTTCTCCTCCGGTATATCCGGGTCGGCGTGTCGGAAGAGACGGTTCATTTCTTCCGTGAAGATGGCAATGTTCTCGTTAGGTAGCTACACACGGGCGTCCAGCATGGCTTCGGCCCTTTCCTTGCGCACGACGCTCGTAAAGGTGCGCAGGAAGCCGCTACGGAAGAGGTCCCATGTCGTCAAGGTCGACTCCCGGTTCTCAAACCACGTTCTGGCGGCATCTTCTAAGGCAAAGAATACATGCCGCAGCTTGTCGTCGGAGTCCCAGTTGTTAAAAGTCGCGATTCGCTCGTAGGTCTCCAGCCAGGATTCTGGGTCTTCAGTCGCTCCTCCATGGAAGGTCGGTGGGTCCCGAGGTTGTAGGATAACGGGGGACGCTGGGTTGCTTTGATCACGATCTTCTTTGTCGACACAGGTAGAAGTCCGTGCTCTGGGGGCAGTCCTTGCAGTCTGCGGCTTGCACGCTGGTCTTGAGCGATGTCGGTTTTGTCCTCAGGCTTCGGGCTTGGATCGCGGCTTTGCGGGGGCGTTAGGTACATGAACGCACAAGCACCTCCACCAGATGTCACGTGGTGGTGACGTTGAATAACACAGTAGCAATACTGTGAACAACAAAACTAACTTTTATTGGGCAAACCTGTGCCCACAAAACAGGCTACACTTATAGCACAACGATAGCGGCGAACACGGTCGGCGATCGTCGAAAATCTGATCAGCGGGTCAAGCGCGTCGGCTTTTATACAACAGTCGTCGAATGTTCCAGACTAATCGTTGGGACCCGCGTGCCTTCCACAAAGTTCTACACCATTCCCGTCACGCGATGAAATCTGATAGCACAAGGTTCGGCGACAACAGACAGCCGGGTAGAAGCATCGATAACTTTCCAGAAACTTCGCATACATGCAGGCGCGTCCCGCGCAGTGCGATTACATTTGTTAGGCGGCGAAACGTGGTCGCCAGATAAAGATAAGTACACGTGTCAATATCGTTGCAGCCGTGTCGTTGATAATAAGCGCATGCCCACTGAAACACTCATAGCTACTTTCGCTGGAATGAACCGCCCATCGGAAATTAAGGCATGGCCACTTATATACCGAGTGGAGCCTCTATCACCTCGTGTCCTTCAGTGCCTAAAGTGCTGGCGGTTTTGGCACTCCCTAAAAGGCTGCAGGTCTAACACACGATGCCGATTTTGTGGACAAGGCAATCATTCAAATGACTGCTCATCCCGAAATGAGTCCTGCTGCCTTTACAGTGGTCCCCACCCCGCAAATGAACCTAATTTCCCTGCAAGGTCAAAAGAAGTACAAATCCTCGAAATAATTGACAGACGTCGATCCTGTCATCGTGAGGCCATTGGAGAAATTCAGAGCAGAACTCAAGGGTCATCATCATCATCATCATCAGCCTGGTTACGCCCACTGCAGGGCAAAGGCCTCTCCCATACTTCTCCAACAACCCCGGTCATGTACTAATTGTGGCCATGCCGTCCCTGCAAACTTCCTAATCTCATCCGCCCACCTAACTTTCTGCCGCCCCCTGCTACGCTTCCCTTCCCTTGGGATCCAGTCCGTAACCCTTAATGACCATCGGTTATCTTCCCTCCTCATTACATGTCCTGCCCATGCCCATTTCTTTTTCTTGATTTCAACTAAGATGTCATTAACTCGCGTTTGTTCCCTCACCCAATCTGCTCTTTTCTTATCCCTTAACGTTACACCTATCATTCTTCTTTCCATAGCTCGTTGTGTCGTCCTCAATTTGAGTAGAACCCTTTTCGTAAGCCTCCAGGTTTCTGCCCCGTAGGTGAGTATTGGTAAGACACACCTATTATATACTTTTCTCTTGAGGGATAACGGCAACCTGCTGTTCATGATTTGGGAATGCATGCCAAACGCACTCCAGCCCATTCTTATTCATCTGATTATTTCCGTCTCATGATCCGGATCCGCCGTCACTACCTGCCCTAAGTAGATGTATTCTCTTACGACTTCCAGTGCCTCGCTGCCTATTGTAAATTGCTGTTCTCTCCCGAGACTGTTAAGCATTACTTTAGTTTTCTGCATATTAATTTTTAGACCCACTCTTCTGCTTTGCCTCTCCAGGTCAGTGAGCATGCAACTCAAGGGTATGCTGGTATAACGGCCCGTCAAACATTGTCTATGGAGAACTCAATCTCTGAGGCGGTGGCAGCTTCCGTAGAAAAGGCATTGGAGAAAGCAATGGAGTGCATCATGACAAATCTCACCGACTCCCTTGTTCAGGTGCTGTCCTCACAACTAACTCCGTGGCTTCAACTAATAAACCCAATATTGAGGATACGGTGTCGGGTCTACCGCGGAGTCCACCTATTAAAATATCGACCACGCAGCCACTCACAAATAACGATTCACCAAAGCCATCAACTCCTGAAAAGTCCACCAAATCTGTCTCTCCGACACAGATGGGGGGAAAATCAAGATGTAGATATGGATCCCCGATCTCTTAAACGAACAAGGTCACCGACAGAGAAAAAATCCAGCTCTCCCATAAACTCCAAAGCAAAAAAGTACGTTAGAGAGATTCCGACTAAGAAGGACTTCTTAAAAGAGAACTTTTTAGACCAAGCAGTCTCTGCTGCTCGGATTTATTCACCATAGGAACTTTAACAATAATTCAGTGGAACTGTCGTTCCACACTTTCGGCCGCAACAGATTTATTATTTATTATTTCTATATACTCTCCAGATATTATTATTTTGCAGGAAACTTGGCTTGCTGCTGGTCAATCTTTTCATCTAAAAATTTCCGATGTTTTCGATTGGATCGCCCATCCCGAGTCGGTGGTTTAGTGTTGTTTGTCTCATCGAAAATCTGCCATAGAGCTACTATAGCACATCAGATAATGTCCCCAGACTGTGAAACCCTAGCACTGGATATAATACTACCTGGTTGCACACCTTTTTCTATAATTAACACGTACTTCCCTGCTGGAGTACAAGATACCCGTTATCTAGATACCTCTATTGCTCGAAGTCAGAAGAACATCATACTAGTGGGAGATTTTAATTCTCATCATATATCGTGGGGTTTCCGAACGGACACTTGTGGCAAACGCTTGCGGGATTGGGTCTTAATGAATCATTTCTCCTGGTTAAATTCGAGAGCATGTACTTTCGTTCGTGGTCAGTCGCGATCTGCCCTGGATCTTACGACTGCTACCCCGAGCATGACTGTCACCTCCTGGAAGACTGTAGATTGCGGAACTAACAGTGATCACCTTCCTATAATTTTTCATCTGCTTACTCCGTTAACTAGTTTAAATAATAATATGCGCACTCTTGTTAACTACGAAAATCTTTAAAATGCTTTAAAATCAGCTTTACAAGGCCAGGAGGGCATGGAGAGGGATATTAAAGCAATGAGCCTATGTTCAATACTAAAAAATTCATAAAAAAGCTCAATTTGCTGTGAAATCTTATAAGGATGGATAATATTGTCCCTGGTGGAATTCTGAGTGCGAGCGAGATTTTAAACGTAGAAAAGCTGCATGTAAAAAGCTTTTATACAACCAATGTCCTGTTAATTGGTCTGATTATACATATATAGCTACCACATTTGAACGAACAGTCTCAAAACCTCAGGAGGATTACGATTCCAGGCACTACACATACCTTTCGAAGTCTAGCAATAAAAAAGCCCTGTTTAAATTTGTTCGATCTCGCAAAGCCATACCGGCCCCCGTGAACATCGAATCTGTCGTTCTATCAACAAAAGAATTATCAAAATCACTTGAGAAAATTGCTCAAGGACTTGCGCGACGTTTCACACATCAATTGCCGATAGGACTAAAGAAACCTCCCTTGGTAGACGACTTTGTAGCAGCAACAGCGACAGAGCTTGAAGGCATTATTAATTCTATGCCGGCGTCAGCCCCCGGTCCAGATGAAATTACAACAGGAATGCTAAAAGTTTTATTTGATTATGTGCCTCAGGACCTACTAAACATAATAAATTTCTCTCTCAAGAATTCATGGGTTCCAAGAGAGTGGAGAGTAGCCAAAATTATCCCACTATTAAAGAAAAAATCATCCGGTCTTGACTTAGAAAACATAAGACCAATTTATCTTACCTCAAATGTGGTCAAATTAATAGAGAGGGTTATTCACGGCCGTATAACAAATTTTATGCAGGATGATAGCCTTCTCAGTCCTTGTCAGATTGGATTTCGTCCGGGCCGCTCCATATGGTGCGTCCATGTAGATTTAGAGAGCCGCATTAAACTTGCTCGCCGCAAACGAGAGTAAGCAGCTTTGGTGACGCTAGATTTAGCAAAAGCATACGACTCTGTAGAACATTGTATTCTATTCGATAAGCTTCACTCTACGAATTTCCCAAAATATATAACCGCTTGAATCTGTGAATTTATAAGGGATAGAGAGTTTTATTGTTACCAACACGGTATTTCGACGTCTAAAACAAGCAGACAGGAAGGGTACCACAGGGTTCCGTTATTTCCCCTATATTATTTAACATTTTGCTAAGCACCATTCCTCTGTCTCCGGAAGTACATGTTTATGTTTATGCGGACGATATCGCATTTTTTTCCTCCGCAAGCAATTTACATTCTCTACAGCAGTCGTTGCAAAATTACTTAGGAATGCTGGAGACATGGCTAGAGAGATGAAGTATGTCATTAAATATTAGCAAAAGTGCGGTTTTAGTATTCCCCATTAACTGCACAAGTGTATATATCTTTGCAATACCGACAGGAAATCATTCCTCAAGTTGACGAAGTCGGGTACCTTGGTGTTATTTACGATGGCAAACTCACCCTGCGCAGTCACATTGAACATATTAAAAGAAGGGCAGAACGAGCCGTAGCTATGCTTCGCCGGCTCAGCCACCGCCGCTCTGGACTACGCAGGGATACCTTACTGATTATTTATAAAATGTATGTTCGGCCCATATTAGAATTTGGCTGCGTAGTATTTTCCGGTGGCCCCGCTTACAAAATTAAACCTCTCATACTTTTAGAAAGAGAAGCTCTACGGTCATGCTTCGAACTTCCTAGATTTGTTGCCAACGCTGTTTTATATCAGGAAGCTCATATACCCACCCTAGATTGCAGATTCCGCATGCTTACGGTTCAGACATTTTTTTTTAATTTATGAGTTTTCAAAAAGACGTACGCAATATGCTTTTATCATTGAACCATCTGAGTATTTTCAGGTATCGTGGTCAAGATTCCACAGTCGTCAGATATTATTTGTGCAAGCACAGTTACAACAACTGGATGTGCCCATACGCCAAGTTTGTCATTCAAATGATGACTTAACAGACCTCAAAATTTAGTTCGAGGACATATTTCCGAATCATGCTAAGCTGTTACCAAGGCGAGATTTATTTAATATCTTGCACGACCATCTACACCAACTAACCGCTGAAAATGTAACAGCGACTGACGCTTCTGTGTGCAATGAGAAGGCGGGAGTTGGGATCTTCTCTGAATCTCTACAATGGTCTTACTCCTTTCGCCTTTCCGATTTCACACCTATATTTCAAGCAGAATTATTAGCGATTGTATTAGCGTTACGAAAACTCCCCCAAAACGACCCGTTAGCTGTTATTGTGGCCGACTCGCTATCTTTATGTGCAGCACTAACTGCATCTTTAGACACAAGAATTCGAAGAACATTTCGTTCGATGGTACCTCCGTACGTACGGAAAGTATGTTTGCTTTGGGTACCGGGACATCATGGGTTACACTTGAATGAAATGGCCGATTCACTCGCACGAGCATCCCTCAACGGTCCTATATCATATCTGTTTTGCCGACATCAGCTTATGTCACCGCGGCTCGGTACAGAAATTTCGCTATATCTCAAAACTCTGCAATATCCATACTAACACCGTCTTCTGATTTCCACCATCTTGGCTTCCCATGGAATAATAATTGGTGTCCTTCAAGACAATTGGAAGTTTCTTTTACAAAATTGAGATGTCGTATACCTCCTCTAAATATTTACTTACACAGGTCTGGTCTCGCTATGTTCCCTCCATGTTCTTTTGCAGTGCACCTGAAACTATCGAACATTATTTTCTCTCCTGCCGCCGCTTTATAAGACAAAGAAAACTATCAGTACACTCATTCACCAAACTTAGGCTATTGCTAACCTAACCAACCATTCTTTCTTTTGGTGCGACCTCACTGGGATCCAGCCACAGGGATGCTTTTCTTGCAGTTTACAATTTTATTAGAAATACAAAAAGAGTACCTTGCTGACTTTATAAAATTATCAATATTTTCTATTATATCATTTATTTACGTTAGATTATTTTATCAAAATTCTCACAATATTTTCATCACACGTCTAAATTACAGTTCTAGTCTCACGCTCCACAATTTAAATCTAGTTTGGGTTTACTTCTAAGCATACGAAAAACCGCCTGCTTCTTGGCCAATCCTCCATAGTGGGTATGCGCCACTGTATGGGACACAAGACAAGACAAGACAACCGTTGCGCGGTTTATTCCTGGGTGGTTCCCTCTGACAGGGCTCCACTGGCGATCGCGGCTCGCCGGGCCTGGTCGAGGGTCGCCAGTTGGCTTCCCAGGTCCAGTTCGGAAAGTCTCGCCTCCCAAGACCACGTAGTGAGTGTGTGTGTGTTGTGACTCGTGGCGAAATTGCGTCGCCCGGACGGTCGGTACATTCGTGTGTTATGTGCGCGAGTGTCGCTGTGTGGTTGATACCCCAGGGACATGTCCCGGACGTAAAACTGTCTCGAGAGATTGCGTGTAGACGAGACAAGTGTGGGTATGTGTTCGTTTGCAGGCGGCGCCAGTCCCTTGCCTGGAATTTATTGAGAGCTTCGTGTGAGGGAGAGTATTGTGTTCTTCTGAGACGTTGGTCCTGTAGTATTTGTTGACTTGTTAATATCTCGTGGGTCGCTCGTCGGTCTGTCGGGGGCTGAAGAATGGTGTAGCCTACCGCTCGGCTAGTGAGACCTCGAGCTGCGCAGTCCGCCTCTTCGTTGCCCTGCAGGCCTTCGTGCCCGGGGCACCAGACAATACCGTGGGTCCATTCTAGTGAGCGACCCAGTATTCGAATGGCTTGTATAGGGAGTGTTCCATTCATGTATAAACGACATACCACTTGTGAGTCCGTAAGGACGCGGGCGGACCTTCCCTTGCACTCGGCGTCGCGAAGTGCGAGAGCGATCGCTGTTGCTACCAGGTTCCCCTGATTGACAACGGCGAGTGTGTATTTGGGCCCGCAACGTGGCGACGAGGGATACGGGCTAGCGTCTGTGTAGTATGTGTCTGGGTCTCTGAAGCAGCGTTTGTGCAGCATGCGGTCACGCGCTGCTCTTCTCTCTTGATTATGGGTGGGGTGCATGTTCTTGGGGATAGGGTTTACTACAATGTTCTCTCTGATGTGGTTAGGCAAGAGTTGTGTTTCTTCTTTGCAGTACTGAGGTGTCAGCGGGTACCCTAGCCGCTGAAGAAGGGGTCGTCCCTGTTGAGTCTTGTTGAGGCGCTCCCTCTACGCTATGAGCGTGGCACTTGCTAGCTCCTCAAAGGTGTTGTATACGCCTGGCGCTAGTAATTTCTTTGTGCTTGTGCTTGACGGTAGCTGTAAGGCCGTTTTGTACGCCGTTCTTATAAGAGTGCCGATGCGCTGTCTCGCTTTTGCGCTTGACTTGATACGGGAGTGCGTACGTGACACGGCTGATGACGAGGGCTTGTACCAGTCTTAAGGTTTCGTCCTCTGTGAAACCATCTTTGCTGCACGTTACTCTGGCGATGAGTGATGCGATGCTTCTGAGGCTACCTTTATGCCGTTGTTCTCCTGTACGTGCAAAACTAGTAAGCGTGCGGTCGGGACGCGCTTTATAGGTTGCCCGGCAATCTCGATATGTATTGGCGGGGCTCGATGTTCCTTAGTTTGCTTGGGCCGGACTTGAAGGTACTCCGACTTGTGTGGGGCACACCTCATTCCTGCTACGATAAGGCAGAGACACAGCAAAATGAAGCGAACAGTGCACACATTCTTTGGTATCACGCATGCAACATACACAACAGCATACGTTTCAATAAATACCAAGCACAAAACAAATATCCCAACTAAATAATTGCTGATAAGGCGCTCGCCATAGCAGTGCGAAGCACGTAGCGCTCCCCGCATACATTTATTTATTTATTTTAATACTCTCAGGACCTAAGGGTATTACAGAGAGGAGGGTTCTAACCATAAATTGTTAATCGTAACATTAAAGGCGGCAGGGTCTTCAATTGCAGCGATGGAGGCGAGAAGGTGGTTCAAGTCACTGCTTGTTTGTGGCAAAAAAGAGGCATGGCAAGCGTTAGTGAGAAACAAAGGAATCTTAACCTTGAGTTTATGATCGATCTGTGAGGACAAGTAATCTGGAGGGAGGAAAAGCTCGTTTTTAAGCGTTCAGTTAGTGCAAAAATTTTGTGATAAAGGTTTAAGCGGAAGCACTTGCAGCGTGGCCCAAGTGTCGGTAGACCTAAATTATATTTCATTGAAGAGACGCTGGCGTAGCGAGAATAATTAGAGAGCACATATCGGCAGCGTGGTTACCGGTAAGTATTAGTGTTGCTCAAGCTGGTGCGGCGACACCAACTTACGACGCGGGGTGTGACGTCCTTAGCCTTTCGCATGTAAAATAACAAGCCTAGCAACTGATTTCATTGTCGTTGCAGCAGCGCTATAGACGGCGGTGCGCTGTCAAAATTACCATTACTCCCATTCCTACTATTACTGTAAAATTACAATACTACAATTGCTCTACAGCCATAAAGCATTGCATACCCCACTCAGCAGTTGTAAAGATGTTACTCAACAGCTCCGCTCGACATCCACTTTAGTACATGACAACATGGCCACAATTAGTACATGACCGGGGTAGTTGGAGAAGTATGGGAGAGGCCTTTGCCCTGCAGTGGGCGTAACCAGGCCGATGATGGTGATGACGATGATGATGAGACTAAACTGAGATACATGAATGAAAATGCGAGTTTGTACGTTTATTTTGTCATATGATAAACACATTCACAAACATTTCACTTGTACATATTGCCACCAACTACCACACACATCACTGCTCAACATCTTCACTGGCACGTTCATCAAATTCTTCACTTGATTGGTTAGCCGAACCGTCTTATTGCATAACACTTTCGTCGTCATCCATGGATTCACACTCTTCTTCTCGGCTTTTCTTAATTAGCACAAACACCTTCCTATAATCAGTGAAGTAGTTAGGTATGGAACTTATTCGAGGAGGTGTACGGGCACAACTAATTTTAGTGGCCGCCATCTCGGCTATGACCATGACGTCACGCCAAAAGCCGCCATCATGGCGCTGGGAAGCCGTAACTATGGCGCCATTTCGTCTCAAGACGTCATAATCGCGTGGTTCCACCTTTATCCGCCATATTAGACCATTATGTCATCATCGGCACCTAAATTTGGACACCATCTTTCATTTTAGATTCCGAAACTATGCCGCCATCTTTGATTGTGACATCGTAATCCAGTTCTATCCGCCATATTGGATTAGGACGTCATCGCTGGCACCAGCATTTAGCCGCCATCTTGGATTATCACGTCAGAGTCACGTCACGTACCCAATCACCAATCGGGTTGCTATTGATTTACTATGGGGGTCGCCATCTTGGATTTATTGGTGTCGTCATCAATTGGCGGCCATCTTTTATATATTAGTGACGTCAGCAATCAGTCACCAATTCGATATACTACTGACGTCACCAATCAATCACCAATTGGGTTGCTATATCGATTTACTATGGGCACCGTCATCGTGAATTCCTCGGACAGAAAATTTCACGCCCAAGGGAAGCTGCAGCAGACCCCAAGAAATCGAGAAACGTGATGTGTAAGACTCTTTAAAAAAATATAATTGTGAGTCGTTCCGCGTGAGGTGCCCCGACGCTGTGTGTGCCTGTGCAATACAGGAAGTAGTGACGACGGCCCACGAGCCGTGCCGTCGTGCCTACATTTATTTCGGCAGGGGGGCGAAGGTGGCTGCTGCGACCAGCGTAGTAGGCTTGTACTAGGCACCCCTGCATATTCGCGATCCAACCGAGTCGATGAGACGACAGTGCTGCCTAAACTGGACGAACTGAAACAACTCAACCAAGAGGCACAATTTAGTCGCCTGAAGCTATCTAGACAGGGAAGGGCACTTATGCTTGTTCTAGGCTACGATATCCCACAATGCCCAGGCAGGGAACAACAATATCCCCCGTGGGACACACTAGACCGTAATACCGTCGACCCAATGCCTTGAAATATGGGGGCAGACACACAACCAGAAAGACGACAAAGCCGAGCACTACATCTCAAGGACGACACCGAGGACTGGATCCTATACACGGACACCTCTCCAAGTAATCAAGGCTTCTGCACAGGAGTGGCAACCGACTCTACACTCTTATCATGGGGCCTACACTGCAATATTACATCTCAACATCAAGTGGAACATACAGCTGTCGTGGAGGCCGCGACCATGCCAAATCCACACGAACGAAATCTGCTCATTCGAACAAACAGCCAGGCTACATGCAGGGAACTCGCAGCCAGAAACGTTTCCGCAGCACTACATTCAGCATTAACAACGCACCTCAACGTACACCCTAACATTAGAGTGCGGATTCAGTGGATTCCGAGGTACACAGGGATCAGAGGGAACGAAGTGACACATACCACATCCCGCGCAACCCTCCCGGGTCCTCCTCTGTGGTGGCCGGACCCATTGAGTCTGAATGAGGAATATGCCTTCGCGCGGTCGGAAAGGCGCGAAAAACTTGGCGATTTACGAAACAACTCCAAGAAGTATCCACAAGCAGGCACACACATTAAGCGAAGAGAGGCGGTACTATGGAGGCGTGCTCAGACGCACTCTCTCTTGTCCCCACACACGTACCACGGGGGTCAATGTGGTGAGCCCCTTCCTTTTCAACCTGGCCATGGCACGGTTGCCTGCTGCCCTGCCGATCGATCCTCACTTCCCCGTACAGTCCTCAATCTAAGCGGACGACATCGCCCTATGGGTGCGGGGACCACCGCAACACATCCGCAAGGCACGTGTGGTCCTACAGAGAGCCCTGGACACTGCGGCTGCCTACTTGTGCAGCATCGGCCTTACCATCTCGCCCACGAAGACCGAGGCCTTGCTACTGCCCTCCATAGCATCAGCCCACTGCTCAGCTGGCCGGCTGCGCTTGGAGGGCGTCCAGATCCCATGGAACAAGGTGGTCATCTACCTGGGGCTGCGCATTGACCATCGGCTGACCTGGCTGCCGGCTACCAAGGCCCTGTGCGCCCAGGCGCTTCGGGTCCGCAAGGCGATCTCACAGCTACTTGTCCGTGGACAGGGCTGTACCACCAGGTAGGCCCTGGAAATATTTGAAGCTGGAGTCACTTCACGGCTACTGTATGCCCTCACTCTTGTAGCGCTGCCCCCACCCCGCCTGTGGAAACTGGATCTGCCGCATCGGTCAGCAATACGGCTGTCTTGGCGTTCCCCGGACCTCACAAGTGGCCGCCACTTTGGCTGAGGCAGGTGCCTTGCCCCTGTCATTACTCTTACTACAACAGGGGTTATGAAACATTGATCGCCTACACCATGCCGCAGCTGGTCAAGCACTCCTGACCTGCCTACGCTCCCGGCTAGCATCACACATGGGACGGCTGTGTGGCCTCTATAAGGAAGTCATAGGGGACACGCTTGCAAACGCTGTACAGCCTCGCCCACCACATCGACCACCAATCCCTATCTCGACGGAGCTGCCAGGTGTATCGAAGAACCGTTCCCCAACATGTGCCCTACAGCAGACGGCAGCCTCTCTCCTCCAAGAGAGACTTAGAGACCACCTTCACATCTTCGTCAATGGATCCGTGATACCGGAGACGGGCTCATTCACAGCAGCCTGCGTTGCACCGGCCCTACGAAAGACCAAGCTGTGCCCTCTCCCGGGGCATGAAAGCTCTACCACAGCAGACCTAGCAAGACTCCACCTTGCTGTGGACCTACTTGCGGAGGAGCTACCAGCGACCCCAGCAGCCATCTTCTGCGACTCCAAGGCGGCGATTCTCTGCCTGCAGAACCCTGACAGGGCTAGCTTTTGGGTACCGCTGCTCTCTTCAAGATCGATGGCCCTTCAGGACGCAGGATGCTCACTATCTCTGCATTGGCTACCGGCATACGTGGGGATCCCGGGCAATGAAGAGGCAGACACTCTTGCAAAAAGTGCCCACCACTCAAGCGTCCCCCTCAGCCCTGCTGTAACGGCAGCAGACTTGTCGACACCCAGGCTGCGCCGGCACATCATCGCCTGCCACCCGGACAAACGGGTATCCCTGGGCCGGCCTCCACGGCCTTTTCCACAGCACGGCCTCCTACGAAGGGATGCCTCGTTGCTGCTCCGACTGCCAGTTGGCTGCTACTGGACGGAGCCCGCTGGCACCGCCTTGAGAAAGCCACCTCGCCAGCCTGTGCCTCCTGTGGATGAACCAGAGACTCTGGAGCACCTCCTGCTGGCCTGCCCTGCTCACCTGCACCTGCGGCCGACTTCTGCAAGTGTTCCACCGCCTGGGGCTCCCATGTTCA
The DNA here is from genome assembly GCF_050947875.1 of Dermacentor variabilis. Taxonomy (NCBI): domain Eukaryota; kingdom Metazoa; phylum Arthropoda; class Arachnida; order Ixodida; family Ixodidae; genus Dermacentor; species Dermacentor variabilis. The sequence goes on from NC_134571.1 coordinate 137,596,249, forward strand.
CGACAGGAAGATATCCTCTTCCCCTGTCGTAATCAGCTACCAGCCTTCCTAAGTGTCGTCGAGTACCTCGACTCGCCGGGGCTCTCGGCAAGACTATTAGACATTTCTACAAAGACGGATGGCCTAGCCGCCATCCCACCACTCGGGCTTCCTGATCCGCCACTACTTTGCTTCCATCTCTACGACCCTCTACCTTCCTCCTTTCTACCCTCTCTCTCTCTTTTAATCCCATCTCCTCCACCCTGCTGGCGCTGAGCCGTGCTCCCGCATGGGTTGCAGAAAATACTGCTAGCCTTTCCTCCTTCCCCACAAGAACCACTTCTCTCTCTCCCACACTACATACAAGGTTTGCCTGGTAAACCTGCTTGCATGGCATGTGGCGGCTTCCCGAATAATGCTCACATTCTGTGGGATTGTCCAGGGAGCCGTCCCGCTATTCAGGATAGTCTTGCCAAACTCTCACCCACCCGTAGACCTACGACACTTGAGGAGTGGCTGGCAGACTCCTCCTCCGAGTGCGTACGTGCCATGATCGAGCTCATCACGACGCTCGGCTTGGCAAACAACTAGAACAAAGCCGGCGAACCCGGACCGGGGTTCTTGAATAAAGTTTATTCTCTCTCTCTCTCTCTCTCTCTCTCCAGAACAACACTGCGCGTGCCGAACTTGCGCCTCGAGCACACGCCGCGCAACCTTATTTTTCTCTTCTTCTAGCAGCCGGCTCTAAGGCGCCTGCTGAGAGCGCCGACCATAGCGTCCACACGTTGCGGTGTCGGCGGGCGCTACAGGGCCCCCCGTCCATACGGAACGGCGACGAGGCGATTCAATGAAGCCGCTTTTCAAAAGGTTCCGTGGTCAGTCCAAGTAGTCAGCGTGAAGGGCATCGAGTCGCTGCCGCAGAGCTCGAGCGGGCGGCACTGGGCATTACGTAACGGGCGAGGGACCCGACGAAAAGGCGCTGGTGTGACGAACACGCCAATATGACGAGGTGACGGTCGGCACATTCGTCCGGAAGACGGAGGAACGGCGAAACCTGCGAGGCGATTGGTGCGTCGACGGAGCCCCCGCAGGCGTTGCCGGCGGCGCGTCACCCACCGCAAAGTTGCAAGTCGTGTAGGCTGCGCGCACGAGCAATTCAATCGAAGTGCTGGACGGGCCGCGACGCGTGCATTGCATGTGGGCGTGGCACACACTGTCGGAAGGCTAACACGATCCTGCTCAGTCGGCGACGGGCGCATTGTCAGCGAGCCACTGGCCCGCCGGGCAAAGTGAGGTCAAGGTCCGGTGGTTCAGTGAGTACGCCCGACGCGGGACGCAGCGCAGCCGGCACTGCGACATTGCAAAAACCTGGAGTGGGACGATGCAGTGAGGAGCGCAGCCACGAGGGCCGAACGTCCACGCAGCCAGCAGAGGTGAAGGCCCGGAAGGTCTGGGTAGGTGGAGTGACCTGTGCCAACAGCGCCGAAGACTACACTGACCGCTGGAGATAGCCCATTCTATCTCGTGGGTCGCAGAAGATCGTGGCCCGTGTCCGCGATGGCGATAGCCGGCAAGGTTGGAGGCAGCGAAGCCGGCAAGGTGTAGTGCTCGCGCGCCGGTTCGGAGGCCGGCTCAGCGAATGACGTGGACGAATCGCGGGCAGAGGGTTGGTCAGGGGTCGAGGAGCTGGAGCGATGTCGTTTGGGACAGCCCCCATGGCGTGCGACCCGGGAGCTGGCGTTGGGTCGGCGATGAGGCCGGGGACAGCGGTAGCGCATGTGTCAGTCGACAAGACGGTGTCGTGGCAGGTCGAGGATCGAAGAAGGCTGGCCTGACGACGATGCTTTACGAGCACAGGAAGAGAGGCGCAGGGTGCAGCGTTGAGGACGTTCACAGAGCTCTGTCCCATACCGTGCGGTCAGCGTCAGGATTAGGACAGTACCTAGCGCCGTTGAAGTGCAGCACAGCCTGTTGTAGCTCGTAGTAGGGGCGCAGTCCAGGAGATGGAACTCTGATGCGAAGTTGGAGTTCAAGTGGCAGGACGCAGAAGAGTACTTCGTACGCGAGCTCCTGGATCGTGAGGTAGTTCAGCTCCATAACCGCCTCAAACTGCGCGAACCATGTGCGCACGTAGCGAGACCATGCAGAATGGCGGCAATGGTGGGTGCAGCGGACAGGACACAGTTGTTCAGTAACTTTGGGCTCTTTCCCACCCCATCCGTAGGGATGTTACAATAAACGGGCACTACCGTGGCAGATGCTAGTGGTGTCGCAGCGTGACTGGCCTCCCGTGTCTGGTATGCGTTTCCTATAACTTGTATGGCTTAGACCAAGCGTCGGCTACATGGCGGCAGAAGTGAGATGCGTTGTCTAACAACCGCTTCTACAAGCCGCGGAAAGTCTGCGCCCGCCGGACTGCCTCGTTCTATCCTTGAACATTGCTAAAAACTGGCGTCAGTGTCGTCAGTGTTTTGAATTTTACTTCGAAGCCACGGAAACGGACAAGAAACGCAGTCACAAGCAGAAAGCGGCGTTGCTTCTCCATGTCGCAGGGCCGGGAGCTATGAAAAGTATTCGACACTTTCGGTTGCACGCAGACTGAACAGGAGAGCTATGACACGCTTCTTCAAAAGTTTTAGAGACATTGTCAGCCCCGCACGAACGAGACCTCTGAACGATATGTGTTTTAGAAGCGCATGCAGACGGATGGCGAACCTTTTGACGGATTCTTGAGAGACCTGCGGTTGAAAGCACAGAGTTTCAACTTCAGAACATTCCGTGAATCTATGATACGTGACCAAATTGTTTTTGGAACCGCTGATCACAAGCATCGAGGGCGCCTACTAAGAGAAAACTCGCTCACATTGTAATATGCTATAAAAGCTGCGCAATCCGCGGAAATGGCAGCAAACTAAAAATGAGCGTGGGGAGCTCCGGAAACAAAAATTGTGCAAGTCGTCAGCCCGGAAAAAGTATCAAACAGGGACAGTGTGCCAAAACGAAGGACCTGCAACAAGTGCGAGAGGCGGCATGAACAAAAAGAAATGCCCGGCGTAAGGTCAAAAGTGTCGAAAGTGCGGCAGAATCATTTTGCAGCGACCTGCAAGACGAAGCAAACAGTCGACGACGTTGAAAAGACGTGCAGCAGCTCGTCGGAAGTCGACTACGAAGTATTACAAATCAGTGCAAACAAATGCCGAGAAGGGCAAATAGATGCAACCTTGAAAAACGCCAAACTAAAAGACGCCGGCTCACAAGTAAACTTAGTACCGGTGCGTTGACTCACCAGTCTCAGAGATCCCCGCTACGAGCTTCAAGAGAGCTCAGCGGCGCTACGCAACTACAGCGGCGAAGCCATACAGCACCTTGGAAGAGTAGTGCTGCCTGTGGACCCATCGAGGCAAGACGCTGAGCGTCAAATTTCATTTGGTGACGAAAAGATGCGCCATACCAGGACTCGCAGCATGTGAGGACTTAGACCTAGTGCGTCGCGTCGTGGACGTATCGGCGGTAGCGTCCCTAGTTGCACTGGGACCGGCGACACTTCAAGAATGCGTCGTGAAAGACAATCCGAACTTGTTTCGCGGCTCGGGATGCATTCGAGCGGCCTACAAAATAGCGCTGGAGAAAGGAGCTCGTCCAATTGTTCAACAAGCGCGCCGAGTGCCACACCTGCTCGAGCAACCGCAGAAACATGGGTTGCAGCGGATGACCGACGTAGGCATCATCACAAGAATTGATCAACCGACTGGATGGATGCGTTCCTTACCTATAGTACGGAAAAAAGAATGGTGCTCTTAGAATGTCCATGGATCCCCTTAACATCAATGAAACCCTCAAGCGTGGGCATTTTGAAATGCCGAAGCGTAAAGAAAAGCGTTTTGAAGGACGCTTAAGCTCCGCCTTTAAAAGTGATAAACCGTAATGTTTGCCGGGAAACGCTGGCGGCGAGCGCTACTCACGAAGGCGAGCTTGCATGGGCCGGTTTCCTGTTACTGTTTCGCACTTTTAATATTTCAGTCTGAGAAGATCTAACACAAAAGGTACGTGCTGTTGGGAATTTTCAAGCGAACGTTGTATTGCTTCACTCGCGTCGGCGTAGGTGTTGGTGTTGCCCAACGAAAATAGCTATTCCACGCGAAATTAAATATCGCTTGTCGGGTTACGAGATTACCACGCTAGCCGATTCAGCCACTGTCGGCTCTTTTTTTTAAAAAAAAGGGCCCCTCACGAGGCCCCACAGCAGATTTTGGTTATATGCTGGAAGTTGTCTAGCCTTCTAGCCATCTCCAGGCTTCTATCTAGCCATCTCCAGCCTTCTATCTAGCCATCTCTAGCCTTCCAGCAATCTAACCTTCACAAGCTAAATTCCTTCCCCACGTTCTTCTATACCAGACCTCGAGGATCGCGTGCGCAACGTCACAGGCCCCACCTTCATTTTTTCTCCTCGCTCTTTTTTTTTTCGGCGTTACGCATTTCCGCTGACGGCGTTGCGCGCGAGTCGCGCAGCGCACGATCTTGCGCGCTGTGCACAAGGGAACATGACTAGCGGTATAATTCAGTGCTGCACGAATACAGAGGCAGAACAAGCGGATCGGAGAGCATGATGACACGCTAGAGCACGGTACTAAATGGCATAGTTTCGGTACCTGCGCACGTGACCGCACGACCGTGGGAACGAGCAGAAAAGCGGAAGTACACCTCTCTTGCTTCGGTGCGAACTAAAACAAAAAAACACGCGGACATTCCGTTTGTGTGTTTTATTATTTCTCTAAACTTCAATTCGTCAATTCAAGCAGCAGATCGCACAGATAACAGAAGCTGCCTGGAATAATTCTCGAAGTCACGTGTCGTCACACTGCGGACACGACTACGTAGGCGCAGGCACACGAGTACATCATCCTCCGGTTTGGAGCGCTGCGGCCGCGAGGAGGCGGAAAAACGGCGTTCGGTTTGAAATTTCAGATCTTTCCGCACCGCGTAGCGATGTAATGCTTTGCAGACACGATCGTTATCGCTCAATGTATGCTCTGCGCTTGTCAGCTCAAAATGGCCGGACTTGGTGAGGGGCCCTTTAAGGCGAAGCTTTCATTTGCCTCTTCCTTCAACTTTTCCACTGCAGCTGCTGCAGGGGCTGTTGCTGTCAGGCACACCGCGTAGGAAGGGGGGGGGAGGCATTACAGCGTGTGCATACATGACAGGAGCGATTCAGAGAGGAAAGGCGACGATAGAAACTCGTTTTCACCCCACCGCGTCGAATATGCACAATGCCCTCTGGAGCTGTCTAGCTGTCGCCACATTAACCTCTTGACAGCCATAATTATCCGCGACTCCCCTCAGAAGCATTGCAGAAACTGCAGCGCTTCCCTTTCTACTAAGGTGCAAGTCCAGAGGGGACGTAGATAGAACTGTAGGGAGGAGAAGAGTCAGTTCCCATACAAGGGAGGGGGGGAGGTGACTTGAGAAGGCAAGCAAGCCCTACTACTATACGACGGCGGTTGCGGGCAAACTGGATAAGCTTAAGTTCAAGGTACGGTACATTACGTTGCTGCTATTTCTGAAAAACAAGCACCATGCAATGATGTCGAGTGGACAAACCAGGCAGGGCAGAGCCGCATTATTTAAAGCGCACCGCAGGGTCCAAGTGACACTACGGAAGCGGCCGACCGTCAAATCAACACTTCTGTGCCCACCGCGTAAACTTTGCGGCTATGGCATTGCTAGAGGCCGTGGATTTGATCCCAACCGCGGCAGCCGCATTTCGACGGGAGCGAAATAGAAAAAGCACGTACACTTATATTGTGGGACACGCTAAAGAACATCACGGTGTTAAAATTAATCCGGAGTCCGCCACTACGGTGGACTTCACAATCCGATTGTGGTTTTGGCACGTACAGCCCCATAATCCAATTAATGTTTCATACTTCTGCCACAATGCGATGTGCCATATGAGGCATTGACTATGCTCAACCCTCTCAGAGGTAAGGAAATATGGCGCACAACAACGCTTCAAGCAAACACCTCTTCCTGTATGTTCTGTGTACTGTATGATATGGCACTATCCGGTAGAACCTCGTAGTTCACGTCACTAACGCGATGCAGCACTTTGTAGGGTCCAAAGTAGTGACTGGGCAGCTTCTCTGACAACCATTGGCGGCGAACCGGCGTCCACACCCAAACTTGATCGCCCAGGTGGTATTCAACTTGGCGATGGCGAAGATTGTAGCGGCGTGCATCTGCACTTTGCTGCTGCGTGATGTGCCGACGTGCCAATTGGCGAGCTTCTTCGGCGTACTGCTTACATTGCTCAGCGTCAGGGGTGAGCAACGTGTCGTAATCGTGTGGAAGCATCGCATCCAGCATGGTCTGAACCTCACGTCTGTAAATAAGACGGAACGGTGCGAACCGCGTTGTTTCTGGATGGCTGTGTTGTGCGCAAACGTTACGTACGGTAGGACCTGACCGTAACCCCTAGTTCTTGCGTACGCAAGCCGCTTGCGTCCCTGAAACTAAAACTGTCTACTGTCCTCCTTGTCTCCCTCCGTCGCTGCCGCCCAAAGAACGTGGTCGGGCTAGGTCCTGCGGGGGGAGTGTGGCGTTTAAGGGCCGATTTACGCTCGAGCCGCCCATCGCCGCAAGCCGCACCGCACGCTTGCGGTCGCGCGAAAAATTGCACGTATCCCGCACTTGTGCACAAATTACCATTTACACTGTGCGCACAGTGTATACCTTGCTCATTGTGAACCGAAATTTGTACACACGTGTTCGATACGTGCAATCTTTCGCGCGACCGCACGCGTGCGGTGCGGCTTGCGGCGATGGGCGGCTCGAGCGTAAATCGGCCCTTAGGCCGTTTTCTTCATTCACCCTTTCCTTGCACTTTCAATAGGTGAAGCGCCAATAGTGACGGCACACAAGAAGAAATACAGACAGGACAGGTCCTGTCTGTATTTCTTCTTGTGTGCCGTCACTATTGGCGCTTCACCTATTGAAAGCTATGCACCAACTAGCCCCACAACGTGTTTTACTGCAGTACCTTTCCTTGCACCCTTTCCTTCTATGTATAGCTAGCCAGCACATCGACTGGGTGGCGTGAGCGGCGTGAGTGCTTGCAGTCTTGTCCGTTCTTGTCAAGAATGCTCGCCTGCGGTCGTCACTCCTACTGAAAAGCCCAGAACTTGAAATGCGCAGCAAAGCGCTAACGGATTTTTGTGGCTGTTAGAATTAATTATAGGCGAAACAGCAAGTAGAAAAAAGTCGGCGCTGGTGGCCATTGTCTTCGATGTGGGATGAACTCGGATACACAGTTGCGCGTATCTTACAATGCTGGGTGCACTTGTTTTGAGCGTGTTATAAGCTTTATAAGGAGCCAGACGGAGGGAATTAGGAAACGGCGCAGTAAGATATATGTTTTACAAGCAAGGTTGTTTCAATGGGCTGAATTTCAGGATACTCTTGGCTTAAAAATTATGTCTAGCTAATCAAGCGCTGTTTCTTTTCGCTTTTTAATTCAACGAATTGTGTTTATATTACTGTTTAAGTTTTAACGTTACTTATGGTTTCGCTGCGTCCTTAACGTTGATTTTATTTCCTTTAATTCTCAGCACTGCATCGATTTGGGACGGCCTAAAGAACAATGTGTGGTGGCGATTGTATCGTTATATTGCGTTTGTTTTCTCTAATCTTGGGGCATTGATGTGCGGCTTACAAATTTAGGTTGACTAGAAATTTAAAACGTTTTTATGTGTAGTGGTTACATTTCAAATGTGATAATACATAATTTTCAATAGCCTCTATTTAAATGAATACATTTGCATATAACCGCTAGATCGTTGCCGAGTTCCCTGTAGTGGTGGAACGCAATTATTTCAGGAATAAGCAGGCAACCTAAAATGAAATGGTGGTCTTCACCGCTGGAAAATGCTGCTATCGTTGTAAGTTAGCGTACAGCCGAAAGAATCACTGAAATATGCTTTCTTATTTTATTCGTTTCTTCCCTGCAAAAATTTAGGTGCTCATAAATTGCTCATGTAGACCCATCAACTTCTACTGAGCAGAAACGCTGTGAGCCGAATTGACAATTATTTTGTGATGTTTAGGGATGAATGTTATAAACTGCTGCCAACCCAAGCAATATCACGCCGTTTATATATTACTGAAATAACCCTGACTAATGTAGAGTACCTGTAGTTACATAACTCTTTTTTATTCGCAGCCTTTGAATAGTTCCAGGAGTAGAACACGTGTAAATCTCTGTAAATTTCACCCAAATTCCAGGACATTGGTTGTATCAAACCATGCGCGCTGCCTGTTCCTGCTAGTCATACCGAGAAACCACGCTTCTTCTCACTGTTCTAGGTCAAGCATCATTTCCAGCCGGCAGTATTTATTTCTTTTCGTATAATAAATGCCATTTTTGCTAGTGTTTCCTGGCGCAACTTCTCGGATTTCACATGAAAAATTTCGCACGAAGGCCGCATTGTGTCTACACTCTCTGAAACTAGGCTTATTGCGCTGTTGTAGGTTTTGCGGCATTTTTTTTTAATTAGAAAGTACTACGCTGACGAGGTGTGGGGTGTAAACAAGGCGGACAGATCCTGCGCATCTTGTGTCTGTGTTCTAAATATTCTGTCACACCTACGTAATGTGGCGTATATGTTGAAATATTATAAAGAGAGTTACCTGACAAATCTCTTGCAAGAAAATTTCTTGACGCACCCCTTCGAACTATCTGCTCAAACGTCTATTCTTGCAGTATGGCGATTCTTCAACATGAAAAGATTGTCACATACATTTGTCATACCAACATCTCTGATAATATTTCTTTTTTCTTTTACAGTGCAAGCATCTCCTCCAAGTAAGGGTGAAGTCCCTATAGGAAGTGGTAGGAAATTCAACGAAATCACCGCGTTATCGTGGTCCTCGGGGGCCTGACCAGGCCGCCGTTATCCAAGCACTAACCAACCTGTCTACAGAGGTCAGCTCCCTGCCCTGAAAGCCCTGGCCAGCGAACCGTCCGCGGTACATTGCCTAATTCCTGACCTCAGGGCCTTGCCTGATCCACCGCCATCCACCTAGCTTCAAGAGAACTGGCTCTTTGCGGCGCCAGCCTGTAAATAAACTGTTCGAAGATAACCGAGCGTCACCCACTTAGGTCCACGGGAAATGCCTGTTTGTGCAAATTTATTCGTAAATAAACTGTCATAAAAGTGAATTTCAGTATTCTTTTATCATTATTTCCATGTATTGAGGAGTTCTCTCAGGCCGCACATTACATGGGACCAACTAGTGCCAATGTTGGTTTTAAGTCGGCACTGGCTGGGCCTGCAAGGCCCGTCGTTGCGCAACCTCTGCAGCGCCAATGCTGGCGAAGCCATTGTATCACACATCCTGTGCTGGCCCTGCCTGGCCCGTTAATGGTAAGCCAGGTGGCGCAACTGGCTATCCCGGGCCTGTTTTGACGTTAGAGTGCCGTCTCTGGCTGCACGTCTCTAAACATAGTTTAACAACGTCCGTTCAATGCTGCAGGCATTACCAACATTGTTTAGCACTTCTGATAGACGAGTCTGTACCGGCCTGTCAAAGAGAACGGCATGCCAATATTAGATTTCACATAGCATTGGCTGGCCATTCGTGAGTATATATGTTATGCACCACGCAACATTTATTTGAATTTCTGACCGATGACGCCAACTCCAACGAGATCACTTTGGCCATTGTTTTTTTTCTCGCTAAATTATCATGTATGTTTTGATATTTTTTTTTGCGAGGGCTTTAATTTGGACGTAATTGCTTTTATGGCGTTGAATCGTTCGATCGGAGATAGAAGTGACGCAATCGCACTGCGTTATAACGCATCAATGCGCGCTTGCCGTGTGTATTCTCGATAGACGCAGTAAAAAATTCATCGAGGTGCAGAATTTAAAAAAAAAACATATGCGCTTACATGTGCATCGCTTAAATAGTGTACTGGCAGTAGTGAATTTCAAAATACTACATAACTTTATTGTGCAATCATATGTGCCACTTACCGGTGATGTCGTTGGTAAGTGAACTTCTGTAGCGGCTGTAAATTTTGTTGCTACCACAATGCAAGTCATTGTGGATGACTGCGCCCTATATATTATTTTTCTGTATAAAGCGCACATTTCATCGCGTTGTAGTGCCTCCTGCTGCCCGCTTTAATACAATCGTATGTGTCTTTCCCGGAAAGCTCTGCTTAGCGTTTTTGTTTTCACGCTAGATGATTTTTTGAGACCAAGGGACACAGTCACAGTAGGGTTAAATTCCTACCCGTGGAAAGAATCGGCAGTGAAAGAAGAGGCACCATACGGAAGAAGAGTTTCCTGTTGGGGTAGTTGGTACATATGTCTAAAATCAAAACTAGCAAATAGAAGGGACAAGAATGTAGAACAAACGCAGTGCTAACTTAGAACTGAATGTTTATTTTGCGCGAAGCCATGTATAGCTACACTGAAGAATAAAGGGAACGCGCAGAGATTGAGAACAAAGACAACGGGGGGAGGGGGTAGACGGAGGAGAAGAGGTTTGGTCAGATGAGTCACGATGATTACACAAGACGCCCTCCGTTGGATGGAAACAGAAAAAGAACAGGAATGTTAGTGGCCCGTCGCCCCATTCCGAATCTTGACGAACGGCTGAAAGGCATGAAGTTACCGACCTAAAGAGAATTTAAGCAAGGCACGCGCAAGGGGCACTAAGGACTGAGAACGAAGAGCGAGGTTAAGATTAAAGGAGATTAAAGGAAAATAGAATGTGAAAAGAAAGAAAATGAAAGCTACAGAACAAAATTAATGTCTGATTAAAAAATGAAATATTCATAAAGAAAAGGAAAAAAAGTACTAAAATTTATTTTTCAAGTAGGTGAACTCTTTTTGTGAGAACAACACAAATGGCTTCCTGACACACATTTTCCTCTCATATAGAAGAAAGCGCAGCCCTCGAATATATCCCGTGTGCGTAGGTTTTGGTTTGTAGAAACGAAATGTGCCGCCATCTGAATACGGGCCCGCATCCACACAAGCTGCACTTCAAGGCTGGAATACTTGACAGAGAACGCGTGCTATATGAGCTGGTCGTTTAAGCACCATCTCGTTTGCCCGGTATGCGACTGACCGCTAGACAGCGGTACCTGGTACACAACTTCCCTGTGGCACAGAACATAAAGCGTAACGTGTATCGTGTCGCACGGTGCAGGCCCGACCGACTCCACATTCACCTTCTTTTTCACAGGCGACCCGAAGTTGAAAGCACAACGCGGACTTCAACTTTCGCCATAATACGTTTCAACAAATTCGACACCTTGTGGACGTAGGTCGGCAATGTTGAAGTTCTCCTTGTTTTCCTCGGGATCGTTGTCTCCACTTTGCGGATACACGGAGAGTAGCTTCTAGGTGATACTGCGCAGGGGATTGCTCTAGAATGGCTGTAAACGTGCGCCCCTGACGCCATTTCCCCAAGGAAAGCTCCAACGGCATCACTGGTGGCGGCCTGGTCAAATGATACGCCAGCCATTCCTCATTGTCGGCCGGGTGACTTTATTTGGAATTCTTTTCAATATTCGATTAAACTGTTCGCTGACGTTTGCGTCTTATATCAGCTTGTAGCGGCGCTACTGTCGCCTCCAAACCGGCGAAGAAGAAAGACTCACGTGTGGTAGCGCGAGAATAGAACATGCTAGCGTGCTCGACCCCAGCGGCCACGGTGTCAGCCGCTCCCGAGTTTGCGCTGCACCATCGCTGGCCGACCTAAATAAGCCGTGGCTACGGCAGCTACCTCATCACGCCGTTTTCCACAAGTTAGTGACCCGGACTACCGAGCCCCGCCATGCCAGCGTCAACCCACAAATTGGTGACACGGAAAAACCGAGCCCCGCCATGCTAGTGTCGACCCACCAATCGGTGACACCGAACGACCGAGCCCAGCCATGCCAGCATCGACCCACAAATTGGTGACCCGAACTACTGAGCCCCGCCATGCCAGCGTCAACCCACAAATTGGTGACACCGAACGACCGAACCGAGCCATGCCAGCGTCGACCCACAAATTGGTGACACCGAACGACCGATCCCAGCTATGCCAGCGTTGAGCCACAAATGAGTGGCACCAAACGACCGAGCCGAGCCATACCAGCGTCGACCCACAAATTGGTGACACTGAACGACCGAGCCCAGCCATGCCATCATCGACCTACACATTGGTGACACCGAACGACCGAGCCGAGCCATGCCAGCGTTGACCCACAAATTGGTGACACCGAACGACCGAGCCGAGCCATGCCAACGTCGACCCACAAATTGGTGACACCGAACGACCGAGCCCAGTCATGCCAGCGTCGACCTACAGATTGGTGACATCGAAAGACCGAACTCAGCCATGCCAGCGCTGACCCACAAATGGTGACGCCGAACGACTTAGCCCCGCCATGCCAGCGTCGACCCACAAATGGTGACACCGAACGACCGAGCCCCGCCATGCCAGCGTCGACCCACAAATTGGTGACGCTGAACGACTGAGCCCCGCCATTCCAACGTCGACCCACAAACTGGTGACACCGAACGACCGAGCCCAGCCATGCCAGCATCGAGCCACAAATTGGTGACACCGAACGACCGAGCTCAGCCATGCCAGCGTCGACCCACAAATGGTAACACCAAACGACCGAGCCCCGTCATGCCAGCGTCGACCCACAAATTGGTGACACCGAATGACCGAGCCCAGCCATGCCAGCGCTGACCCACAAATTGGTGACACCGAACGACCGAGCCCAGGCACGCCAGCGTCATCGCACCGACTCTACCAAGACGAGTGACGTGGCCTCACGCGGTTCGGCAGACGTCCCGCGGTTGTAGGTTGTCCAGGAATTCTACATTGACATGCCGGACACCTGGTTCATCCAGCTGGCCAGCCATTTCCTCCTCAACAAGGTTCCAGGCTCCGGCTGTCATTCCCCGGACCCGAAGCCCAAGCAGACTTGGGGACAGCGTCCTTGCTCACTATACGTCACATCGAGCACACACTCACAACAGCTCTCGCCATTTGAACCATCGCGTCATTCTTCGCCTTGTCCCACATCGCCTGCATCCACCCGTGCCGATCGCCAGCACGCGCCGGCCCCAGCATCGAACCTTTACTCGGTCCATGAGCCTCCTTCATCTCAAAGGCAGCTGAGTGACGAACCTTTCCAAGGAATTGACTGGGCCAAACGCAAGCGCTTTCGGCTACTCTACGGCCCACCGCTTTCTTTCCTTGGACGTTCCCGCAAGCTGTCCACTTTCGCTCGGGGCCACCTCACTCATCACCAATTCAGAGTCTCTCCCACCAGTTCCACTGGGTGCAAATTTCACTCTCACAGGCACGACGACGCCACAAGCACAAACTTCGCGATGCCAGCAGCGACTACCGCAACCCTGATGCTATTGCCATTAAAGATTTCACCCCAAGCAGCAGCAGGCGAGCCTTCCGATGCTGTGTGCTCGCACCTTCCGCGGATTCATCGCGGATTCATGGCCTACCGACGTTTTGCAGGAGCAGCCCTGCCATCTGGTTTCGTCAGCTCGAGAATCACTTTTACGTCAACAATGTGAGTGACATGAGTGGGTTCGGTTGGTGCGTCACAACGCTGCCACCTAATACGCTGATTTTCACCATGCAGATGATCACCGCCGTTGTTTTCCACGTGCTTCTGCCTCCACTGCGGATGGCTTGCACCATGGCACCTGCAGAGCATGCGCCATCGTTACGCCGATACCCAAACCGGATTGACGTATCGTCTACCTTGGCTTCGCCGGAGGAACGCAAACGGTCACTTGGATATTGGATACTCCAACTAGCGTGGGATCACGCACCGAAAGGGACACTTTCAAGTCCGTCAACTATAAAGGAGCAGCAACCATCACGACCGCCTCGTGGGCTCGGTGGCTGCGCTACAACGCTGTCACCTAATATGCTGGTTTTCACCATGCAGATTAGTGCAAAATAGTCTTTTCAGTAAGAAATGTAGCGATTATTGTTTGGTGCAGCTCCCGAGCCCTCAGTGCTGCCCTCTCTGCTTGATGAATGTGTGCATGACATTCATTCATTGCCATTGCTGTCAGGCAATGTCGAAATCAATCTAAGACCTAGTATATATGACGTTCTCGTTGAGTTACTGAAGCTGACAGCTGGGCAAAGCACACTAATCACTGAGATACAAGGTATAAAGAATAAACTTTTGCGCACCGATGCAACAGTAACTATTTAAATAAGGGAATGATGGAACTGGAGCAACACTACCAGGCACTGATCCCCCAACGAAGCGAATTAGAAGCTGTGCACGCTACTACCTCTTAGGTAGTAGCGTGCACAGCTGACATGCTGACATGCTGACAATCGTTCACGTAGAAACAACTTAATATTGTATGGCATTCCTGATTCCAACACTCCTGAAACTTTTACGCAATCGGAAAAACTATTGGCGAGGGCTTTTCACCCGCTGTTCGAAATTCCTGCAAACATATTGTTTTCGGCAAAACCAAGGCAACACCTTTCAAACTACGGTTGAAAACACTTGTAATGGGATCCAAATGCTACGAATATGATGAATTATCTAATACGGTAAAGGATATTCCCTAGCAATCAAAGTGGAATAGAGGTTCGCTTAACCTCCGCCACCTCACCACAACGAATAACCTTTCTCTATCTGTTAGTTTCACTAACGCCCTTAGTTTTCTTCCCAAACGCGAAGATATATCAAATCTCGTTTCTTCATCCGGCAGTAACCCATTTTAATAGAAACGTGGCTAACATCGGAGATCAGTGACAATGAGGTATTATCCGACTTGCCAAACTTCGAAATTCATCGCTGTGATCGCCAAGGAAAGCGAGGAAGTGGGGGGGGGGTTCTTATGGGGAACCAGCGCTGGACAGGCGGCGCGTCGAAAACAGTGCGTTGCACGCCGCCCTGGCGGCGAAACGCGGCATATTCCAGCCTCCCGACCAGACAAGACACACGTGCGCGGCCATATTATAGTTCGTATGTTTCCGTTTTCGCGCCGCTTCAAGTGGACAGTTTTCGTAAAGAAGCTAGCGCCATCAAGTGAAGAAATGACGAAAGAAGCTTTTTAAGCTTTATATATTTTTCAGTGTGTCGCGGCGAGAACGTGTGTTTCTTTAACGGTTGCGCCTAGCTGCCTCGCAAATCTAGCAGCTACGGCTCCGGTCGTGCTGCGCTATGGTTTCGGAAGTATTAGTTGGCCTGAAGACATTCCATTTTTCTCTGGCTAGACATAAAAAATTCAAATGTTACTTCGCCACAGCAGTCAATAGAGAAGAAAGCTTTATCGCATCAGCTGACTCGCGCAAGCAAAGGTTTGAGTGCTCCGCTGCTGGATCCGTAACAACGCTGGCTACATTTAGCATTAATTATATAAATTTAGCGGATGCATCTCGGCGCCGAGTCCTCATCCGCATGCGCATTTTTAAAAACACATAGGCAGCTTAGTCGCGCGTGCGCCGGCAGTACGCGCACACAACTCGTATTACAAGGCAGCTTCCCTCCCACATAATTCTTGGCAATGAATGGATAATATTTACCTTTCGTATCTCGCTTGGTGCGGTGGCGTTGGAAGGGGCTTGGCGGTGGTATTACGAAGGAAAAATGGTTGGTACATATGCCGGATGGTGCATATGCTTTTGCTCATTTTGTTTCCGACAAAATGCCGACTGCAGATTCTGCTGTTTGGTACTGTCTGCCACGGCTTACCGTCTTAACTATCGAATAAACCAAGCACACACGCGAAATTCGATTTAGAAACCAGCCCGACACCGCTTGATCGGGCGACAAGACGGGAACTTACTCCGCTCGCCTGACTGCTTGGATCCAACGCCGCCTTATTCTTGTTCGTAGGGTTTAGATAGAAAGACACAGAAGGATACATCCTCCCTCAACCCGACGTACTTGAGGCACTTGTATACGCAACAGTATCGTCGGCGTCCTTTTGTTTTCCTTCGACTTTCAGGGCACGCAACGCCACTACCAGTAGCAATTTTCGTCCGCGGGAGCGGCTGCATTGTGCACGTTCTGACCGCCAGGGCGGCGCTGCAGGCGTCGTGAAAACTCCAGTGCTGGTTCCCCATAGCGTTTTGTAAGCAATTGTCCTGTACACCAATCGCGCCTCCTACTGGCCTTGAGAAAACCTGGCTACTTATCCGCTCTTTACCACAGGCTGACTTGCTGGGTGTGTGTTATCGATCCCCTGTTAACAGCCCTAATTTCCCTCGGAAATTAAACAGCATTTTACGCCAGGTTACTGCCGCACATCCTAACGCTCATATTCTTTTATTCGGTGACTTTAACTTTCCTGGTATTGACTGGCGTGACCTATATTCAGCAGCATCAACTAATGCTGAGGCTAGAGGCTTCACCGATGTCTGTCTGAGCTTTGATCTTTCAAAGTTTGTTTCTGAACCAACACGTATCTCGCGAGGCTGTGCATACATCTTAGACCTTATACTAACTAATCAACCCGACTGCTTATCATCTTTAAACTTCCTTCCTGCTGTCAGTGTCCACAAAGTTCTTGACACTATCTTTTCTTTTCCGTGCCACCCCGTGCAACATATCGCAAAACTATCAGCCTGTACGATAAAGGAAACTTCGAAGCCATTAACGACAAACTGACTGCCTTTCCACCAAACTTTCAACCTAGATTTTACGAACGATCCATTCAAAATAATTGGACGCTGTCTAAAAGTAAAATTATTGCATTAGCAGACAAACATATACCGAAAAGAAGCTTCCGTGCAAATTGTCAGAACCTATGGTTCACTAAAATCATGTAAAGGAACTAGAAAATAAGAAATAAAAAGACTTTTTCGAGATGCCAAGCAAAGTACGAATGCTAACACATGGGAAAAGTATTATTCTGCCGAAAAAAAAAATGAACTTATCTGCTGTTCGCAGTGCCAAGCATATTTGTTTAACATCGCCTTGCCGAAAATATTCATAGAAAACCCCAAGAAATTCTGGGAAGTAATAAACCCCAACTCAAGCTCATGCCATAACTCTTGCTGACGATTCGGGAGATATTATGACTAATACCGACTGTGCCATTTCTTTCAACAATGCCTTCGCCTCAGTTTTTACTAAAGATGCTCCTGTGTTCCTGTACCATTATTGCCTAGTAACATAGTATTTGTAATGCCGGCCATCACGTTCTGTGTAGATGGTATCTCCAATGTAATTGACAACTTCAAACTCTCGTCCTCCACCGGTATCGATGGCATTAACTTGAAACTGTTAAAAAATACGAAAGATAACTCAGCTGCATTGTTGCGTCTTTTGTTTGCTCAGTCACTTTCAGCAAGCTGCATCCCTTATGACTGGAAAGTGGGAAAGGCCATTCCTATCTACAAAGCAGGCAACAGGAACAAGTCGATAAATTCTTGCCCCATCTCTTTAACGAGTCTTCCATGTAAGATAATGAAGCACGTCATTTACTCACTTATCATGAACCATATATACGCCAACCATTCTTTTCATCCTGTACAGCATGGATTTCGTAAGGGCCTTTCTTGCGAGACCCAACTAGCTCTTTTCATTCACGACATTCATGCGAATCTTGACTGTAATCAACAAGCTGAGCTATCTTCCTCGACTATGAAAATGCTTTTGACAAAGTCCCTCACCGTCACTTTTTACATAAACTTTCTTTCTTGAAGTTAAACATGGATGTATAAAATGGCTTGGAACATTCCTCACTAACCGCGAGCAATTCGTTACTATCAACAAGTCTTCCGGTCCTTCTTCCAGTATTTTCAGGTATCCCTCAGGCGTCTCTTATTGGTCCACTTCTCTTTTTAATATGCATCAATGACTTACGCCTTCATGTAAGTTGCAAAATTCGGATGTTCGCTGATGACTGCGTGATTTATCATACCGTTAACAATGATACTTATTGGGATACTGTGCAACAAAATCTCAACCATATGCAGTCTTGGTGTGCCCGTTGGCGAATGACTCTTAATTAAAATAATGTAAACATATGTCATTTACCCGTAGTCGTAAACCCTTCTTGTCTTCTTACACAATAGCCAACAATCCCACTGAGATATTAAAATCATTCAAGTACATAGGCGTCTTAATTTCCTGTGATCTTAACTGGAACACGCATATCAACAGCATATCGGCGAGCAAAACACTCGGCTTTATGAGGCGCCACTTGCGTCATGCCCCTCAGGATCTCAGACTTGTCGCGTATACAAATCACTTATTAGGCCTAAAGTCGAATATGCGTCACCAATTAATCTAGAACCCATATAAAAAATATCTCGTTAACGCACTTGAGTCCTTCCAAAATCGTGCATCAAGATACGTTCATTCATCCTACTCATATGACGTAAGCATATCATCCTTAAAAGAGAAATATGAGTTGCAGTCGCTCTCGCACCGCGGTAAGATAGCCAGCGTTGGTCTTTTTCATAAGTTTTTCTACAGTTCACTTAATCGTATGCCATACATCATCCCACCCGCAATAATATCGCAACGCACTGGTCATCCGCTCCAAGATTTAAAACCACGCTCACCCCAACCCCCCCTAACTACCTTCTCTGCTTCATTTTTGCTCGAACAGAGACAGGTCGGAATGCCCTTCCCCGCCATGTTGTATCTGCAAATAACCACCATATGTTCAGTGTTGACGTTGCTTCTATTTTGCCAAATTAATTACCCTTTCTTGTACAAATTCATCATCTAAGTGCGTTTTAGATTGTATGCAATACATCTGCCTTTTATCAAATGTTCCACTAATTATTAAAGTGAATTGTCCATTGCCGATGCTTCTTCTGCTTTTCCAAAATTACTGTTTTTTATTCTAATTCACAGTTTGTCGCGTGTATGTATTTGTTTATACAGGGTATCGACCACATTTCAAATGTCCTGTTGGTTATCACGGTGAATTGTCGCTGCTTGATGTACCCCACCGCCCATATAACACCCCTGATAAAGGGGTCCTTAAAGAAATAAACTGACCCTGAACTGACCAACACTCGCGCTATCTCCACGCAAGTCCCGAGATGCCAGGGGGTCCACTTTTGGAGCTCCGACTTCTGTCTGCCCAGGCATCTACGAGAACCTGTGGCACGTCTCGATTCCTCACTACGGCATCGCTGTGGCTGCGCCTCCCTCACAACCTACGCTGCCGGTGCCGCCTGGTAGTACCTCTCTCCCAGGTTGCGTGAACTCGACACTGCCGACAATGACACCATCTGCGCACTTTAGCTGTCCTGCTTTATCTGGACTTTACCATTGGACTTAATTTCAGTCGCGCTTCGCACTAGGAAGGGGACCCTGTAGCGGCGCGATTATCGCCTCCAAAGCCAGCGACGCGCAGGTAGTGGGAGAAGAGAACACGCTGGCGCGCTCGACCTTGAGCGGCCGCGGTGTCGGGCGCTCCCGAGATCCTGCAGCGCCATGGCTGGCCTGCCTAGAAAAGCCGTGGCTACGGCGGCTACCTCTTCGCGCAGCCTTCCCACAGATTGGCGACCCGGACCACCGAGCCCAGCCTTCCCACAAGCCAATTAATAAAGCTAACAATGTTTTTTACTTTGCAAAGTTGCATGCGTAAGCTCTCGTCTTTGTGTGACGCATGGTCGACGAGCCTTAACATTTCAAAGTGTAAAACAAAGAGCGTCGTGCAAATTCCTTATGTAATTCAGACTCCCTCTTACACTCTCAACGAGACACCTCTGATACCATTTTTCCTGTTATAGATATCGGAGAATACACATCACAGACATTTGTTTAATATGTACATTGATTTTTAGTTGTCAATGCGAACCTAATGCTTGGTTTTTGCTCCGAAATATTCTCCGTGGGAAGCTTTCATTCTATAAGTCCATGGGGGGGGGGGGGGGGGTCATTCTTCGAGTACACCAGTTCTGTCTGCAGTACAGTTACTGGTACAACTTATCGCATGTTCTCGAAAGTGTTCAAAACATTGCCGTCCGTGTTTTGTTGCATCCAAATACTCGCTTGAAGCCAGTGCGTCTTCTATAATATCAACGCTTGGTCTACGTTGTCTCGAATCACGCCGTATGTGATCTGGATTGAGTTTATTTATTAGTGTTTATTTTATTACTCTCGCTCCTTAAAGGACAGTTTATTCTATCTCCGACCTACATTTCTTCTCGCAGCTGTGTTGCGTACTCCAGAGTAGCGTACCGTACTGCTGCCGAGAAGTAGCGGCGCCTGCCTAACGAAGCTCTACCGACATTACTTATCGGGTAGCGTGGCGTTGTCGGCGGGCTGCAGGCATCCGGTAGATCATGGCGACCAAGCAGGGGCGAGACGATTTGCTAGTGCGAAACTTGCACGGTTTATTCAAAGGCAGTTGAAAGAAAATAAGGAAAGCATGAAGTATGAAGTCTCAAGTAAGAAGTATATCAAAGTACATTTCAGAGCCCCTTAAATAGCTCTCTACAAGTGTGGGCGGGATCTTGCTTCCATCGATGACACGTGACAGGCCCGTAGAAAGGGCCCCTCCTCTTGCAATACCAAGCACGGGTAGGAGAGGTCGATCCTCTCATCGACGAATCCGGGGACAAGGTCGGGTGAATGACCCCTCCGGTGCACGTGGGGTCCGGTTCAGAAGGGGTAGGGTGAATGACCCCTCCTGTGCACGTGGGCTCCGGTTCAGAAGGGGTAGGGTGAATGACCTGTCGCCACGTGGTGTCAGACGCCAACCCTAACAGCATCTCCGGCGGGGGAGCAAGATCCCGACGTGTAGGGGCCAGCAGCCGCTGTACGAGGGATCGGCGTTTCGGTATCAGGATTCCCCGTGGAGGTCACGAACCCTTCGTAGCAGGTAGATTCCGGGGAGTGGTCTTCCGTCCTTGGTGGCGCTCTTGACTTTTCTCCTTGGTCCGGTCCGGTGAAATTGGTCTTTGCCAGCAGGTCTCGCAACTTTTCGTCTCCTGCGTGGGCAAGCAATCACCCCAGAACAGTGCCGGACCCACAACCACAAAGCAGCGAGCACAAGGCCACTCTCCCCAAGACACACCAGGCTTTTAACAAAAAAAGAAAACCCGCTACACCTTTCCCATTTCCTACGCGCGTCCTCCCCCCCTTAACACTAAAAACAGCCATTTCTTGAAAGCTTTAAGACGTGGTTATTAAAATCAGCTAACAATCGGCTTCACTTCGGAAAAACATATGAATGCACGAAAAAAATGCCACGGAAACCCGGATGAGCATGAGGCTTTCGATACTCTAGGGGCAACGACTTAAACCGTCGGCATTGCCGTTAAGCTTACCCTTCTTGTAGAGAATATCGAAGGTGTACTGTTGAAGAGCCAAGCTCCAGCGCAAAAGACGACCGTTTTTCGTAGACATGGACTGCAGCCATGTGAGGGGACAGTGGTCAGTCTCTATGGTGAATCTTGAGCCAGCGATATAGCAAGCTAGCTTCTGTACCGCCCAAACTACGCAGGCGCATTCCTTTTTTGATGCACTGTATGCTTCCTCACGAACTGAAAGCTTTCTACTGGCGTACAGTACAGGGTGTTCGTTCTCGTCATCTTTCTTTTGACAGAGCACCACCCCCATACCCCTGTCACTGGCATCACACTGAAGAATGAATGGCCTAGAGTAGTCGGGCGCGTTCAACTCTGGCTGACTCGTTAGTGCATTCTTCAGCATACTAAAAGCCTTTTCTTTCGCGTCATCCCACTTTACCGTTTGTGGTTCTGTTTTTCTGAGAGCCTCCGTTAAAGGACTCGCAATCTCGGAATACCGCGGAATATATCTTTGGTAATAACCCGCCAAGCCAAGGAATGATCTGATGTCCCGCTTGGTGCGTGGTTGCGGGAAGTTGTCTATCGCGGTCAGTTTAACCTCGGAAGGCCGACGATGGCCTTGCCCTATTACATGACCTAGATAAGCTACCTCCGCGCGCCCTAATTGGCATTTGGGAGCCTTCACAGTTCAGTTGGCCTCTCGTAGCCGACACAACACGGTTCGCAGGTGTTGCATATGGTCCGCCCATGATGAAGAAAAGATAGCTATGTCATCGAGATAGGGAAGTGCAAAGTCTTCCATTCCTCGTAGCAACTGGTCCATAAGGCTAGAGAAGCAATATGGCGCATTCTTTAATCCAAAACTCAGGACTTTCGGACAAAAGGTTCCCATCGGGGAAATAAACGCTGCAAGCCTGCTTGCCCTCTCGGTCAATGGAACCTGCCAATACCCTCTGACTAAATCGAGCGTAGAGATGAAATTAGCACTGCTCACTTTCTCAAGCCTTTCCTCGATATGCGGTATTGGATAAGTCTGGTCCTTCGTGATTAAATTGAGCCTGCGGTAGTCGATACATGGCCGCGGCTCTTTCCCTGGGACCTCAACCAAGATAAGAGGCGAGGTATAATCACTCTCTCCTGGCTCGATTACACCTAGCTCTAACATCTTGTTTATTTCAGCGGTCATGACTTCACGTTGCCGAGGCGAAACGCGATAAGCTTTTGAACGAACTGGGTCCGACGGGGTTAACTCGATATCGTGAACGATCGCAGTCGTCCTGCCCGGTGTGTCTGAAAATACGTCTTTAAATTCAAACACGAGTTCCTTCCGTTCGGCCCTCTGAATGGGATTCAACTCCGCCTGTTCTACTAACTTATCAATGGTCTCGTCAATGTCTTTTGTCTCCGTCACTGCTGGTAACTCTGGAAAGTCGACAGGCATTTCCTCAGGTTGGTTAATCAAAGAGGGTTTCACGATCATTCGCTTTTCCCCAACTTCAAAGCGTCGCGTGCGAGCCGTCCTGTCATAGTAATGCTCAGCATTGTTTTGTGCTTTACGCATTTCCTGCTCGGCAATCATTGTGGCAGGGCTTACGTTTAACAACTTTCTCCTACATTCTGCCTCTCGCGACATTTCAGGCTCCGTTGCTTTCCTGGTTTTTTCATTAGCTGGCGTACTTTCCGCCTCATCCCCTGGGCTATCCTGTTCAATACTAGTTGACCAATCAGCTGTCAAACCGGTTTCTTTCACCACTGGACTTTCATCCACTGCTTTAGCCGCGAGCTCCTTTGCCTGGGAACGAGTTAGGGCTTGCACTGTTCCCTCACTAAACCCGATTCCCTTGCGTCGTTGCAAATCCTCTGATTTGTTAGAAAACAAATACGGATACTGCGGCGGAAGATGTGCCGAGACGGCGGCTTCAGTGTCCAGTACTCCGAAAGGGCCCTCAATACGGATTTTGGCCACCGGGAGACAAACACTGGAGGCCTCTACGGCTTGCCTTATCGAAGCACATTCTCCCGTGAACTGGCCTGCATCTACGCACGACGGATGCACTACGTCCATTGTGGCTGCCGAGTCGCGAAGCACCCTACACGGTTTGCCGTTTACCACGAGGTCTCGAATGTACGGTTCGAGCAAGTTCAGATTCTCTGCGTTACTACTTAGTGACATCAACACTAGTTTGAGATTTCTGCATCCCACGGAGATGATGCCCCGTTTGCCGGCAGTTGTAGCAAACTACTGGTTTCTTGGCCTCGAAAGCCTTTTCCTTTTGCTTTTCTGCCCTCTGTTCGGGTGACTTCTTTTCTCCTTCGCTGTCCTCGTCACTACTTTTCCCTGAGTCTGATCTTTCCTTTGTTTTATACCGACTCGACTTTGACCATCGTTTTGGCTTGTCGGGTCTGCATTTATTCATCTCCTCCTTAGGAGCTTCGTTACCTTCGTCCGCACGGCGAGTTACGTACTCCTCAGCGAGATTGGCCGCTCTCGAAACAGTGTCTACGCCTGGCCTATCCTGAACCCAATACTTGATGTTTACTGGCAGCCGGCGGTTGAACTGTTCTAAGGCACTGCATTGTCTTTTCGGCATCGCCGAGTGCACCGTCTTCTCTGCCATTCCTTCAGGTTTACCTCCAAGGTGTATGCAAAATCTGAATATGACTCACTTTTGGTCTTCTCGACTTCCCTGAACTTTCGCCTGAATGCTTCAGCTGATAATCTATACTTTTTAAGCAGATTTGCTTTGACTTCATCGAAGTCCTCTGCTTCTTCTTTCCCCGTGCGGGCGATAATATCAGCTACCTCACGTGGCAGTAACGTAAGCAAGCGTTGCGGCCACGTGTTTCTCGCGAATTTCGCCTTCTCACACGTGCGCTCAAACTGCACCAGAAAAAGACCTATGTCCCCTCCTACTGCGTAGGGTGCCATCAAGTCTGTCATTCTGCGCTCGCTTTCACGTGCCTCTGTGCTTGGTCTTTCGCTATTTTGTGCTTTCAGAAGCTCAGTCTCTAGGCGCTTCATTTCGAGTGCGTCGCGTGCAACACGGTCGCGCTCTTCTTTTTTCTCTAGGCGCTTACGCTCTTCTTTTTCCTCTAGGCGCTTACGCTCTTCTTTTTCCTCAAGGCGCTTACGCTCTTCCTCTCTTTCTTTAATGCCCTCTAGGCATTCCGTCAGTTCCTCGTCGTCTGCCCCGATCGCTTCGATCGCCTCAATGATCTCCGGCTTTCTCTTTGATTCGGCAATTTGGAGGCCCAACTCTTTGGCCAAGCTCAACAATTCCGGCTTCTTTAGTGCCTTCAAGTTCATGGCTGCCCTTAGTGCTGCTAAATCTTCACTCTATACAACCTTGACGTACTCAAACTTCCGTCAACGGATTAAAGAAAAATCACTGCAATGTACTTTCCAAAAAATACGTAAAAGCCAAGTGATATCTCAGTGAAGAAAAGCCGTGCACTCACCATATGCAGTCATGATCCGGACACCTTCCTTCCGAACGTTGTCGCCAGGACGAAGAGACTACGATCTCGTAGTTGTCGTCCAAGTTGGGGTCTCCAGGATTCCGTATCCCAATCACTGCCAGCCAGTTTGTTGCGTACTCCGGTGTAGCGTACCGTACTGCTGCCGAGAAGTAGCGGGGCCTGCCTAACGAAGCTCGACCGACATTACTTATTGGGTAGCGTGGCGTTGTCGGCGGGCTGCAGGCATCCGGTAGATCATGGCGACCAAGCAGGGGCGAGACGATTTGCTAGTGCGAAACTTGCACGGTTTATTCAAATGTAGTTGAAAGAAAATAAGGAAAGCATGAAGTATGAAGTCTCAAGTAAGAAGTATATCAAAAGTACATTTCGGAGCCCCTTAAATAGCTCTCTACAAGTGTGGGCGGGATCTTGCTTCCATCGATGACACGTGACAGGCACGTAGGGAGGGCCCCTCCTCCTGCAATACCAAGCACGGGTAGGAGAGGTCGATCCTCTCATCGACGAATCCGGGGACAAGGTCGGGTGAATGACCCCTCCGGTGCACGTGGGCTCCGGTTCAGGAAACAACTCGACGGCTGAAGTGGATCGTCGCAGTTCGTGTCGCTCTTGCGAATTTCTGTTAAACGAACTAAAACGTAAACGCAAAAAAAAAGAAAAGCAGCGGCATCCGTAAGAACACACAATAAAGCGACAACTGCATAAAAAGCGCGTGAACTGATTCTTGCTGTTATAAATTTCTTAGATAGTTGTTTAGCTCGTCTCGCTCCAAAACAAGCGCGCAGTAGTCGTTAGTTGTCAAATCTAGCTTCGGAAGCGCTCCGTGCTGGAGCTTTGTGCGCATTGTGCTTCTTCCTGAGCCAAGATCAAGACGCGAATGCTGGAACCGAGCTCATTCGTGCTGATGTTTTCCCACAATTAGAACAACAGAACTAAGGTTGGAGTACACTGCAGCACACGTCGAGTACTCGAAAATTAGCATTTCTCTCGCGCACACAAGCGCATATTTGTTCAGTCTTCACGTTGTTTAGTCCTAGCTGATTGCTCTCTATGATGCTTCAGCGGTAATGCCCTCTCACATTCGAGCCCGAACGACAATAACCAGAATATGCTCGAGGCACTTTGTCAACGGAGAAAAAAAGCACTTACCTGCCAATTCGCCAAAACCTCTACAATTGTGAGGTGCAAGGCACGCTCCAAGTAACGAAGAGACAAACGACAGTTCTAAGACGTCCACAGCCGCATTTGCTCATTTAAGTGGCATAAAATAATAATTTGTTAACTCACTTTGAGTTCGACGTCGCAAGCATGGTTGCTTTGTTGTGACAAATACTTGGCGACCTGCGGTGGTTGCTTAGTGGCAACCACCGCAGGCGATGGTGTTGGGCTGCTAACCACTAGGTCGCGGGATCAAATTCCAGCCACGGCGGCCGAATTTCGATGGGGTCGAAATACCAGAACACCCGTGTAATTAAATTTAAGCCCACATTAAAGAACCCCAGGTGGTCCAAATTATTTCGGAGTTCCCCACCATGTCGTGCCTCCTAATCAGATCGTGGTTTTGGCACCTAAAACACCCTAACTTAGTTCAAGCACCTCGCTATGGTGTTCGCGCTGTTTACTCCGTTGACACGATATACATGGCTGTAGTTGTAAATTTGACGTCCTTTCTCAAGCGTCGGTGGTCCAAAATAGGCCTCGATATTTTCAATTGCCTTAAAACCGCAATTTAGAACGTCCGACAGGTTTCAAACGAGCGCCGCAAAAGCATGCCTCCGTAGCAGTGGCCGCCTCGGTGTTTCGCGCAACTGACACGGTGGCGCTGACGGCTGAGCCGATCGCCAAAACCGGCGCCAAAAAGCTAGCTAGCATGTTTTATTAGAATGTGAAGACGTCTACCCAGCGGTCGATATAGAAGCCACTGACCTCCTTGAAGCACTTGGGTTCAGCGAGAGCAGTGGAAAAGTAAACAGGCCCGCAATAGGCATTAGTAAGAGGCGATTAGAGGATTGGTGGAAGAAAAGTAGGGGTACGACAAAAAACGGAGACTTACAAAAGCACAGTTCGAAATAGGGGATCAGAAAATTTGGGTGGGGTAGTTCATAGTGTTTTTTTTTTTTTTGATTGCTTAACCTAGGTAAAACATTAGGCAGTATAATAGCAAGAGCTTAGTGGCGCAACCCACCGCCCCGTTCCAAAGGGGACCCTCATAAATTCCATCCATCCATCCATCGCTGCGCCGCCTGACCATTGCAATGGGCTCCCTGCAATGGCCAGTAGGCACGGTGGGACACTAGAATGGCCGTGAACGGCAGAGCTGGCTACCTGTCTGTGTTGGCACTGCCATCCGCTGGCCGAAATAAGTCCTTTGATGGCATGCCAGCACTGGGCTGACGCGAGTAGCATTGCCGGTTTCGGGCCTATATTTGTGCCGGTGTTTGCCGTGATAACGCCGTGCTGGGGCCAGCCTGGTTGTGCTGATCGAGTCCCGAACCGTATTTTTTTTCTTTTCTTTTCGCTTTTTTTTCAGGAGGCTTTTTTCTTTAGGCGTTCAGGCGTCACTTGAGTGTTTTTTCGATGTCGCGCGACCACCACATGCAGTTTCGGTGGCATTGCCTTGAACGTCACATCCGAAGTCGCGCTTCCCTTGGCGTGTGTTTCGAGCTGGTCCAGCACCAGATCCTTATATGCTACTAGGTGCACCAGATCCTTATATGCGACTAGGTGCACGTCATGTCTCCCAGAAACCTAATCGAAACGACCGGTGTCGCAACCTGTCCGAAATTTGATCGAGACACGCGAAGTCGCTGATTGTTGTTTGAATTTGGCGCTCAAAATTTTTGCTGACTACGAAAATTGTAACCTGACAAAACAAACGAAGATGTTTCCCACACATGCTTCCACACAAAATTACAGTCAGTGTCCCAAGCGAGAGAGAGAGATGCGCCCATCTGACTGGATCACGTGGGCTATTTCTGAACAGTCGAATTGCATTCCGCAATATTTGATTGATCGTATCCTTTAAGATACTAATAATGTGTGTGATTGTATAAAACGCCAAAAATTTCCATTGGGCGTTCTCCTCTTACATTTCTTTCCTGGGGTGCTCTAAATAGATGAGGTGTCCGGTTGAACTCATTCTCGCCTCGTAATTGTGCGATTTGTAGTATGTATTACTGCGCCCACCAAGCCGAATCTGTGTTGAATGTTTGCTCATGGTTTGCTGTGCCGCGGCGCTTCACTTGCGTACGCGGCGTCGTCGGTGCGCCCGTCGCGGTGTTGTTTGTGTACTTCGTTGAATGCATATGTGGCCTATGTGGCAGCCCGGTGAGTGATCCTACTGCTGTTCGAGACCGCAGCTGTCGTCCGGTCCAGCCGCACAGAAATCGCGCTCCATGTGTTGTGTGCCTCACGTCGTGAATCACCAGTGGGGCCCGCCAGGCATGCAAGCAAGCGCTACTGGGAGCAGCGTCCCGTGAAGAGCTACCATGGTGGTCGCCGACCAAGGCAACTGGGTGGCCGATGTCGTGATCGTCGTCGAAGGCACCGCCAACCTCAGTCCGTACGTCGAGAGCCTCAAGAGCCACTACATTGTCCCGACTTTGGAGTGAGTTGTGCCACTCTGGCTGGTGCTAATGTGCATTCCTAGGGAAAGAAAGCGAGCATTTTCGCGTATACCGTTATTAGATGATTCGTCTCCGTGTTGCTGGCGAAAAGGGACGTTGTTTACCGGTTGCGCGCCAGTGTTTATGACGACCATCTGGGACCTGCACGCTGAAAGGGGGGCAGCGTTATTTGGGGTTCTCGTGCAGCTCTCTGCTTTGAATAGTTCGGATGCAATGACCGTATATTGTTGCTGGCCGAAAGCCGTCGATCTTGCTGTGTAGCAAAAACTCTTGTTCTATTCAGTTGTCATAAGTGACGCGTCTGCGTCTTCTGTGTTGGCACGGCTTCGATGGATTCTTTGTCGAACGGTAAATATGCGCGTGTCTTTTGTATGTGTGCGGTTATCAGCTTCCCGCGCAGCACATCTAAATATTAGTGAGTAGGCCACCCATTTTTAGAGTGTTTTGTTGATTTCTTTTTTTCCCCACCAGGTATTTCAATGGAGGTCAGATTGACGACAGGGACTGCGGCTATGATGTAAGTGAGGAGTCCATGCTCTGGCTGTTTTCTGCAGCAAATGTCATTGTGTAGTGCATTTCGTTTTCGCGTTTGGCATTTAGCTGCCAGCAGAATTAAGGCGGTGTTAGGTAGTACAGTAGCACGCATTGGAGTTTCAAATAACGGCAGCTGCACGTTACCAAAACTCGGTGAAGCAGTACCGGGATAGGGCTTGTTGAGAAAGGCTGGTTACACTGCTGGTATAACGGTATCATGCCAACATCGCGCGTACTAATCGTATCGCTTTAAGCTATAATAACCACACACGGATAAGTTGTCACGCAAAGCATAACAAGGATGAGTGCAACACCGACGCCCCTCGAAGTAGCAAACAAGCCCTACTCCAACCTGCCCTTTTAACACGACACTAAAGGCAACCATTCAATCAGTCAAGACTGTTACATTACCCACCTACAAACTCTACACTGTTTGTTTTATCCAAAGAGATTACTTATACGTAGGGTTCTTCGTTTTCAGCTGAAACCTGATAATTCTTTGTTAATTCTTGATTTTTGCACCCCTGTTAAGTTTCATGAGAATCTGGTCGAACCCTATTTCTCCCCAAAATGAATTTTTTAAAGGATGAGTTTAAAGAATATCTCCTCGACTGGAGCCTCGAGATCAGCTCCCATGCACTCAGCAGCTGGCAGGACGCCAACCCAACCTCGCAAATGCAGCACTGACATTGTTCTTCATTGCAATTGGTAGCTGCGGTGTTGAGAGGATGTTTTCCCAAGGAAGGTATGTTTAAAGATCTGACAGGTCTAGGATGGACACAGATATGATCAAAATAAAATGTTTATGTACTTCAACAAGATTCCAATTAAAAATGTCAGACCTGTTGCAAAGCCTACCAATGTGCATTATTTTGTTGCATTTGTTGCATTTTGTGCAATGTGCATTTTGTTGCACTAAAAAAGTGATCAGAACAAACTAAGCAAGTGACCAAATGAATTCAACCTAAATTAAATTTTAAAAGAGCTAATGATCCCTGTCAATGAACATTGCCATAAATTATTTCTTCACATGCAGTGGCGTAGCTAGGTCGTCTGGCACCCGGGGCCCATAGGTCTTCTGTCTCCCCCCCTTCCCCCCCCCCCCGTCTCTAGTCGAGGAAGGCGAGGATATCAACAAGTTCCGGGTGTCTTCAGACATATATGACACCCCCCCCCCCCCCTCCTCTGGCCCCTTGCACCCGGTGACCATGGCCCCCCGGCGCCCCCTGTTGCTATACGCCACTGATCGCATGACTTATGAGCCACTCTCTTTGTCAGTATATGTTCCTGGTGAGCAGTTTCGTTCGTTTAAATGTTTGTGTCAAAAAGGTGACCATTGTCTGAGTTAATAATATTTGGGGTTTTACGTGCCAAAACCACTTTCTGATTATGAGGCACGCCGTAGTGGAGGACTCCGGAAATTTTGACCACCTGGGGTTCTTTAACGTGCACCTAAATCTAAGCACACGGGTGTTTTCGCATTTCGCCCCCATCGAAATGCGGCCGCCGTGGCCGGGATTCGATCCCGCGACCTCGTGCTCAGCAGCCCAACACCATAGCCACTGAGCAACCACGGCGGGTGCATTGTCTGAGTTTATCACTTGTGAAAGTTGACAGGAAATTCCCATATTTTGGTTTACCAGCTAACAGAAACCCTGATTTCTCCCTGGTTTCCTCTTAAAAAGATACTAACATTCATTTTAACAACCCCAGCTTTAAGTAACATAAAACCCAAAGACCAAGGACTCGACTCTTACTCCATTTCAGACATAACAGGCAATGCTATAACAGCCATAGAGACTTCTCTCACAGCTCACATTTGCAACAACAAAAAATGTGTGTCACATATGTAAGACAGATATAGGTGTGTGTCGAATAATTCAAGGTAACATTAAGTATCCTACTTTTATGTTGCCAAATGTGACAATTTTTATGTAGAAGATGTTGCAGATATGTACCTACTCACCGCAGAGTGAGCAGAGCGACATGTTTCTGTCACCGGTGTTCTACGGTGCACCGCTTATACTCACAGCCAGAACATAGTGTGTCGCATACTGCAAGCACAAAGGTGTACATATAATGCTTGATTTATGCCACAAGATGTAGTGTTAATCTGCGAAGTGGTTATTCCTTAGAAAGCATCAGAGATAAAAAACAACTGCATTGAAAAACCTGTGGAGAGATTTCAGTGACTGCACTACTTGAATAGTGTTGACAGAACTGCCTTATAAGTATGAAAAGAAGTCTAGGTACAGAAGAAAAGAAGACTGCAGCCCCCCCCCCCCCCCGCCTTGCCATAATTCCTATGGCATTCAATTTACCTGTGATGAATGCGGTTAACTAATTAGGACTTTAAGCTGTTCTCGCAGTCTAGCATGTTGCGTGCTGCCAGTTGGTACTGCTCGAGTGCGAGATCCGCTCGTGTAAGGTACCACTCGTTCCTTGATAGCCCTGACCAAGTGACCAAGCTGTGTGATGAGGTAGTTTCACATAATTGCTCTGTGTTCTTTAGTAAAAAAAAAAATGCAATAACATTCACAAAACATTTTTGGGTGTGTGTTGAGATACAGTGTAATTAACTTGTATATATCAAATCTACTGTTTTCCCACTAATTAAGCCGAAGTGCCATCCTATTTCAATAAACATTCGTTCATTCATTCATTCATTATCAACAATCTACTACACTTGACCATATTAAACAACACACTATACATAATTCAGCTGGATATTTTCACAGAAATGACACCAACACTATCCCAACATTTTCATCCCTTTTTCACTTACTGAAGATTTGTTCACTGTAAATGTGATGCTCTAAATAGCTTTCAGAAGTAATCCGGCTTCATTTCTGTTTTTTATGTCCCTTTTATGTGGCATTTGCTCTCCACAGTCACATGAAATCTTGTAAGCAGATATTTGTGTCACTGTCTTCCGTCATGCCCTACCTAACTTTATTAAACCAGGAAAAATTGTGATGGTTAAGTTGGAAGAAGCAACAACAAAGAAAGAAATTGCATATTCTAGAGTTTGTACAAAAACTGCACTAAGCAAGTGAAAGCCATGCACCTCTTCGTTACCCTGAATGGTCAAGATTACGAGTACCGTGCTCTGTATAGCATTTTTTCTTGTAGCCCAATTAGAAAAGACAGTTGGGCTAGCTGGGGCTTTTGGAGACATGAGACAGTATTAACAAGTGTGAAAAAGACATCAGATGACAGTGGGAGGCACACAGGAGTCAATGCTAGAAGGCTGTCGCTCTTGCTGTCGTCCAACGTCTTCCTTGCACTAGTTAATAATGTCTCAATTCTCATAGCCCTTGTGCCTGCTTTGGTATAAGAAACTCTCTCTAGCAATTAGTCAACAAATTCACTCTATCATTCTGGCAATATCTTACCAACAAACCTATATCAGGACTCCACAAATTGAATGTGTTGTTCACTACTGCAGCAGAAAACTACCTGCAGAATGAGGTTCTTCAGTGTATCAGGTCACCCAGTGTTAGAATAATGAACTTGTGCATTATGGGGATCATACCAGGTCATATCACAAACTTGTTTTGTCCCTCTTAGATGAACAGCATTAATTGATGAACTGTGTCAGCATAGCTTCGTCTAGTTGGGTTTGGTCAAAGGCTCATTAATGGAAGCAGGAATAGCTGTAAACAGTGGTTTCAGCTGTCAGACCTAGGACGCAGTGCTGAATCATTATACACAGAACTGAAAAGGAAGAGAGTATAGGTATATATTGCCCCATTCTGGGACACAGAAGACAGCATGAAGTGAAAAATTTAAACCAAATGCATACCTGCCAACTCTCCCGAATGTTCACAGAGTTTACGAATTTGGGCTTGTACATTTTTACAAACTTCGTATCAAGCTTTACAAAAAAATTATTCTGTTTGCAACAAAGTATTGCTCATCGGTCTTCAAACCTCCTGGTCTGTTTCTAAAATGGTGAAAGTATGCTACTTGTATACTTGCTTCCAGCAAGTTTATACAAACAAGGCCCATGAAAAAATTTTCCAAAAGGCAGGCGAACTCATACTTCAACGTGTTGTTTTCACTGGCTTTACTCAACAATAAAATAACAAAAACATAGAAGTTTCGCCACCTATGTGGGTGGCATCGTCAGTACGCGAATGCCACCCGCATAGGTGGCGAAACGTCTATGTTTTTGTTATTTTATTGTTGAGTAAAGCCAGTGAAAACAGCACATTAAAGTACAGACAAGGTCCCTGAAGCATGTGAAATTGGCAGCCGCAAAGTACGGAAGAAGTTGCTGTGATCCAAAGAAAGTGTGATGCTTGTCAGTCTCTGCTGTTCCACTTTTGTACCGCTTATGTGTTGCGTCTAAAAGTAAATAATCACTGAGTGTATACGTACCTCTGAAAAGGTGCGCACTCAGGACAAGCATTAAAAAGAAAATGTGTGCTGTCTGCCCCCCAGTGGCGTAGCTAGGTCGTCTGGCACCCGGGGCCCTTAGCTCTTCTGTCACCCCCCCCCCCCCCCACCTCCCCGGGTGTATTCGAGGTAGGTGAGGATATCGACAATTTTCGGGTGTCTTCAGACGTATATGACAACACCCCCCCTCTACTGGCCTCGTGCACCCAAGGAACTCCCCCCCCCCCCCCTGTTGCTACGCCGTTGCCGTCCCCTCATTTTCTTTTCCCTGCCAGTCATGTCTGCAGGATATTAGGTTTCTAGGTTGGCAGGTGTGCGAACACTGAAATGAAATGCGAGCTCAAAGGTAGAATCTCGTGTGTCAAAGGAGTGCGTTTTCATCCCACATGTAGAAGCACTAGAGAACAGGGACTCACTATGAAGCCCTTGTGAGAAGGTAAACTGATGAGTAGGACTTGAACTTGGCATTCGAAGCTTCTCAGTGTACTGTTGTTGCTTGTCATCAGAGTACTGCATTGAGGCTGTTGAGGAGGACATTTGTACGCACTTCATCCAGCTATGTTTACTGCTGCCGTTTTTGACAAAACTAAGCCTCGGTTTATAAGTTTTTTGTTAAAACAGTAATATAAACGTTGAGGGTCATTGTATTGCACATGGTTATACTGGGACTAGGGTTGCCACGCGGCCAGTTTTCCACTGGCACAACTGATTTTTCTTTCACAGTAGCAGCCGCCCGTTTGACGTCCACACTGACACGTTGTTTATGGGTTTTCCGGTTCTTTCTAAATCTGCATTGCAAAGTGCTATGTCGGCAATTCATACATAGCAGAATCAATCATTGCAGCCGAATTCATTCCTTATTCTGAAATCTTTGCTTACCTAGAGTTCTACATAGTGCTGTGTTATTATGGGCTACAAATATGCCTTACAAATAAATCATTCACAACAGTATGAAGATTTTCAAAGTCTACCAAATTTAATGTAAAGCCTTTCAATAAATTTAAATCAACACAAAGTTTGTGCTCGCTGTATCGTTACTTTGTTTGGTTCAATTTTTGTCTGTTTTATGCACAGAGTGCTCCTAAACAAGTCCCCCCCCCCCACACACACACACACAATATTTTGCGCTGTCTTTTTGCTTTCTTTTTCTTTGCGAAGGTGGCACCCCTAGCCTGTAACCCACTTCCCTCATGTGGCCTGTTGTGTTTTGCAGACCAACAGCACCACCTATGCCTTGGTGGTGTTCATGGCAGCTGACTGCGCACCTGAGCCAGCCGCCATCTGCCATGCCCCAACGACAAATGTGGCCAAGCTGCTCTCCTGGTTTGACCGTGTCTCGTATGTGTCTATTGCTCGCACCCACTCAAGAAGCAAATTTTCACCTGTGTCACTGTGCGACTTGCAATAGCTTTCTGCTCCTCAGAGGTCAAATTCGAGAAACTTTTCATGAGTGCCATTGACCAGCCAGTTCCACTAACAGTATATCCAACATCATCATTGGCCGACATGGGCTTGTACAAACGGGTCTAGTTTTGTCCCTGGCTTCGTGTTGTCAAATAATTCAGCCGGGCTCTTCAGCCTGCTAGCCTCCTGGTTAGCTCAGATTGCAGGGCAACCGCCCTGGAAGGGTGTTGGTCCCAGGTTCAAGCCACAGAACACGACACATTTTTCTTCAACTGCGAAGCTTTCTTTCTGAAAAACTCGTATGGGTTTCTTTTGTAGCTTCGCACCCGTTGGGTGAATGTAAGCTTTCCCTTTAAAGCTCTAGTGTAAGGACATTTTTGTAAATAAAAGGCCAGATCTTTCAGATAAAGCAGTGCTTTAAAGGATGGATAGGCAGGCTAGTTGGTCTTGCATTCTCAAAAGAAACTTAGAGCGCAGGAAAGACAAACGACGAAAGAGGTGACACACAACGCAAACACTGAACTTGCAACTGATTTTTACTGCATGCAAGGAAAAAGTGTATACACACAGGTGCATCGCACATGTCGGAAAGTACTAAAAACAAACATCAAATCTACTTGTCTAACAAGGATCAATGAAGTTGAATTCCCTGTCATGTAGTAACAAAGATGGTTGGCTCACACATAGAGTGGTATTCTTATTGATATGTTAAAGGGCCCCCGAAACAGTTCGGACAAATTTTGTTGATGCGTAGGGTACAGCTAAATTAATCATTCACACCACAATTTGCGTAAAACGTCTCATATTAAGAGAGCTACAGACGATTACAAGTTACCCTCCTCCATAGCCATGCATTTTCTCCTCAATTTGTTCACCGAGTGATCGGGGCTAAGCTCCGCCTTCACTGGCTCTGCGTTATGATGGCACATCGTGTCGTCAACTTCCGGTTTCTTCCCAAATTTCTCATGTGGCCTGGTCAAAATGACTGTGCCAGAACAATATCGCTGTGCTTTCAAACAAGGGTTTACATTTGCTTGATTGGTAATGAGATGCAAGATTAGAGTACAGCACATTATTTAGTGAATTTTCATGTTGATGAATCAGAACGCCATAGTCACAGCGGTAGGTTGGGAACACTGGTCATTATGTATTTTGGCGACCAGTAGAAAATGAATTGCCCACTCTTGCAGCTTCGTTGGCGGAGCAGGAGAGTCATGCAGCCACATTGCCGAAGGCCTCGGGACTGCGCTACAAGTATTTGATGACTTCCAGGCACTGCGTGAACCAGGGTGAGTGCTATCTTCCGCTGTTAGGCAGAAATGAGTCACATTTTACTAGGCATTAATCCTGTCATAACAGTACAAATGCTTGAGAGCACAGTTTGTGAGTAGCGCAGTGAATATTGCACAGACGAGACACAAAAGAGAGAGGGACCACAGTGCTTACGTTTTGGTGTTCCATCTTTCCTTCTTGTCAGGTCATATGCACTGTTCAGCTTGCCGATACAAATGTCTGTCTTTTTAGGCATTCGATTGTGCTTTTGTAACGTTAAATCATAGAATGATGGCAACATTTTACCAACAAAGGGATCTTGGCTCAGTTTGATGTATGGTTAAGTGTGGTTTTGCATTAAATTTCTGGGAAAGGTAATTTCGCATAGCTTCAGCGCTTGCTCAGTATTGTCATGCATGGTTTGTTGCTTCAAATGCATTGTGCTGCTCTGGAGCTTGGTTCTCATTCGATCACTGTTGATAATGATCTTGATTTCACATGATTTCAAAGACACACCAGCAGCAAAATTTAGCTGCACAGGTAAATTAATCTTTTGGAGTTTTGTTCTTGAGGTGCTAAGAACTGAGTTATGTACTAAAATAGCAGAGCTAGTGTGGAGATGCCTGGTGGTTTTTCTCGCAACAGTGACTGAAGCCTTCTCCACCTCATGTAGAGTAGAATCTCAACAACATGAATCTCACAGAGTCGCATAGAACATTTGTGCCCTCTCAAATCTTTGGCATGGCTGCCTTTGTCTTCCGTGCTGGACTCATTTTATGCTGCTTATTATCAACTCATCCAAGCTCATGTGCCCTCACTGGGTTCAAAATTTCGTGTTACTCAGAACTGAAATTGGTATGTTGGGGCAGCAGTGATGCAGTCATGCTGATTAATTAGTGGTAGAAGAATTTCTGCGCAATCAGCGACTGATTTCTTGTAGGCGCACGGAGACTACAAGAATGATTGGAAATCGAGTGGTTCAAAGGAAAGAATTTTATGAAAAAATCATTACTCTTGTGTTTGCCCAATGCATAGCTTCGTGTGCATCATGCATCACTCAGTGTGTGCCATTAACGCTACAGTTCCCACTACAGGATTTTAATTAGGTGATTACTGGCTCCACATGAGCTTTTTCCGTTTCTCCGCAAATGTACTGAAAGGCAGACTACCTGTTGTGACTATGGGTGGACAAAGCCGTGGGGGTGACACTTTTGCATGTGTATTACTAAGCTAAGTAGCCGGAATGAGTTCGGAATGACTCTCAGCTTCTCTGATACTGTGTAGCTTACTTTATGTCAAGAAAGCAGCCAAACTTAGACTGTCATATAGATATTGCGCACCATTTGCATCATGTGTTTCAACAGCCACTTGTTGCCACAGCTTGCTGCAAGTCAACGCTTACGGCGGCTGAACGGCGACCCGTACACAAGTTGTCACCAGAAGACAAGAATTCCATTTTGCTTTTGAGAGGTCCATAAAGTGTGTGACAATCGAGATGGGCTAGAACTCAATAAAATGGACTAAAAAGTTGATAGAGTAGCCGGAATGAGTTCGGAATGACTCTCAGCTTCTCTGATACTGTGTAGCTTACTTTATGTCAAGAAAGCAGCCAAACTTAGACTGTCATATAGATATTGCACACCATTTGCATCATGTGTTTCAACAGCCACTTGTTGCCACAGCTTGCTGCAAGTCAACAGTTACGGCGGCTGAACGGCGACCCATACACAAGTTGTCACCAGAAGACAAGAATTCCATTTTGCTTTTGAGAGGTCCATAATGTGTGTGACAATCGAGATTGACTAGAACTCAATAGAATGGACTAAAAAGTTGATAGAGATGTCTGTATAGATATTGCAAAAAAAAAAAGTCAGTGACCACTTTTTCAGACATGCCTGATAATTTGGATGCCTTTCCAACATTGCCACAACCCCATAGAGCCAATGTACGAGGACATCTGAAATTTCAGACACTGAAACGCTTCAGGGTCCGATATTGCGGACCGAAATGGCATTGATTGAAGCTACCACCGCTGCCATTTTGATTATCTCGCAGCCTTGAACCAGCATTATTTCACACTGATCCGCTGGCAGCCACAGTAGTCATGTTGTGATGTTGTTAGGCCTAGCTGCTTCGTTTGCTGTCAAGCCTCCTACTGTTCGCGTCCATGTTTTTCATTTAAAGCACAAGCTGCTGTCTGCAGTGGCGTTGACTCTGCCTTTGTCACCCGCGCTGATGGCGTCAAAGTGCAGAAACCACAGCAAGGGTATAAAATGTTGCATAATGCCTGTTCCTGAAAGTCAGCTTCACTGCAATTCGTAGTGTTACGCGGTGAAACATACCAAGAGTGAAATGGATCCATTGTCGTGGGACATACAATGTGTTGCTTAATTATACATGCATGCACTCGCCATCTCCTGATACAGTACAAGCACTGAGATGCATAGTAGGTGTACTGGCAGGCTTTTGAAGCTATTTCGGACGTGGCTGTGGTGATTTGAGCCCTTGAGGGCATTTAAGTAGGTACTAATATTTTTTGGACTGCCCAATTTTTCAGATGTTCTCGCGGCCCCTGAGGAGTGAAAAAAACAGGGCGTTGACTGTATTGCATTCCTTTTTAAGTTACATGCCGTAGTAAATAAACCACTTACGTTTTCTATTTGTCATGCTAGTAATTGCAAATGAAATTACGAGACTACCTCCAGCTGCAGTCGCACACTTCAGTTTAGTTGCTCAGCATTGATATCCGGAAAACTTGTCTGCAATTCGTGGCTGCTTTTACATCTTATCTTGTAGTCCATGGATTTCAAGATTCAGGGTTACTTGAGAGAGAGCTGAAGTTTTGTTGGGACTATTGTGACAATGCACTGTTAATGAGCAGCATCTCGTTAATCTAATGTCAGCGTCCAACCAGGCAATTGCAGTGACTTGCGTGTCTGCATTTTCAAGCTCTGCTCAGTTTAAACTTAAAATAAAGAAAGGTGTTAAGCTGAGCTTGGCCATTTAGATAGGTGGTCAGTCAGAATCAAGCTTCAGAGTCAGAATAAAGTTTATTACCACAACATAACACAGGAATATACGGCAATATACAGGAGGTGGTCGGAAAGCCAGTGACTGTATTAAGACATCCCAGTAATACAACCTAGCATTAGAATGCAAAAATCGGTGTGGTCATTGATCATAGAATTTGTGTCGCCAAGCAATTAAATGCACCACTCACAGATTAAGATGTAGCATGTATATTTAGTTGTTGTGGCTCAAACATGATGTATGATCGCCTGTGCACGCCTAGTCGGAAAAGAAAGAATAACAAGCTCGAAAGTAATTAATATTCGCGGAGGACGTCAGAGGCTAGAGAGAAATAAAAACAAGATGGTAAAAAGCAGGGAGGTTAACCAGAGTGGGGACTGTAACTTTGAAGAACGCTTACCTTCCGGGGCTGTAGCTTGAACATGGGTTCTGGCTCATTGCAGGACGGCTGTACAGAAGCACTGTATCCTGGTCTGCAACTCACCGCCCTACCGGCTGCCCGCGCTGGAAAGCCCAGTGTACGCCGGTCACTCAGTCGAGCAGCTGGCCGCCATCATGGCCGAGGTCAGTGCTTGCGCCAATTCAATGGCCGCAGGTGCAGCACCAACGTGGCTGAATGAAATCTTGGTGCACGTGAACTAGATTTGTCAGTGTGAACTTGCTTCTTTCTAGAACGCATGCGGAAGAGCGTTCTTATTTTTAATTTTATGTGATGTGCTGCACGGCTTCGACAAGTCCATCCCCTCTGTTATACCTTAGCCTTGAGTGCACAAAAGTGCGTCCTTCCAGAGCAAAATGCAGATAACTTCCTTGTATGATATTCAGTGGTCAAACAAAGGATGCTGCTGGAGCCACTAGACTTGTTCAGCGAAGCAGTCTTGCAGAAGCCCGCAAGGTGGAGAAAGTTTCAAGAAACGGAAAAATTGTCATCCACCTAACCTGTAGCACAAAGCTACAAAGAAAACCCAGACGGGTTTCTCATGTTGTGGACTTCCGCAGAACTGGTTTGTGACATTCAGTGTCCCTATGGTTCGAGTTGTCAATCAGTTTGGCCTCGTTAGTTTCCTACTTTGAACCCACAAGAAGTGTGCGTGCATTCGATTCGGGGCACGTAAGAATCGAGCTAAGGCTGCAAATGAATCGACTGTGTTTCGACTGTTTTTTTTTTCTGCCTCTTGTTTGATTTGGCCTGCTGAATATTTTGATGAGTTACGTCAATCCTGTCAAGGTTGAATTAACAGAAATTAGCTGTATTTGCATATCCCTTATAAAAGGGCACTGAAAAAAGTTGGAGTTTTTGTTTTTTCTGCAGACTTCTTTTCTATCTTATCACACCGAGTTAAATTATATTAAGTTTAAGCTTGGGAATGTGCATTGTGCTACATGCAAGTGTGAGGGGAACTTATTGCTGCGGCTTCGATATGCTCTTGCTTTCTTTTGTCATCTTGCAGAGGCAAGTCAACTTTAGCATCCTTTCACCAAGGAAGATCCCAGCCCTGTACAAACTCTATGAAAAGGTTGGTGCCACATGTGAATCGTTAAATCAGAGCTTATTCTGGTGTCCTTTAACTATGGAGGCACCCTGCTCTAATGTTTTTGAGTGGATGAATTGCGAGTGTGTCATGGACAGTACCAGTGCTGAAGTCATGACGGTGTAACTGGCTGTGTCCATACTGGTAGTCTAAAATGACATGTACTTGCAATGGCAGACAAGTAGGAGCAGTAAACGTAGCAAAGTAATAGTTTCAATGGGGTGCAATCATTGTGATAAAAGGTCACTGCAAGTGGTCATGAGCTCTAATGATATCGCAACGTGCGGTGCTTATGTTACAAACACAACGGTAAAAACTTGGAGTCAGAAATAAAAACAGTTTTAACTGGAGGGGGGGGGGAATTTGCCAACATTTACAATACCGTATTTACTCGCATAACAATCGCACTTCTTTGTCAAAAAAATTGACGCGAATTCAGGAGTGCAATCATTACGCAGGTTAAATTTCCTGTGAAAAGAAACATTTTCTTTTTTTCATCCCGCGTTTGCTGCGGGATGACAACTGGTCAACAAGCAGGCGGCTTCCGCTGTCAGTGCGGGACACCAAAACAAAAATGGCGGCTGGCGGAGCAAGCCGAACGCGATCATTTTTCTTCTTGTGAGTACATTACGCGCATTGAAACAATTTCTTCCGTATCAATAATGAATAATGTCGTTAATATCAGCAAGTTTGCAACAATAACATAGCCATGTCCACTTTGAGGGAACAGAAACAGAGATGGACTAGCTTAGCTGCTAGTGACATAGAAACACATGGCGGGCATGCTGTGTAAACTGCAGCGTTTGTCTTCGCTGCTGTCCTAATATGGCATGTTTTTGCTAAGGGTGGGTGAATATCTTAGCTGCGTTACAAGCGTCAGCGTATGAATAGGGGTACACTTCTAACGTATCAGTGTAAATGTGGCCACTATCGTTGCCACTTGCAATTTGTTGCGTGCGCACGAATGCAGACGAGAAGAATCGAAAGGCGCCTTTTACGTTGTTATTCTTGACCAAAACCATTATGAAGCCTACAAATAATAAAGCCGAACCAAGTTTGGTTGCACCTTTTTTTTTTTTTTTCATGGAAGTGCGGAAAGTGATGAAAGGAATGTAATGGGGCATCTGCTTGAGAATCTTGGGTGCGTGCAGACCGCTTGGTATGTCTTCAAGAGTTGTTCGCATAGCATTTGACAGATGGTAAGGGCGATTATCATTAGCTAGACTTGGCACACGACATAACGCTGTGACAAGTTCATGGTGCGATCATTACACGGCAAAGAAAAAAAGCTCATTTTGATGACAAAATTCAGGGGTGCAATCATTATGCAAGTAAATACGGTTCTCCCTAATGTGAAATTTCAGCGTAGCTCTATACGTGCTTTCATTTCATAATATATTTAGGCATCACAGCGATCATTGCACTGACTGGTATAGCCACAATGCACGGTGCTATAGAGTTGAACCTCGATATAACGAAGTCGGTAAAATCGGCAATTTGCTTTGTTATATCAAAATTTTGTTGTATTGAAATTTGATCTTTTATGTAACTAAGTACAGTCACTGATTGATTTTTCTTACACGGAAAGGGCCCACAGATTCTTCCAAATTATTGGGCAATGAAACAAAACTAATCTGAACAAAACATTCAATCAGTCGACAACAAATGGTACAGTTTCGTGCCACCTACATCGACAATATCTTCGCATCAGCGGTACGAATTAAGCCAAGCCAGCCATGCTTTTGCATTCACTCCACCCCCGCAACTGATGACGTCTCCCACACTGGAACAGTGCTATCAAGAAAAGCAGCAGGGAGCAAACACTTCGTCTGACTCTCGCTCTAATGGGTCACCGAAACTTGACATTCCACAACCTCCAGTACTGAATGCACAGGAAGACGACTTACATGGTGCAACACCATCTTGGCGTGCCCGCTCTTTGCATATGCGGCAGATTACCTCTAAAGAAGGATGCGCAGCTGTGTGTGCACTCAGCCGCACTTGCAGCCATGGGCAGCCACAGCCTTGACGCACACAACACCCCTCCCCCTCTTTCCCTTTGCTCGCACGGGTAGGTGACATTCGTCAAGCAACCTTTTTCTTTCCTCACCCTCGCACACTTTCACTCGCACCTAAAGCATACGGTGCACGGGGCGCAATAGGATCTTGTCACACTTGGACTTTATGTGGCAGATGATGTGGCTCTTCGGTGGTCGCTCTTGTTGTGGAGCATGCAATTTTAGAGGTACGTTTGCAAGCAGCCGCTTGTAATTCAATCATTTGATCATTTGCGTACGTGGAAGTTTCCATTTGTCATCTCTGCATTCCTTTGCGGTGGCAGTGAAATTTCGTTATATTGAAATCGCATAGAAGCACACTTAGTTATATTCAGGCTCTAAATACATGGTGTTCTATGGACAAGAGGTATGAAAAATTACATACTTCATTATATCTAGAATTTCGTTATATTGAAGTTCATTATATTCAGGTTTAACTGTATATAGACCAGCCACACAGTTGCCGCTTCCCGGCAACTGCAGCTTGTGCAACTGTAATCGTTACTGGGAAACGATTGCAGTGAACACTGTGCGAAAAGGCTTTGAGGTGGCTTCCTCCACTTCCCTCCTCAGGCTTTCTTCACTATCACAGTCTTCTGTTTTTCTCCTCACCCTTTCGCCATACTCTCCTCCTCCGCTTTCCACCTTGTGCTCTCTTCGCTCACTATCGCCTTCTTTCATTCCCCGCTGTGCTCTGCGTTAGCTCGATTATGCCGACACAATGCAGGAACGGCCGCCTAAGAGCTGCGCTCTAAAATGTGTTTATTTCACAAGTGGCCAGAAAAGTTTGCGTGTATGCATGTACACTTGCATACGACCAGATCAGTCTGTATATTTCAGCCAATGTCGCATCATTTTTAGCAACAGACAAAAGTACAGTTAATGTTTGCATTACACCTCAAGGTGTAGTTAGCATATAACATGCATCCCAACTTTACTGTTCAATTTTTTTTATTTTTGGGGGCAGTCATGCGTGCGAAAATATGGTAGCTTGAGCCACTACGTATGCGTTCGAGGTCCTGATGCCATCATGGTCATTGCATCGTTGTCATTGCAGCTTTGTCATCAGACTCTCGTTATGCTGTCATGATCACACGATCGCTGTCGCACAATCATTATACGGGCATTGTCACACTGCCGTTTTATCATTGTCGTCACTTTAGTAACGTCATCCCATTGTCGTCATGCCAGCGTCGTCATACCGCCTTCGTTGTTCCATCAATGTCAATCTTTCTTTTTTCATTGTATTTTAATCATACTGTTCTCATTCAATTGTGATTATACCGCCCTTGTCATGCCGTCACAATCGATAGTCCACATGCCTCCATTGTCAGACTGTCGACATAATGCCTTCATGGTTGTGCTATCTTGGTTACTCAAGCTTCATCATCCAAGTCTCGTCATGCCCTCACCGCCACGCCATTGTCGTCATACAGGTTTTGTGATACAGTCATCGTCACACCATTGTATCTAGCACTCATTGTCATCCCATTGTTCCCATGCCGTTGTCATGTCACCCTCATCACTGCATTCTCATATAGTTGTCGTCAGGCATTTGTTGTCACCGTGAATTGCGTGCAACCGACCACGGTGGCGGTCAGACCTGTGACACAGCAGAGGGTGCTAAGAATCCCTGGATCCGGACAGGCCGCCATTGGAATCTGAACCTGGCAACGTTTAACACTAGAACGTTATCTAGTGAGGCAAGTCTAGCAGTGCTATTGGAGGAATTAGAGGGCAGTAAATGGGATATAATAGGGCTCAGTGAGGTTAGGACAAAAGAAGCATATACAGTGCTAAAAAGTGGGCATGCCCTGTGCTACCGGGGCTTAGCGGAGAGACGAGAACTAGGAGTCGGATTCCTGATTAATAAGGATATAGCTGGTAACATATAGGAATTCTATAGCATCAACGAGAGGGTGGCAGGTCTTGTTGTGAAACTTAATAAGAGGTACAAATTGAAGGTCGTACAGGTCTACGCCCCTACATCCACTCATGATGACCAGGAAGTCGAAAGCTTCTATGAAGACGTGGAATCGGTGATGGGTAAAGTCAATACAAAATACACTATACTGATGAGCGACTTCAATGCCAGGGTAGGCAAGAAGCAGGCTGGAGAGAAGTCAGTGGAAGAATATGGCATAGGTTCTAGGAATAGCAGGGGTGAGTTATTAGTAGAGTTTGCAGAACAGAATA
This sequence comes from Dermacentor variabilis, assembly GCF_050947875.1. Classification (NCBI taxonomy): domain Eukaryota; kingdom Metazoa; phylum Arthropoda; class Arachnida; order Ixodida; family Ixodidae; genus Dermacentor; species Dermacentor variabilis. The sequence continues at coordinate 137,641,051 of NC_134571.1, forward strand.
ATATGTGGATAACGAAGACCTTCTTCCGCAAGCGGGATAGTCGAAAGTGGTCGTGGAGGAATCCGAATGGTGAGACTAGAAATGAAATAGACTTTATACTCTGCACTAACCCTGGCATCAAAGAACTCGAATTAGCCCAGACTTGAGGAGGGAACGGAAGAAACTGGTACATAAGAAGCCGATAAATTAGTTAGCGGTAAGAGGGAAAATAGAGGAATTCCGGATCAAGCTACAGAACAGGTATTCGGCTTTAACACAGGAAGAGGAGCTTAGTGTTGAAGCAATGAACGACAATCATACGGGCATCATTAAGGAGTCTGCAATAGAAGTCGGTGGCAACACTGTTAGACAGGATACCAGTAAGCTATCGCAGGAGACGAAAGATCTGATCAAGAAACGCCAATGTATGAAAGCCTCTAACTCTACAGCTAGAATAGAACTGGCAGAACTTTCCAAGTTAATCAGCAAGCGTAAGACAACTGACATAAGGAAATATAATATGGATAGAATTGAACATGCTCTCACGAACGGAGGAAGCCTAAAACCGTGAAGAAGAAACTAGGAATAGGCAAGAGTCAGATGTATGCGGTAAGAGACAAAGCCGGCAATATCATTACTAATATGGATGACATAGTTTGAGTGGCTGAGGAGTTCTATAGAGATTTGTACAGTACCAGTGGCACCCATGACGATAATGGAAGAGAGTCTAGAGGAATTTAAAATCTCACAAGTAACGCCGGAAGAAGTAAAGAAAGCCTTGGGAGTTATGCAAAGGGGGAAGGCAGCTGGGGAGGATCAGGTAACGGCAGATTTGTTGAAGGATGGTGGGCAGATTGTTCTAGAAAAACTGGTCACCCTGTGTACGCAATGCCTCATGACCTCGAGCATACTGGAATCTTGGAAGAATGCTAACGTAATCCTAATCCATAAGAAAAGGGACGCGAAAAACTTGAAAAATTGTAGGCCGACCAGCTTACTGTCCACTGCCTACAAAGTACTTACTAAGGTAATCGCAAATAATCAGGAACACCCTAGACTTCTGTCAACCAAAGGACCAGGCAGGATTCCGTAAAGGCTACTCAACAATAGACCATATTCACACTATCAATCAGGTGATAGAGAAATGTGCGGAATATAACCAACCCTTATATATAGCTTTCATTGATTACGAGAAAGCGTTTGATTCAGTCGAAACCTCAGCAGTCATGGAGGCATTAAGGAATCAGGGTGTAGACGAGCCGTATGTAAATATACTGAAAGGTAATCTATAGTGGCTCCACAGCCACCATAGGCCTACATAAAGAAAGCAACAAAATCCCAATAAATAAAGGCATCAGGCAGGGAGATACGATCTCTCCAATGCTATTCACAGCATGTTTACAGGGGGTATTCAGAGATCTGGATTGGGAAGAGTTGGGGATAAGAATTAATGGAGAATACCTTAGTAATTTGCAATTTGCTGATGATATTGCCTTGCTTAGTAACTCAGGGGACCAATTGCAATGCATGCTCACTGACCTGGAGAGATAAAGCAGTTGGGTGGGTCTAAAAATTAATCTGCAGAAAACTAAAGTAATGTTTAACAGTCTCGGAAGAGAACAGCAGTTTATGATAGGTAGCGAGGTACTGGAAGTGGTAAGGGAATACATCTACTTAGGGCAGGTAGTGACTGCAGATCCGGATCATGAGACTGAAATAAGCAGAAGAATAAGAATGGACTGGGGTGCATTTGGCAGGCATTCTCAGATCATGAACAGCAGGTTGCCATTATCCCTCAAGAGGAAAGTGTATAACAGCTGTGTCTTACCAGTACTCACGTACGGTGCAGAAACCTGGAGGCTTACGAAAAGGGTTCTACTTAAATTGAGGACGATGCAACGAGCTATGGAAAGAAGACTGATGGGTGTAACATTAAGGAATAAGAAAAGAGCAGATTTGGTGAGGGAACTAATGCGAGTTAATGACATCTTAGTTGAAATCAAGAAAAAGAAATGGACATGGGCAGAACATGTAATGAGGAGGGACGATAACCGATGGTCATTAAGGGTTACGGACTGGATTCCAAAAAAAGGGAAGCGTAGCAGGGGTGGCAGAAAGTTAGGTGGGCTGATGAGATTAAGAAGTTTGCAGGGACAACATGGCCACAATTATTACATGAACGGGGTAGTTGGAGAAGTATTGGAGAGGCCTTTGCCCTGCAGTGGGCATAACCAGGCTGATGATGATTTGTTGTCATACCCTCGTCGGGCTGCCATAGCATTGAACAGTGAGATGACAAGTGTATGGTGACAATGGTGTGACAATGAGTGTATCACGAAACCTGTATGATGATAACGGCGGGACGATGTCGGCATGATAAGTTTAGGATGTTGAAGCTGGAGTGACGATGATGGCATGACCATTACGATGATAGTCTAGCATGGAGGCATGATAGGGACTGTCTGATGATAACGGCATAGCAAGGATGGCATGATCACGACTAAATGACAAGAGCATGATTACAGTACCATGGCGAAGAAAGACTGGTGTCGATGAAATGAAGAAGGCGGTATGACAATGGCATAATGACAATGATAAAACGGTGGTGTAATGAGGACTGTGTGACGATGACAAAGTGATGACGATGACCCGACAGGAGTCGGGTGACAACGCTGGAATGATGATGCAATGACCATGATGGCATTGCCATCATGCTGTAGCAATCACACCACTATTGTCACAGATTTGTCATCTCATTGTTCTCGTCCACATTCATCACTATCGTCGTCGCTACATCATCGTCATGCAATCGTCATGCAATCGTCATGCATTTGTACTATTGTAGGGATGCCATCGCAGTCGTTCCATCATTGTCGTGTAACTTCGACGTCCAACTCTCATCACGTTGTCATTTCACCGCCGTCATCACTTCTGTACTGTCATCCTGTTGTCGTCATGCCGTTGTCATCATGCCACCTTCATCGATCCGTCAACGTCATTCCTTGTTCATAATTCTGTAGTAATCATGCTCTCGTTCAATCATTATTTTGCTGTCATTGTCATCATTTCGTTGTCACACAGACCCTATCATGCATCTGTTTTCATGCCGTTGTCCTCATGCTGTCTTTATCATGCCATTGTCACCGTTCTCACTTCTTCATCCAGTTGTCATCGTGGTCCTCATGCCATCATCGCCATACCATGTTGTCAGGTTATTGTTCTCATGTTGGCGTCACATTGTCATTGTTATCGTCATGCCATTCATGTTATACGCTTTTGTCATTTCATCGATTTCATTCCTCCTTTCCCATTCCATCGTCACTGTGTCTGCGTCCTACAGTTGTCATCATGCCTCAATGCATATGGACGACCTTGGCAAGCAAGTGCTCTAGCAAAGTGGGAAAGTATTGGAGTATGTGGCATATAGCCTAAGCAACGAAAGTCTCAGAATTTTCACTACAAATGTAAAATATGCCTGACTTCAGGAATGTGGTCCATCACTGCATTGCACGATTGCTATTCGCATTACCATCGACAGTCATGCGAGTCGAGTTGTGTAACATTTTTTTTATGTTGACGCTGTCTGGTACTTCCCTTGTGTCATTGTGGGCTTTGTTGGACACAGCAAGAATGAAGTTGCCATGATTTCAAGGTGGCTAGTCATTCTGAGTAGCAAAAATTTAATAACAGTAGACAATGATACATTTGCTGTGCAAGTGGCATTGCTACTAAGATGTGTGAGTAGTCCACACTTTGGAAGACCAGTGCTTAGGCAAAGTAGAGGGAAAAAGAGGGCTGACATTACGCGATAAGTGTGTCCCTCTTTTCCTTTGCTCTGTCTAAGCACTGGCCTTCCAAAACGTGAACTATGCTACACTGACTGGCACAACTTTTTACGTTGTTACAAATAATCGAGCCCATTCAAATTTTTAGTCTAACCAATCGCAATGTCTGCGAACCAATTTGGAAAACACTGTTATGCAGCCTGCATGACGCTTCGCATCTTGCCTCTGCCCTTCAGTGCTATGCAGGGTCAGGGCCCCTTGTGGACAAGTTGTGCTTAGAGACATGGACATGTGAAGTCTTCATGAAGAGGGAATCTGTGTCATCATCTAAGGAGATTTATTGTTTCTTGCCTTGCAGGCTGGTGGCGACCTACAGACTGCGCTGTGCAAAAACTATGCTAAGGACCGAAGGCATATGGTGCTGCTGCGAGGGTATCAGCTCCAAGGTGTGCATAGTACTAGCATATCACACTTTCGTATCATAGTGATTCTGTAGGTGTAAGTGCTCTTTATGCATTGCACATTGTTTGCAGGAAGAGAACAGAGGAAAAACTAGGGAGTGGTTGTGATTGAAAATCGTAGGTGACCTCATTGTAGCGTTGTTGGTTTGTGGACAAAATATTCCAAGTAGTAATTGAGATTTTTTTTTCCTTGTTTGTTCCCGCTGTAGGGAATGTCCATTTGCATCTGTAAAAAAGAAGAAAGTTATACTGCACATAATGGTTTTGTAATGCATTGCAAAAGTTTAGTATTTTCAGAATATACAGCTTAAAAAGGCCTGTACACCGCGGATGGTACAAATACAGTTTAACGGGGCCCATTTTTACTACCTGGTGATTAAAAACGAAAGGAACAGTAGTCTCAGTAATTGAATGTTGCATTTCATTAAGAATATGTGAATGGGGACACCGTCAGGCATTCAACAGTGTTGGCTGGCAAATTGTTAGCGCTACATTTCATTTAATTTCCCCAGTGCTTTTCTTGTCTTCATTGTCTGCTTGAGGGCTTCATGTGTTCACTACTTAAAAAAAGAAAATGAAACCTCTTGGTTCCTCAGTTTCTTCTCTCTGTTCAAGCAAGGATTTTTTAGAAATAAATCTAATTTGGGATGCGGTTCTCATTTGTTTGGTTTGTAGAGCGACCGGTGAGTCCCCCCATCGCAGTGTCCGAAGTGAAGGTGGAGCCGACACCGTCCCCGTCGCCCGTGGCACCCCACAACCCCCGGAGCCCCGCAACCACACCCGCTGGTGTCGGGCAGAAGCGGCCTGCCGGTGGTTCGCCCCCGAACCCTCGGGAGGCCAAGATGTTCAAGCAACCCACCTCACAGGGTTAGCTGCAGATCTTTTTTGTCTGCTGTTTTACAGCTACCTGTTAGCGTCCGTGTTTAGTCCAGGTTTGTGTGAGTAATTGTGCTCAATCAGTATCAAAAGTTTGCAAAATGCAGGTTCTGAAAAAGAAAAACGAAAGTTTCAGCCCAGTTTTTACATGGTCAGTAAAACAGTACAGCTACATGTCGGTCATGTCAACTACACTGTTTATTTGAGTATAGGTCGATCGCATTCTTTTTTTTTTTTTTGAAATATTACTGACCAAAGAATCTCAACTATATTCGGGAACAAAGCTAGCAGTAGTACTGGGGTGATGAAGTTCCTCCATCACTCACGCTGTAAAGTCAGTCTGAAGATTATCCAGACTGGCTTTAAGATTTGGTGCATATCCGATGTATTCAACGGCACCGGGGACCATGTTTTTTGGGGTGCTGGGGACACCTGTGAAACGTCCAGCGCAGATTACTTCTTGGCAGTTCCTACGAGGATGCAGCTTGTGGCATCGACTAGCGAGATTTAGTGGCCGAGCTTATGGCAAGTAAAGGTGTGTCATGTTCACAATTTCTTCATATTTCTAAAATAATATTGGTCAACCTACATTTGAATTCGACCTGTATTCGAGTAAATATGGCATTACAAATAGCAAACCTGAACTCTGCTGTGGCTGCACGTTGGGCCTGCTGGTGCATAATAGTATAGAGGGCTTAGTTGCCGTGCATCTGATGCAGGACACTAGAGCAACGCTGACCTATGAACACATAGTGCTAGTTTTGATGTCTTTGTTTACAGGATCAGTGCTATATAATGTGCACAGACTCTTTTAAACATCGCCTGTGCCAGATACCACAATTCTAGTCCTTAAGCTTAATTACACGAAGAGGCAGACATTACTTGCACGAGGAATTGAAATGCACAATTGTTTATTAGCAAATTTTCACAAATTGAGTTCCTAACTTGTTACTCTACAGGGTGTCCCAAGTAACTTGAGCCAAAATTTTGAAACTGAAAGGTGCATCGGAAGTGAATTGAACCGAACGCATAAAATTCGCACTGGCCTATAGTAACTGAGGCAATTTTTCGTTTTCCTTATGACTTGCTCATTAATTAGGTTTAATTTAACCATGCTGCTCTCAGGGGTGCATTCGGGGAACAAGGTCAGCAGCATACGTTTGCGCCATCATTTGAAGGGAGCCACCGGCCGAGCTGCCTACAACCATCATAACGCCCTGCCGCTTGCCCGTCACCAGCCACGATGCAGCCGACCTTGTTCGCAGAATGCACGCTTGAGAGCAGCACGATAACACTGCACAAGCGCTGCATCACATGACTGTTTTCGCATTTCACGAGCTTTCTTTGCAACCCGGAAACGAGGACTACATGATGCTTATCGTACAGGAAACAACTCGATGGGTGGTTTCTGAATCATCATCATCATCATCAGCCTGCTTACACCCACTGCAGGGCAAAGGCCTCTCCCATACTTCTCCAACTACCCCGGTCATGTACTAATTTTGGCCATGTTGTCCCTGCAAACTTCTTAATCTCATCCGCCCACCTAACTTTCCGCCGCCCTCTGCTATGCTTCCTTTCCCTTGGAATCCATTCCTGAAGGTGCTCTACAAATCTGCTTATCATGCTTTGGGTCCTAAGCAAATAATTAAATAGTTCATTAAATAAACTTAATTAATTAGTGAGCTATGGGGGAAAAAATGCCCGAGTTACTATAGGCTATTGCGAATAGTATACGTTCGGTTCAATTCGCTTCTCACGTGCCTTTTATTTTTGAAGCCTTGGCTCAAGTTATGTGGGACACCCTGCATAGCACATATTGCACTTCATGAATTGTAGCTGGTGAGTTTCACATGGTGTACCAGCTTGGAGCACATTCTTTTGCATAGACTGCATTGTGAACATTTATTTTTCCCGCTGATGTGTGAGCTTGTGTTCGCTTATAATGAATGTCAAATATAACGGTGATTTTCATGTTTGGAGCAGCTTCATTGTAATGAAACTCAATGTAATGAAAGAGGGAGCAGTGTTCTGTGCCAGAAAGCTGTCACCGGTTCTTATCGCTCCTGTTCTCTGTGTCCTGCCACGGGGCACCAACAGCATCACCCATGAGCACAATGGGTGGCTCCCCCCAGCAGCCGCAGCTTCAATTCCAGAACCAGGGCGCACGGCAGGGCATTCCAACCCCACCTGCTACACACCTGGCAGCCATCAACCAGGTATGTACTCGAACCTCGTCATGTCCCCCCCCCCCCGTCTCTCTCTCTCTCTCCTCCATTCCACCTTGTCAACAGCGCAGCCATGGTTCACACTCATGCATTGGAGTGCCCCTCTGTGTTTGCCAAGCACGGGCTGTACTCATCTTGGCAAAGTTGGTAAACATTTATTTTCTAAAGAGCGCCAAAAGAAGGTGAAAAAACACACAATAAGCACACAGGACAGTTGCTGACTGGAAACTGATCCTGGCAATCTGTACCTGCACCAGGAAATTTGGCTCATCTGAGCTGTATTTGAGTTTGATTGCCAGAAACAGATTATTACTGTAGGCTAGCTGTCTAAGTATAAGATTTGTGCATTTTAGTTTGTGGTTTACATTCCTTTGCTTATCATCGCAATGCTGTTTTTTTTTTATTATTATTATTGTGAATCAGTCATGTTTAAGGCTTTTACACTCGAACCTAGGCATAATAAAGTTAAAGGGGGAGCCGAAATTGCTCTGTTATATCCGTTACATTGTTATATCTATTATTGCCCTTTACTGCAGTATGTGCACAATGGTGTGCACAACATTAAACATGCAAAGAAGACAGCCTCCCAGCCCACCAATGCGGCCACTTATGCAATGAAATTTGAATATTACAATAGCAAAATAATCTTCAGTTTCTGCAACACAAGATGTCCTTGCACCTGATGTGACAGCCTTTTTGGCAGCTGTCTTCTGTTCCAGTGTGATGGTCTTTTGCTTCTGCTTTCCGCTTGGCTAATTCATATTGTTCGGAAACCAGCAACGAAGTTGAAGGCGATGCCACAAGGCCAAAAAACCAGCCTTCCGTGACAGGTCAATATGGCTCGGGCTCTGCCCATATGGGCTGGACCCGAACCATTCTGGCCCATCAAGAATGGCTAATAGCCTATTTGGAATAAAAAAAAACAGATTGGAATAGTCTTACGTTATAGGGCCCCTAGTGTGCTTATTTGTATATCTTGGGACGATTAGCATGTGTGTCATGTATCATGGCACATGTTTATAAGATCATGTGCATGCAAGAGAGCTACTTCACAGTAGCTTTGCTTCGCGCATATTCCAACATGCACGGTTGGGTCTACATAATTTTTTTTTTTGGCCGTACCCCAACTCCTTGCAGCCCAACCCACCTAATGTCACCCTGCGGCCCATCCCTGAAGCAATGAATCGGACAACTCAGAATCGGTCACCAGTCACCATTGGTGAGCACCATCATTCGCAAGTGCTCTCTTGGCTATCATATTAATCTGCATGGTCCCATGGGGTATTAGGCCAGTTGAGGCCACGCTGGGTGCCTGTTATATTAGGAGTTCTCATTGCAGCCTTCAGCAAACAGAGTTGCATCAAAACTGCATTTTTGAATCAGAGCATTAACGTAACATCGTGCCTCCCACAAATCCGCCTCTTTCATGTTCCTGTGCTGCCCTCTGACACACGCCGCTGGAAACGTTTTGGAAGGGTGTCGGGGATTTCGCCGGTTGATTTGTGTACCTGCGTCGCTGTTGAGTGCGCGTCGGTTGTGCGGTTCGTGGATCGCGATTAATTAATAATGGTTTCTCCGGGGCAGCATGTCGTTCGCCCATCGAGTATAGTGTGTGAACAGGCCCGAGTGCACTGTTGTGGTAACAGCGCGGGCCGATAAACGCACGCCGAGTTCCTGCCGACGCGGCTGCGTTGAGTTCGTTGTCGCTGATGTCTGTGATTGCACATCCCTTTTTATATTGCTTTTACACATTCACTAAACATTTTGCATATTCGAGAAGCCCTCGAGCGCAGCCTTCCAGGTGAGTTTTGCCAAAGTGGTGCATTTGTTTACATCTACAGCTTCAGATCGCTGTTAGCTCTTCGGATATTGTAGAAACGGCGCATCGCTAATGTGAAATAATCTCAAAATGTAGCAAAACATACAGACATGTCAGTATGAACGGCCGAGTTCCTTAAACTGCTACTGTGATCAAGACGCATATATATCACGGCCTGTTACTACTGATTCTCGGTTTTGTTTAACTTCATCATACTTACAGTTTGCGCGTGCTATAAAGTATTATTAGAGACAACTGTGCTCGGCATAAGTCTCCACTTATATGCCGTGCAGTTCTCTCGCGAGAAGGCGGCTGCCATCGCTGACACCGTTGACAATTGAGCGAGCTTATGCTGCTGCATCGAATGCACTGTCTCTTCTTTCCTTTTTGACGCAGAGGTAAACAATGCTTCTTTGGAATTAAGAAATGTCAGCACAAAAACCCACACAGACCCACCATTTACGGGAATGCGACCGGCAGCGATCGGGAACGATGACCAAAGTACAAGATGTTGGCACAGCTCTGTGTCTCCGCTTGCCGCTTACTGTGTACGTGCCGTGCGAAATAAAGAGTAGTTATCAAACCGCTATAGGGCCGCAACCTAACTATAAGAGCGGTTTCCTTCGTCCGGACTGCTTATTCTTCAAGTCCAGCTCCATCGGTAGCGGGTACACGAACTCGATGGGCTCAGGTCTAACCCAAACTTCGCTAAACTGGATCAGCATTGACTCACACTTCACGTGCACAGCTTGAGAGGACTGAAGCTCGTGCATTTCAACTTCGAAGGCATGTCGACGCATTTTGAGCGCGAATAATTATATGTGCAAGTGAATGAGCTACAGCTGTCGCGTTGCCGGTTCGACGGCTAATCACGTAGGGTTCTGTCAAGCTATCACGGTCGACACTCTGATTTTGTCGGTGCTGTCGACACGAAAGCCCGTCGCGCTATATGACAACTCGCACCCATCAGTTGCGTCGTTGTCGGCCTATTACCATCAAATGATCTCAGTGACACAGTGCTGAATAGTCGACCAATCGTCGGCGTCAGCGTCTTATCGGTCTCGTATCGACCCAATGTTACCACGCCTTAAAACAGTACATGAAGTCAGGCACGCGCTGCCACCACCAACAACAGTGGGCCGACGCTGTAAGAATGCGTCAACAACGTGTTTTTGAAGTGTCAGCCAAGTGTGACGCACGGGTTTATAGATAAATTTTACAGCTGTCATTGCAAGACGGCAACTACGTGGTTAACGGTGCAGTTCGGACCAAGCCCTGGCCCTTTTCAGTTTCAAAGTGGAGTTGCAGTCTTACGGATGGGTTCGGCACTGCACCGACACCGAGCTACCAGTATAGTTTCAACGCGGTACATGGCGCGAGCGTTTGCAACAGCGCGCGTCCAAGAGCTTTTTTTTTTCAGGGGGTACCATAGGGGGTACTTTCTCCCGATATCTGGCCGCGCGGCCGCGCGCGCGTCCCTTCCAAAACGTTTTGCGACTAATCCGCTAGGGCAGGGCACATGCGCCGTCGCGCCGTGAAAGAGGCGGATTGGGGGGGCGGCGTTATCATGATTGTCAATTCCAAAAAAAAATATGCTTACTATGTATTGTTGTTTAGATGTGCATTGATGTAACCCTAGGTCACTGAAATAAATTTGTAGCCCTGTACTACAGCGCCTTTCATAGATTCTGCATTGCTTTAGAATTTTTAAATTCTGTTAATCAATCATGTTTGCACGGTGCTAAGGACAGAGAGGTCGGATGAGCACCCTTAACTGTCAATAAGCGCTGCAGCTCCGCCTCTGCTGTCCTTGCGCTCTGTGACTGTTAACTTCAATAGTGTTTGGATTGAAGCATCCGAGCCTGCGAGAACAGGGCTGGTCCAGTGTTTGTTGTGTGGTGGCGCCCGACTGCTGGCAACGACAAAAATCGCCTGAGCCCTGGCGAGGACGAAGCTTTGAGGGCATAACAGCGAGGAGAATAAAGACAAACAGCCTCCGCTTTCTCTGCCTCGTGCATTGTTTCGTTTTCGCTCTATGGATTACCCAAACACGATGCACAAGGCCGAAAAACCAGACCGTCTGTCCTCATTCTCCTCAACGCACACCCGCTAAGCTTTGTCCTTGCCTATGCTTGAGGGATCCTTGTCAATGCCAACACTGGTGCACCGCCACAGCTGTGTTGCCCTGGCTGCAGTGTTGCCACAGATGCTTCTCGTTTGCATCGCTCCCAAGCAGGAAGTCCAGCAGGGAGTGTGCGTCTGCCCTGGAACCAGCAGCCGCCACAGGGCGTGGTGTCACCGGTTGTGTCGGGTGGCCCTCCAGTGTCCACCCCTCCACCTCCATCGCAGACAAGCATGCCCCTACTGGCTAGCCAGCTGTCCAATGCCCCGATGGCCAGTGGACCCCCGCAGCAGATGCGGCCCACACACCCTGCACCTGTCAGCTGTGCTACAGGGCCTCAGATGCAGACAGGTGATGGGGGTTGCACTCTGTTTCCTTTTTTTTTTTAAAGCGAAGCTATCTTTGCCTCTTCCCCTCACTTTTCGGGTACTGGCTGCTGCCTGCTGGGTGCTGGTCTGCTGGGTGCTGGTGGCCACTGTCTTGCACAATTGACCTGTACCAGATATAGGGCAAACCGAGGCAGCCCGGAACGGCAGGTGATAAATGTAAGCGTTGATGTGAGCTCCGATAGCAACACGCCGTCGTCGTCATGCCATCATCATCATCCTGTCGTCATTTCATGACGTTCACACCATTGGGGTCATTCCTTCGTTGACATGTAGTCGTCCATCCGCCATCTTTACTCTGTTATTACTATATTGTCATATTGTAGACATACAGTCGACTCTTGTTACAACGGACCTTGATAATTTGACAAAAAAACGTCCATTTTTGCCGAAGTCCATAATATCCGAAATGCCTCACTTCCGAAACTATGGTGGCGATGTCTAACATTAATGGAAAGAGTGAGTGATGAATGTACAAAGTAAAAAAAAAAAAGTCGCAGTTTTGCCTGAAAGGCAAAGCATTCATTGCAATAGCAAATTAGTAGACAGCTATGTGAAGTAAGGATAGTAGTTTTATCTTGCTTGATGAGGAAGACGGCACGTTTCCGCCCCACCTTCCTCTCTCGAGCATGTGACACCAAAAATATGTTTTATATGCCCAGTTATTTTTTTTAAATGCAGCTAATTTTGTCCGCTGTATCCGATAGTCAATTGTAGCACGGCTTGTTAAAAGCGAAATTCGTTGCATTAGTAAAATAGGTAGAAGAAACTAAGCTTCAAATATGGTCTGTTATATCCAAAAGTTTATTGTACGTGGGTCCGTTGTAACAAGCGTAGACTGTACCACCATTGTCGAGCCGTCGTCGTCATGCCATCCTGGTCGTTCTATCATCGTCAATCTGTCATAGTGATTTCATTGTGGTCATGCCTTTGTCATCACGCTGTTGTCATTATTGTGTCATCCTTCCAACTTCATCACCCCTTTGTCGTCATGCCATCGGTATAATTTCAGCATTTTAATTTGATTATCATCATGCCGGTCGTCATCATACCATCATTAGCATTCCAGCATCATCTCACTATCGTCTTGTCATCGTCGTCATGCCATTGTTATGTCATATCATTATATTGTCGTCGTCATTCTGTCGCAGTGGTTGCAATGTCGTCATGCCGTCACCATCATCCCATAGTCATCATGCCATTGTCGTCAGTGCGTCGTCTTCATACAATTTTTCAAGCATTGCCTTCATCCTTGTAACATAACTGTGCCGACAGCTCACAGTGTGCATTCATGTGGACTGCGAATGTGAACAAGACTGCTGTTTGCATTTCGGCAGAGCTTGTGAATGGTGTAGTGCATAAATGTGAGCATTGTATGAGAATAAAGTTGTGACATGTGTGGTGCATACACATAAATGTTGTATGAAGCCACATGTTGCATAGAATGAAAATAAACACAATTGTTCACATTGCATTTAGTTGTACAGGGTTTTTAACCACTTCCCTAAAGCTTTACTTGACATAGGCTGCAACATATTGCGAAATCGGTGCCCACTATATGGATGTACAGTAAAACCTCATTAAACTGTACCCGCTTAAACATTAGTTTCGTTTTTAAATTAGTAAAGTCAAATCCCCGACTCAGTGGCCATTGAACATAATGTGTTTTGTATCCGCATAACCCGTACCAATTTATTGCGTACGCATCGGTTAAAACGTAGCATTTCCACTTTTCGTCGCGCCAACACGGCGGTGCGTCGTCTCCATTGGGCGGCCCGGCAGAACAAGTCTCAGAGATCGGAACAACGGCCTCCAAGCACCCTGTGCGTTTGCACGTGCAGCCACATCAACATCAGCATCATTTCGGCAGCGTGCCAGAGAGCGTTGTGGCGTCGCGCAAGCGAGGACTCGCGTCAGGCCGAAGCTTGGATAAAAAAGACGCCGGGTGCTCAGCATAGAAGAAAAATTAGACATCGTCCATGTTATCGAACATGACACGAAGAAGTTGGTGCTGGCATGCGACAGGGATCTGCTGTTGGCTACAGTGTGCGGCATTTGGAATGCGATGAAATTTCTCGGCAGCGCTGCTGCGACCGCGAAGAGATGTCAGCTACAAGGTTTGACTTTTCACCATCGTTGCATCTGTTGTTGTCGAAGTGTTGACTAGCGACAGTGATGAGGACGACACGGAAAGTGACAGCACGGGCGATGCAGGCCCGACAGTGGCAGAAGCTGTGCGTTACGTAAGCCTCGTGAATGCAGTCGTCGCGACGAGAACAGGGCGCAATAACATAACTATTTCAAGCGAAAAGTATTTCGAACGCCGGCACCTGGCAATGAAAAAGGCGCCCCGAGACTTCTGCAGCACTACTGCGCGCTTGCATGGAGAATATATAACGCCAACGAGGAATCTGCCATGCGAGTGTTTGCCGAGAAGAGGGGCTGGCTGAAAAGCTGGCACGCATCTTCAATAAGTTTGAGGCCGCTGTCGTCGTGCTAAGCCGCCGCGGCATCAAACGAAAATAACACTTTTTTCGCACAAAGTGAATAAATACTGCATGTTTCTTTACTCTTTCATCGCACTCTCTCTGAGTTCCGTTTTTGACAGGTAAGTGGGCGATCTCATGCTATTTCGGTTAAACGACCGTTTAGTACGTACTTTTTTCGAGCTCCGGTCAACTAAGGTTTGACGAGGTTTCATTGTACCTAATTTTTGAAAGCTGGTCCTGCCCATGCGTGTGTGTGTAGCCTCATGCATCAGTAGCAGGATATGCTTAGGCACTATTGGTTAGGCATGTTTCGCAGTCTGAACATCCAAGTGTGTCTTGTTGCTTTTTATCACTTTCCTGTCTGTGCCTATACCCATCGACAGCCATTTATAACGCTATTTGTTTCTGGGGGTGAGAAAGAGAAAAGCAGTTTGTTAGTATTTCGTTACTCTTTCCCATTAAAAGTGCATCAGTGTTGGAGAAATAAATTGTTCATTTATTTTGTTAATTGTTGAATTTAATCCTCACTTATCATAAGCATGGAGTAAAATTCGCGGGTGGAACGACAGTCCTTGCGTGCACATTGCTCACGTGTTGCCATTCACACTGTCCAATGTTGCTCTCGCACTGCTGCAACACGTGGACAAGTTTCTTGCCCGTACAAAGTCAATGACTCTGGTGTACCAGATGACACCATGTTTTATGCCAGAGCATTCTGTGAGCATCAGTTCCGCTTCAAACAACATGTTCTTTTCATAGCCATGCACCCATGAATGAAGGGATTCGTTCAGTATATGACCTTGCACACTCATTCTTTCATTCATTGTTGCCAATTTTTGTCCCACAGGCTTCAGGGGGCCCTCCATGCGAATGGGCGTGCCGCCAGGAGGCGCCTCTCCCGGCGTGGTAGGACCAGGAGGCAACCCTATGGTTGGGGGGGGTGCACCAGTACCTCAGCAGGGTATGCCCCCAACAGGACCGGCTGGGCCTCCGCCCAGCACACTGGCCGCCCAGCTGAGCCAGATGCCCCAGGGAGGGCCCCCAGGGGGCCACTTCTCACCCGGACCGCCGCTTGCCCAGCAGCAGCCACAGCAACAGCCTCAACAGCAACAGCAACAACAACCGCAGCCGCCCAAGGGCCCTCCGCAACAGCCACCTCAGGGGCCCCCCATGATGGGAGGGGGTGGACCCCCTCAGGGCATGCCACCCCAGCAGCAGCAGGCACAGCAGCCACCGCCAGTGGTGAGTAAAACACACGCACACATGCACACACACACACATGAATAACAGACACCCACCTAACTGCAGAGTGCAATTTGGCATTGCCATTGTGCATGCACCATAGATAACTTCTCATGAAAGTTTACAGAGACTGAGAAGCAAGAAGCCTTTTAGGCAGCAGCTAGTGAAAGGATGCTGGCTTACTACATGTGGCAAGCATACAACTGTAGCACAGAGCTACATAGGGAACCCGTATTGGTTCCCTTTGTATCTTTGTGCTACAGTTGGGTGGATGACAGTTTTTTTCCTTTCATATTATTTTGTATCAATATCAATGTCTGTTGAATAGAATCAGGTGCATTTTTCTCTCTGAAGCTGAAGAAGTCTCAAAGTTATGTTGTAGTGAATATCTTGAAATTTTCAATTTATAGTGTGCCTGTGTTTTATGGCAATCTTTTATTGCATATAAAGCTTTCCTTTCCAGTTTTCCTCCAAAATACAGAAGGGTTTTCCTGGGTTTTCAGGCAGGAGGGTTTTGTGGGCTTTCGTCAGCTCACGAAGCTCAATCTGTGCGACATATGAAAATGTGGAGGGCACATCATGTGATTCGATCATCACTTCATGCATTGCCATCCCTGCTCAGGTCAACCACAGTTAGGCCAATGGTGCCTTTTCATTGTCAGGTTCATCGTCACTTGCCTCCTGTGTAAGGCTCTGAAATCAGGAGAGCCACGGCAAATCTTCGCGAGGCACCCCTCTCTCCTTGTCTATCCACCGTCCGTGCAGATGTCTGCAGCCAGCTGGTCAGCGCACTAGTCACATGGCACTCTCGCGCCCACTGTGTAAATGTAAAGCTAGTCATGTGATGGGTTGCTCAAAGCTACAAAAAGAGACCGATGTGCATCTACGAATGGCATCAGGAACAAGACAGTCACATACAAAGTACAGTATGACAAAGATCGCAGCCACAAATAATGTTAGCGTCATCTTGCTCACTTTTGTCGTTGAGGTGGTTTCTTAGCTTTCTTAGCTGCTGCGAATAGATCTGCTTTGATTCTGCACCAAACCATTACAGTAAAACCTCGTTAAACCGTACCTGCTTAAGGGGGGAGGCTACCCTGGAGACCGAACTTTTTATTTTTGGGGATATCCAAATGAAACTTTCAGGGTACGTTCACACCACCGAACTATGAGGAACTGCAAAGTTTCATGAAGACGTGTTTATTAGTTCCAGAGTTATTGAGGTCTAACTACCGTAAAAACCGGACTATAGGTCGGACCGGAATATAGGTCGACCCCGCAACTAACCAATCCTAAAAATGAAAAAACTATTTTTCAGTGGCAAAAGTACTGAAAGACACCCTTACCGTAAAAACCGGACTATAGGTCGGACCGGAATATAGGTCGACCCCCCAACTATCCAATCCTAAAAATGAAAAAAATATTTTTCAATGGCAAAAGTACTGAAAGACACCCTTACCTTGAAACAAATGCGACTCAGCCGGTTGCACAATGGTGACAGTATTTATTTAAATGCTGCTCGCATGTGCACCTGGCTAAGTTTTTAACAGCATCGCGCAACCATCGACCCGCGTGCTTGTCAGCACCTTATTAATGGCGCTGAGCGGCGAAACAAACGAGATACGCGCATGTGTACAGTGAAATCTCGTTGATACGATTCGGCTAAATACTTTTTTCGGCATAATACGTTTTTTTTTTCGTTCCCGGCCGATGCCCTATAGAGGTAAATGCATTTTTGTACGGCTAATACGATCGTATTTCCACGTCGGTTTGGATAATACGATCCCGGAAACGTCTTCTGTATGATGATAACATCAGAGCCAGTCCTTTGAAGCGGGTGGGCAGAGCTACTGAAATTAACATCGAGCGAAACGACAGGCACGGCGGACTAAAGACGCGGCGACGCGCGCTTTGTATGCTCGAGGCTTGGCCTGGCTCGGCTCGGCTAGAGTCCGGCCGTGCTTCTGCACAGCGCCTGCAGCAGTGTGGCGGCCTCTGGGAGCAATTTTCGCAAGCTCGCACACCAAACGCACCGAAGGTTTTTAACGCCATCTATCCTAAGACATAGTACTCACGGTAAAATCACGTGATCAAGAAGCAGTAATTGGCGCATGCATTGACGATGCTGTAGGCTTTGTTGGCTTTGTGCTTGCCATTTCTCGTTGCCATTTTGGTGTTTCGAGCGTTCAGCTTGCACTTCGCCCTTATCGTTTCTTCTGTTTTGGTGCCGCGTTTCACCCGTGCGCTTCACCATGTCTAGAAAGCGTAAAGCGTTATCGCTGAAAGAAAAACTCGACGTCCTAGCAAAAGTCGACGAAAATCCGCAGAAGAAACGTGTCGACCTGGCACGCGAACTTTGTTTGCCTGTCTCCACGCTGAACACGATCGTCGGCAAGCGAGAAGAAATTCAGAAGAACATTCAAGTCTTCGGCGCCGGCGTGAAGCAAACAAGGGGCGCCCAGCATGGCAAGATGGAAGAGGTTCTTCTGGCATGGTTCAGGGAAGTAAGGGCGGCGGGCGTGAACGTGGACGGGACAGTTGTTCGCGAGAGAGCTGATGAGATAGCACTCTCGTTGGGCATCGAAGATTTTAAAGCTTCGGGCGGGTGGCTCCATCGTTTTAAAACACGGCATGGCCTGTCGTATAAAACCGTTTCCGGCGAAGGGAAGTCTGCCGACCAAGATCAGGTCTCCAACTGGCTTTCGACTCTGCCGGCGGTGATTGCTCAGTACCAGCCAAGGGACGTGTTCAACGCAGATGAAGCTGGGTTGTTCATCAATCTTCAGCCCGAGAAAAGTCTCAGCATAAAAGGTGAGACGTGTCAAGGCGGAAAAAAAAGCAAAGAAAGAGTCACCGTATTGTTGTGCTGCAACGCTGATGGAACTGAGAAGCTCAAGCCTACTGTCATTGGCAAATACTGGAAGCCACGCTGCTTTTCGCGTAACCCACGCCTTCCTGTCATTTATAAAGCGAATAAGAAGGCATGGATGACCGGAGCCCTTTTCACAGAGTTCCTCACATTTCTGGATGCCCGGATGCGTGCCGCGAACCGTAGAATTCTTCTGGTTCTCGACAATTGTGCCGCTCACCCTGTCGATACTTCGTGGCTGCAAAACGTAAAAGTAATTTTCCTGCCGCCCAACTGCACCAGCCACTTGCAGCCCCTAGATGCAGGAATCATTAGAAACATGAAATTTCACTTTAGGAGCTTGTTGATCAGACGCTTTTTGGCCAAGATTGACCGGAAAGATGCCAGCTTGAAGGTGGATCTTCTTGATGCCATCCATTTTCTGGCGATATCATGGGATCGCGTCAAACCTGACACCATCGCCAACTGCTTCAAGAAGTGTGGCTTTTTTTGTGCACCTGGCGATACTGAGGAAAATGGAGATGACGGCGCAGAGATTGACATCCCGGACTGGGGTGACCTCAATGTCGACGCGTCTCCGGAAGAGTTTGTATCGGCGGACGACCAACTGGCGACATGTGAATTGCGCACCGTCCAAGACATCATTGCAGCTGTTACCGCTGAAGAGGAGAGCGACGACAATGACAACCAAGACGCCGGAGATTGCAGCAGCGATCGTCGGCCATTAAATACTGACGGTGCTCTCGAAGCTTTGGACGGGCTTCGTGGCTTTGTCGCGTCTGCGGAGCTCAGCGAGGAAACTGCTACTCGTTTTTACGAGTTCCAGAAAAGCTTGCTGCAGGACCTCGAAAAGCAAAAAGTGCAGCGCAAAGTGACGGATTATTTTAAAGTGCTTTAATAAAAGCAAGTTCTGTGCCAAGTATGTATTATTCGCAATCTTTTGGAGTCCGTTTTGGATAATACGATTTTTGGATAATACAGTCGCCGACCGATTTTCCGGACTCCGAAAATTCGGACATGCCCGATTATTCGGTCAGCTTCGCGGCACCGCCATTCTCCCCATAAACCATAATGTATAACAACTGCCGAAAGTTCGGACACCTTGCAACCTCTCGTCTGATTTTTCGGACACTCCTTGAGCGAACTCGATCGAGAGCACCATGCACCGACTCTGACCGGCTCATGGCTCGACTTGCTAAACGCCATTTTTGTTTTGAACGGAGCCTCCTTGCTGCCCCACGAAGTGGCGCTACTGGAAATCCCCGCTCATCATCATCGTTTCTACTGGTTCGATAGAGTGGCTCTACAGCAGTTCCGGTTTCAGCTTAGTAAGCCATGTCAAGACAATCCAGCAGCTGATTTGTTTCTTCGCGCACGACGCTGCGAGTAGGCCGCGTTTTTCGTTTGTGCGACTGGTCTCGGCACGGTGGTGTTTGCTTTGTGCGCTGTGCCGAGGTTTCGGTGATCCAACACGGCATACGGAAACATCGCGTCAAGTGTCTAATGGCGCCGACAGTGCCCGCACAGACTGCGCTGGGGAATGCCGGCAAGCGGGTGCCGGGAGGCCTAAGATTTGTCGCCTTCCGATGTGCTCCCTACTGACGCGGAAAATGTTGTGCCGAGACCTGCGCAGTGGTTGCATTGCGACTCCGGACACCGTATCATTTGACAGTTTCACAGGTGCCGACACAGCTGTACTGACGTGCGCAGAACTCGACGACGGCGAGATCATTCGTCAGATTTCTGCTGCACCGCTGGACGATGACTCTTGAGTCGGAAGATGACGCACCATGTGCTACGCTGCCGTCGCATGCGGAGCGTGTACAAGCAGTGACTGTGCTTTCAGCCACCTATAGTGATCGTACGACCCTCTCCGAGATCAGGCTTATCCGATTGCACGTAAACGGAACGGCGTGCTACGGCGCATTCACGATTTCTTCAAGCCTACTGCCGAGCCCGAATAAGTGCGTGGAAATAAAGGATTTCATTTTTTTTTTTTCATAATCTGCTTTTTCGGACACCTGTTTATTCGGACATTTTCGCAGTCCCCGCGAGGTCCGAATAAACGGTCGGCGACTGTACGTTTTTATTTTCGGTGCCCGTGAGAATCGTATCAACGAGATTCCACTGTACACATGCGCTTACTTTCGCTATTTCGTCGCTCCGTGCCGTGATGATAAGGTGCTGACAAACACGCGGGTCGATGGTCGCACGATGCTGTTAAAAATTGGCCGGGTGTGCAGTACACAGAAGGACACAAAGTGCGCAAGCGCTACTCCGAATCAGAGTCATCCGAACTAGAGTCCGATGTCGAGTGCTTCTCGCTGCCCACGTCCCATAGAGCATCGTCCTCTGTGCCGTCCAGCACGTTGCTTATGCAGCATTTTCTGAAAGACTTGCGCACCATCTCTTCGGGGAGAGATTTCCACGCCGACGACACCCAGCCACAAACAGTCGCAAGCGGTGGACGTCGCAGGCGGCCGGTGGGGGTAGTCGGGTTATCGCCCAGCATCCATTCATTATAGAGTTCGCGCACTCTATCTTTAAACGGCTTATTTAGCACAACGTCTAGTGGCTGCAGCACAGATGTCAGTCCACCAGGGATGACCACGAGGTCCGTCTTGCCGTCGCACAGGGCCCGCTTTACGTTGGCTGTGAGGTGGCCTCGAAATGAGTCCAGAACGAGCATGTTCACTCGCTCAAAGAGAGCACCAGGTCGCCGCTTCCAGACGAGCCGGACCCACTCCAGCATCAACGACTCGTTCATAAAACCGTTTTCATTAACCCGGACGATGACGTAGCGTGGGAATTCCTCTTTCGGCAATGTTTTTCTTTTAAAAATGATGAAAGGGGGCAGCTTCTTCCCATCAGCTGTACATGCGAGCATCACAGTGAACCGCGAGTGCTCGTTGCCCGTTGTTAGATGCTTGATTTGCTTGGCTCCTTTCTCGGAAACAGTCCGGCTTGAGGGCATATCGAACCACACTGGCGTTTCGTCGGCGTTTCCTATCTGTCCTATCATGTAGTCGCGTTGCTGCCGAAGCGCAATTACATATTGCTGAAACTCGATTAGCTTGTCCTCGAATTCTTCGGGCAGTTTCTGGCACACAGAAGTACGGCGCCGTAGTGCAAAGCCCTTCCTCTTCATGAAACGCCGCACCCAGGATGGCGAGCCCTTGAATTGCACCCTCGTCAGTCCAGAGGCGCGCGCGATCTCTACCGCTTTAAAACGGATGGATTCAGCAGTCACAGGCAGCGATCTTGCATGAAGCTCCCGGACGAAATCCGCATCTTTGTTTTTCAGTTCTGGATACGCTGCAGTCCGCCCACGAAATGAAGTTTTCTTTTGATTGCTGCTAGCAACCAAAAGCTGCTTCTGCTTCCGCCAGTAGTGAATGCTTTTTTCCGACACTCCAAATTCGCGCTGTGCCGCCAGGTTGCCGTTAGCTTCCACGTACTCGATCGCCTTTTTCTTGAAGGCGACGGTGAATTTCCGTCGGCTTCCGCTCATTTTTAAACAAAATGTGAAACAATGCAAACGCAAAATGACGCTGCTGCAATGTCGCTACGCCACGCTGCGCTGCTGCTGATGGCGATGGCGGCTGTTTACTTCATCCGCCCATTGTTGCAAGACTTCCGTAGTTTTTCCGCCAATGTCCGGTATATAAGTCGAGGGTCGACTTTTCGCGTTGGTTTTTTGAAAAAAAGTTCGACCTATATTTCGGTTTTTACGGTAGGTGGTTCATGTATATGCCTGAGGAAGAGCCTGGAGAAATACCAGGAAATCGTAGGAAGCTGAAATTCACTGTGATGATCCCTTGATAGATATCCCAGGGGGCTAAAGAGCCCTTTTCTTTAATTTCGCCTCCAAAAAATTTTAAGACAACTTTCAATTTGATGTAGCCAGTAATGACCACATTCATCAAAAATTAATTGCTTATTATAAGTTAACTGCACCAGCTTTAAGAAAAAGAAGCCTGTTACCCCCTGGCAAAGTCATTCAGGAACAGAATAAAGAAAAAACGACATACAAATCTGAAGAGCGCTTCTTGAGATATCGCCTTCCCCAGCACCACTACAGTAAAACCTCGTTAAACCGTACCCGCTTAAACAGTAGTTTCGTTTTAAAAGTAGTAAAGTCAAATCCTCGACTCTGCAGCCATTGAACATAATGTGTTTCGTATCCGCATAAACCGTACCAGCATACTGCGTACGCATCGTTTAAAACGTAGCGTTTGAACTTTTCGTCGCGCAAACACGGCGCTGCGCCGTCTCCATCGGGCGGCCCGGCAGAACAACACGCCTCAGAGATCGGAACAACGGCCTCCAAGCGCCCTGTGCGTTTGCGCGTGAAGCCACATCAACATCAACGTGGGATGATGTTGATGTGGAAGGTTTCAAATGGTCAACTTGCCTTTGTTACCTCGACGACGTCCTTGTGTTTTCTCCTACATTTGAGACGCACCTTGAGCACGTCGCAGCTATCCTTGACGTCTTCCGCAAGGCTGGGCTCCAATTAAACTCATCAAAGTGCCACTTCGGGCGCCGACAGATAACTGTGTTAGGCCATCTCGTCGATGCTTCCGGAGTACAATGCGACCCGGAGAAAGTTCGAGCACTAACGGCTTTTCCTGTACCTCAGTCTGTCGAAGATGTCCAGAGTTTTGTGGGGCTTTGTTCTTATTTCTGACGGTTCATGAAAGATTTCACAGCAATTGCTCGACCACTCACTGAACTTCTGAAGAAAGACGTGCCTTTTACATGGGGTTCCCCTCAGGCTGCCGCATTTTTGCGCCTTGTCACAATTCTCACCAGTCCACCTGTCTTGGCCCACTTTGACCTGTCCGCACCTACAGAGGTCCTAACTGATGCCAGTGGTTATGGGATCGGCGCAGTCTTATCGTAACGCCAACACGGACACGACCGCGTTACAGCCTACGCTAGCCAGCTCCTGACAACTGCATAGCGCAACTATTTGATTACCGAGCGTGAATGTCTTACTCTCGTCTGGGCTGTTTCAAAGTTCTGCCCATATTTATGCGGCAAGCCCTTCTCAGTAATCACAGACCATCATGCGCTCTGTTGGCTTTCATCGATCCTACTGGCTGGCTCGTTCGTTAGGCCCTCCGACTACAATATCCCTACACAGTGACTTACAAGTCGGGATACCAACACTAGGACGCAGATTGCCTCTCCCGCCACCCAGTCGAAGACGCGACCTCTACGTCTGATACTAACACCGACGCCTGTATTCTCTCTGTTTTTCCACTGCTCCATGTCGCCAACGAGCAGCGCCATGACCCATCCTTCTGTATCATCGATCGCCTGGAATCGTCACTTGCCGACAGTTCCCTTCGCTTATTCACACTTCAAGATGGCATACGCTACCGCCACAACGTTCACCCCCAACGGCCCTGCATTACTCCTTGTCATCCCTAAACACCTTTGCTCGGCTGTTCTCCACGAACTTCACGACCTCCCCAGTGCCGCTCACCTGGGTGTGTCACGTACCTACGACCGGATCCGCCGACGCTTCTTTTGGCCAGGGCATGCTCGCTCCGTTCAAAGATATGCAGCTGCGTGGGAGAAATGCCAGCGACGCAAGACACCATCGACGCTCCCTGCTGGGTACCTTCAACCACTTGACATTCCCGCAGAACCATTCTTTCGGGTTGGTTTGGACTTACGTGGCCCTTTTCCTCTTTCTACCTCTGGGAACAGGTGGATCGCTGTGACCACAGATTACGCCACACGCTACGCCATCACCTGAGCGCTTCCTACAAGCTGCGTTGGAAATGTCGCCGATTTTCTTCTACACGACGTGATTTTATTAGATGGAGCCCTGCGACAACTTCTCACAGACCGTGGCCGGACATTCCTATCAAAAGTTATCGCGGACATCCTGTAGTCCTGTGCCACAAGGCACAAGCTATCCATGTCATATCATCCGCAAGCAAATGGCCTCATGGAGCAACTCAATCGCACTCTCACAGACTTGCTCGCGAAATATCTCTTCAGACTACACTGACTGAGACCTCGCTCTACCGTTCATCACATTTCCTTATAATTCGTCGCGCCACAGCACAGCCGGTTATTCCCCATGTTTCGTTCTGTTCGGCCGAGAACCAGCACTGCCCCTCGACACAACCCTCCCTGTTCATGCGGCACTGACCAGTGAATATGCACTTGACACCATCGCCCGCTGTGCCCACGCCAGGGAAATTGCCCGTGACCACCTTCTGAAATCCCAAGAGAGTCAAAGGCGTTTGTACGACCAGCGACACCGAGATGTGCACTTCCTGTCTGGTTCTTTGGTGTTTCTATGGTCTCCGTCACATCAGGTTGGCCTGTCAGAAAAACTGCTGTCTCGTTACACAGGCCCATACCGAGTGCTTCATGCCTAGACTCTCGTCACCTACAAGATCGCCCCTGACGCCCCATCTGCTTCCCAGTCCAGTGATATCGTGCTCATTACATGACTGAAGCAGTATCACCCTCCCACTGATGGCATTTGGACGCTCCGGGACGTCGCTTCTGCTGCCGGGGGATTATGCTACAAGCGTGTGGTATTTGATTGTTTGAACAAGGCGCGTGGGCACGATCACTCGAGAAAAGAGGAGGAAGAACGCACTGGACTCGCGCTGTGAATCTAACCAGTCAGCGCTGCAACTGCTGTTGTAAATATAACCTGTAAATAGTTGCTCATCTATTAACTGTCTTGCTCGTCTACTGTCTATATGCTGCACGTTTTCGCCCTTTTATTGCACTCTCTCTGAGTTCCATTTTTGACAGGTAAGTGGATGATCATGCTATTTCGGTTAAGCAGTACTACCATTTAGTATGTACTTTATCCGAGCTCCAGCCAACAATGGTTTAATGAGGTTTCACTGTACCTTAGTTGCCAACACCTGAGGAAGCAGCACAAATTAGGCCTAATGGCCTGTTGGCTGTTGAAGCCGTGTTTGGGTCCATAGGCAACCATACTATGTGCATGTGGACCAAGTTCATCTGTGCACTAGACCGACGTGTAGACAGAATGCTCCGATACAGTCTACATGTGTTTCTACGGCTAGTTGGCACATTCTTCACACATGATATTGCGCTTTCCAAAATACATGCTGCTTTTGTCAACGTTCCATCTGTCCACATTGCATTATCGTTCTGATCGGCCTTGCTGACCAATAAATCTTGTAACGACAGAGACCTCGCGTTGTGAAAAGGTTGCACGTGTTAAGGCGGCAACCACACTGGGTCTTTCGCCAGATATACCGAAGATTCAAGAAATCAAATAGTAGGTATTCAAGTTGCGAATGAAATGATTTGAGCATTCACTGTACGATTCGTACTCGTATATTCGATTATTCGCACACCTCTGCTTACCACTTCTACATTTCAAATAAAACAACAAACAATTTCCCCTGTGCTTTCCCTTGCTTCATTATCTGTTGGCTTGCTACGGTTGTAAACAAAGTGTGTCAATCATTTTTTATCGGTCACAATCTGCTCATCTGTCTATCGCCTTGTTTCTACAGGCAGGTCCTGGAGTGGGCCTGAAGGAGCGGCGAATAGTGTGGCAAGGCCAAGTGGAGTACCAGGACAAAATCCCGGGAAACCAACGCAATGTCTACACTCTCCAGTGCAACATCTCCACCAGCGTCATCAACGGCGAGCCCGAAGTGTGCGTACTCATCCTCACTTCTGTTCTCTTAATGGTAGCTTCACACAGCCTTCTGCTCGAGTACTTGGCTTACACCTCGGTCAGACAGATATATTTACTTCATTGTCACTTACTGTCACTTTGAACAAGTGTGCTTCACATTAGTGAGCACCATGTTGGCGGCTCAGCGACAAAATGTCCTTCGGAATTGACGGGAGGGGTGATCAGTGGCTACAAAAAAAAGTACTCGACGTGATTAGTTGTACAGTTGACTTCTGTTAATTTGACCCTGATAGGACCGGTAAGATCTATCTAATTATCCAACGGGTCAGAATTAAGCAAGGTGAAGAAAAAAAAAACTGTAAAACACACCACTTTCGGCAGTACAGTCGATTCCCTTTAAGACGAATTCGATGGGACCTCAAAAATTTTGGGACCTCAAGAATAATTGGCAAAACGGTAAACGAAGTAGGCAAGAAACTAGCGCACTTGAAAGATCAAACGATCTTCTGTCATAGCCAGGCGCGTATAGAAAGAGCAAATCAGCAACCATAACCTTACGCATATAGAATACTGCACTTGGTGCTTCTCAAATATTTTGACGTAATGAAAAACGAGAATTTGTTCTACTTTATTATCACACTCCTTAAAAAGTACCAATAAGAGTGTGCAGTACATAGCTATTGTGCGGCAAAACAAAATTTAATTATATTTCTGCAGCATGTTTGGGCAGACGTGCAAAAATGAAACAGCAGAGTGGCGCAGAGTCTGCCGCTCGCTTCGAGCAGTCAGAATAATCCCTTCATAAGTTCTTCAGTTCCTCCACTGCTTCTCGACGATGTAAGTGTTCACTGTATATGCGTTCACTGATTATCGAAAGTGGGGTGCAGATGCTTTGTCCCAAACTGTAACAGCGAATATAAGTCCTGTACGGAATTCTAGAACTTTCAAAGCTCCAAATGACCTTGAACGCCTGCAATAATGTGGACGAGAGCTATAGAAAGCGAGGATCGAGAACTGGCAATGAGCGACTACGTCTGCTAAAAGCATTTACCTGGCGGAATGGTCAGCAGGCATTAATACTGCGCTGACTTTGGAAGTGCCGTGCAGTCATCCTTGACCAGCCGAAAAAGTCATTGTTGCTCCATGGGGCGGTACTGGTCAGCCTCGGTCTCATGGCGCTCCAGCCAGCTTAGCGAGAGCACGTTGTAATAGTTCCCGTCTCGTTTAGCGACAGGCACCGTGTTCAGCTAGTGTACTCGAGCTATTGCTACCTAGAAATACATGTATCTTGAATCTGATGCAAGAACGGCACACTGGCATCAAGCAGCCATGCACGACCAGACGACAAGAGCACTCCCTGCGTCAAATGGATCCTCTGCATCGCTTCGAAGGGTTTGACAAACCGTCACGTGACCATACGTCAGGTGTCCAGCATTCAGCAGGGGGGGCTGTCACGACGTCCGCCGCCGCACTCCTGCATGAGATTATGACGACGAGGAAAGGAGCCGAGTTGCACCTCCTAAACTATTCTTTCTCTGTAGTCTAGGTGTACCGAGGGACGATAGCTTCTTGTGTGCTATTAGCAGCGAGAATTTGAAGTGGCGCCCTCTTGCGAGTGATGTCACGGCCATGACGCCGCTCATTCCCTTTGCGTATGCTTGGGGTATGAGTGGCTCGAGCCAGGCACTTACCGGGGCGCCTCCCCCCCTCCTCCCTTCCCACCCAGGCCGCCACTCCTCACACACATTCCTAAAGTGCCGCCAAATCAATCTTGAGACTTGGCAGCTATTCGGTGGTCATGATTTTGCTGCCATTTTCACTCCTTTTGGATGGCGGTAGTGATGGGCATCTCCTGGGGTGTGAAGGCCAGTTTTCTCGTCGATTCAGTGCCCGCACGAGAAACTCGAGATGGGTTCAGTTGCCACCATCTAGTGAACTATCACGCGCATGACTGTTGCTTTGTTATTTATTTCATGATACCTTACAGACCCCATGAGGAGCATTGAGTAAAGGGGACATACATCACAGTGAAAAAGTTGTACGCACGAATACTGCAAAGATGAGTAGAAATAATCACTGCAAAACAGGGTTACAAATGCAGGGCTGTGATAGTAAACAAACATTGGATAAATTTGTATCAGTTAGTTCAATTGTAGCAGTTAGTTCAACCTTCTTTGTTTAGACTGATCCAGGGACCAGGAAAGGGATTCGGTTCGTAGTCTGCTGGTCTGTATGCTCGTGGAATGAGCTTCAGACGGAGAAAATGCCAGTTGTGTTTAGCTTTTCCTTTTGCTTCATTATTTCCTTGAGTGACAGCTCGCTGCAATGCTGGCAAATCCTCGGGACCATATACTGTACTCGGTATATGGGATAGCTAAGGTGGGAAATCAAATAATGCCAAACAGTGTCCATCATCAAACCCTGTGATAACCGTTAAACCTATAAGCAATATGACTGTCACCTGTTACCTGTTACCTCGTCTGGTTTTTCCCTAATTGTACAGCACTTTTTGTACAAAATTTGCAACTGTAAACAAGAGTCGCAAGGAGTTGAGAAATTAAGCGATCTACTGAAGGAGAGAGTAAAGGCAACAGCCGAACAAAAATTAAATGCAAAAATTAGCAAATTTAACCATTGTTCGTAAAAATATTTATCAATCAACATCTTTTTATTCAAAAAGGAAGTAGAGAAAAGCCTCCGGAAGTGGCAAATGTTTCCGTGCATTTTGAGCGATGCTTCTACAGTGAACAGTCGAGCCACCTGACATAGCCACTTATCTGCTGTGCTTATGTGGGTGTTTTTCTAACCTTCCGCGGTGGGCGTAGTGTATCTTGAACCGCAGTGTCCTGTGCTCTATGCAGTTGTATGGGACTGACAGCCACACATCATTACGCAACTTCCCAAATAACAATACGAGTCGGATTTAGCACTTAACTTGGTAGAGCAGTAAATGAGGGATCCAAAAGAACTGTGATTGTTCTGCAAATGTATATTTCTCTTTAATTCTTCCAAAGGTAATTCAAGAAACGCTACTAGAAACCTTTATTTTACACTTTCACTTGTTTACTTGTTCGTCACAGTGTTCTTCCTGCGCATCTTTCCTGCACGTGTCCATTTGATATGGTTCTTTGTTTTCCCAGCAAAGGAGAGGCTTATCTTACTGGCGTACCTGTGAGATACACCTTATTTCATTTCTATTTTGCAGGTTTGCACATCTTTATGGTGAATGCTGGGCATTATTCAGATTTGTATCAGTAAAGGTACCCCCCCCCTTATTTGCATAGAGAAGTAACCATGGGTTAAACCCCCCCCCCCCCCGAAAAAAAAAAAAGAAAAGAATCCTGGGTATGTGCCTCTGCTGCCATGCCTGAACCACAGTTTCTTCTTCAAAGCGCGTGAGTCGAGAAAATTTGCAGCTTGGATATCAGAAGCTATGTAGCATTGAAGGGGTCTACTGGTTTTACAATGCATATATGTGCCGTGTCTGTCCATAAATTTTGCCTAAAAAGAATGTCGGAAGTTTCAACATGCAAAGTTGTGTATGATGCTTCGCTAAACACTTAACATTCCCTTAGTATTTAGCTATGAGAGACATTGCATTTTACATGGAAGAAAAATCTTGGTAATTGGTGTCAACATGTTATCTGTGTTAGAAGTGCACTGCCCAGCAAAGCTGTTATCGTTATTCTTATTACCCTGGTGAGTTGTTCTTCTCAAATGCGGCCACTTTATTAATGCATAAAAGAAAGAGTTAGGCATGTATTCCTTTATCAAAAAGTTCGCTGCTACTTTCATCGCTCTCTGAAACAGGCCTCCAAAAAAACGAATTGCTCATGGCTGCTAGCACGACGGCGCATCGTGTAGAGTATTTACATAGCCATAGTAGCAGTCACCTGAAAGAAAAGTTTCATGGTTAAGATAGAGAGTCAATAAATTGCAAGCGATGACAAGTTCCATGGTGGCCCTCAGTAGCCTTTATTAACAACTTGGCACACCCCCTCGCCGAATGGTAGAACAGACTTTCGTTATGGCAAGGCGTGCATTGTTCGCGAAACCCATTAGGTGATTATAATTTCGAATTCAAACCATGAAGCAATTTTTTACAGCGCCAATTGCAATGCCTAAATTGATGCTCAAGGTACTACGACGCAGCTTAGGGTGCCTAGAAGAGAAAAACTCAAGCACCTTCTGCCTCACCATATCTCGAACCAGTGTTAATTAACTATACAAACTGAGAACTATTCGCTTCGTCAATACATATAAAAGAACCTCATGAACCTTCATAAACAAAACACCACAAGCCTTGCATATTTCACGTCATTTTTGACCGTCCACTGGGGAATTATGATATCTTCAGTATGTCCCACACCGCTAATGATTGACCCTTCAGCTTCTTTCTGGCTGCAGCCAAATGGTCCAAAAGGCATATTTCACTAAAAGATTTCGGCCAAGCAGCCTGTGTCAGATCATCAAACAGATTCGTCCTGTATATTCCTCAAGCAACAAGCGCCAGTAAATTTTTCAAGTGAGTTGAACATGTAGCACGGAAAAGGGAATATATATTGATGCATTCCTTTTCGTATTCTGCAAATGGCTGTAAGCCTTCATTAGCTTTACTTCAAATTACCACCATTACACACGTGAAGAACCGCCTAATTTTGAGAAGCAGGTAAAACAGCAAGTGGTGCTTGTAGAATCTAAACTGCAGTGTTATTTAAGTCCTCGTGTTACTGCCGAGCATTTCTGTGAATAAATGCAAAAATTCGATATTATACCATGAACTACTCCTCGTGAGCAAACGTGTTTTAGCAGATTAAAATCAAGATATCTGTTGTAGAAGGCGTATATAGCCAGCATTTGGGACATACTTGTTGCACCACGGCAGGTATGGTATCATAACTGAATTCTTATATGCTATGTTCTTGCGGTTGTCGATCCATGCATGAAAAAGCCACACTAGGCTGTTCTGTGCTCTTTAGCTGGCACTGTAGCGTTGCCTTTGAGAGCTACATTGTTGTCTAAGAAATAAGCTCTTCGAATAAATTCTCGCGAACGAAGACGACGTAAAAATATATTTGAGACAACTGCTATAAGTATACAAGCAGAGAGAATGAGGGTGAGCAAACGAAAACACTGCAGAAAGCGTCCAGACACTGCCCATACTGCAGCAGACGACAAGCGCAAGTCCATGCCCTGACGTCATGCGAGCGGCGCTCGCAGCACCGCTGTAGTTCTCGGGGCTAATAGCACCCATACGCTTGCACGTCGCCTGCGTTCACAAAGTGAAACGTCACTAACTTTTTTGTTTCCTCCTCTTGCTTTCGCCTCTGTCCAAGGGCAATGTGCACCATAAGCCTCCATTAGGGTGCCTGCATCCGTGCATCCCCGGGCGTGGCGCATCGAGGTGACCTAGCCTCCAGGATCGATAGCAGTAATGGTCAGAAAGATAATCAGCAATTTTTTGTTAATTATTTGATTATGCATTTCAGTTTTCTTTTTTTTTTTTTTTTGTTGAAGTAATGTCCGCCTCTTCGAGTACACCAGCTCATGAACGAGAATTGTGCTATCTGCCACAGACTGTCTTCAAGGGGCCCCTCACCAGGTCTGGCCATTTTGAGCTGACAAGCGCAGAGCATACAATGCACGCTAACGATCGTGTTTGCAAAGTATTACATTGCTATGTGCCGCGGAAAGGTCTGAAATTTCAATCCTAACGCTGTTTCCCTTTCCCTCATGGTGACCTTGCTCCAAGCCAGACGGTGACGTACACATGTTCCTGCACCTACGTACTCGTGTTTGCAGTTTGACGTCATTCATTGAGATACGTGACTTTGAGAATTATTCATGGCAACATCTGTTATATGTGTGGTCTGCTGCTTGAATTGACAAATTAAAGCTTAGAGACACAGTAAAACACACAAACCAACTCTCTGCATGTTTTTGTTTTACTTTGCACCACAGCAAGAAATATGTACTTCCGTTTCGTCTGCTTGTCCCCACTGTCATGCAGTCACGCACACAGACACCGAAACTATGTCATTCTCTGCCATTTTCCAGCATGGGATCATGCTCTGTGATTCACTTATGTCTGCCTCAGTATTCGTGTAGCACTGACTTATAGCGCTAGTCAGGTGTCCTCGTGCACTGCACGAAATTAGACCACCAAAACAGCTCGCACGCGGTGCCGTCAGTGGAAGTGTGCCGCTCTGCAGAAAAGCGCGGAGAAAAAAAAATGAAAGCAGGGCCCAGATGTATGCGTCACATGATCCTCGAGGTCCAGTTTTGGAGAACACAGGGAAGGAATTTTGTTTGCGGAGGCTAGACGGGCCAAGTGGAGAGAGTGTTTTGCTTGGCACTGGAGCTCGCCTGCTGAAATCATGGGTTTGCGGCACTGAAATATTTCTATCTCAGCTAATAATGAGCCGATTTGAAAACCTTTTGTGGCAAAACACTACCTAGAGGACATTTAACAACTTCCATCATATAACCAAAATTTGCTATGGGGCCTGGTGAGGGGCCCTTTAAGCAGATTCTTTGTTTGCATTGGGTGTATGGAAAACCAAACAAACGTTCCCCTGTTGTTCGTTGTATGTGAGAATTCGGCTTAACTGAGTGCATCCTTACGAGCGTTCACTGCATTTGCCCGAATCTAACATGCCCTCAGATCAAGCCCGCACCTACTTTCTGTGCTTCCAAAGTGGAAAACTAATTTAGAAATGACATTGAAGCTTCTAAACAAAGTAAACGCGCACCCAATCTTTTAGAGAGGCATATGAGGAAGGGTCTAACATGTGTAGCACAATGATGGCCGGTTTCCTAAAGTCAGCTTCGCCGCACTGTCTCGTAAAGTCAGCTTTGCCTAAATACACGGATGTTATGCAGTAAAGCATATGAACACCGCAACGGCGGTTATTGTTTTGTATCTGATTCCACCACGCAAGCTATTTGCAAGCTATTGCAAAGTGCAAACTATTACAAAATGCAAACTATTGCAAGCACCTGAGATCGTCTCTTC
The DNA here is from genome assembly GCF_050947875.1 of Dermacentor variabilis. Lineage (NCBI taxonomy): Eukaryota > Metazoa > Arthropoda > Arachnida > Ixodida > Ixodidae > Dermacentor > Dermacentor variabilis. The sequence goes on from NC_134571.1 coordinate 137,673,982, forward strand.
TTTTTTCGTCCGTGTCAAGTTTGTTGTGCTGACGGATCATGAAGCTATTTTCGGCCCATTTTTCATGAAAAAGAGGAAGTGTGCATTAGAATCCCATAAATACCCCAGTCAAACATGACGAGCTACAATTTTTGCTTGAAAACCTTCCTAGGACTGACTGGTCAAGTTCAAAACGGTCCAGTGAAGGCCCATATATATGCTTGCGTACTGGCCGGGGCCTTTGAATGGGAGCTAATCAAATGAGAAACAAGATATCTTGAGTCGAACTAATGGAAGTCTGCTGTATAACAAATGTTTCAGCTAAATGTTTCATGCCTATATTAGCATGTAATGAACATATATGTGAACATATATGATGTTATATCTGATATTCGTTATCCCTATAACGAATATCAGATATAACAAAGGTATTCTTTGTGTTGGATGCAAGTTCGTTATAATGAGGTTGTACTGTACTTGGGCTCAGTATGCAAGGGGCAGTTCCAGGCTAAGTTTGAATTATTCATTTATTCAAGTTAAGAGATTTTGAAATATTGGGATTTCACTGTATATATATCTTATTATGAAACTTACATTATCTATCTTGTAGTATGCTGAAGTTTGTACTGTATAAAGCTGTCTGCTTGTCAACAACCTGTTACTTTTACTTTGCCTATGTCCAAGTTGCACATGGTGTGCTGGAGGCCAAGTCAGATGACTCACGTCATCACTTTTCGTCTTGGCAACATGACAAATTGTGTACTCGTGTATTGTCAAATAAACGCATTTTTCATTGTCATATTCGTGAAAATGGTGCACGTTCAGCAGCAACGGCATATCTTTCTTTCTTCGAAAGGTGGTTTTCAAAACTAAAGAATAAAAATGTCTCCGTGGCCCAATGCAGGTGCGCGGACAAGTGGCCGCCAAAGCTGACCCTGCAGCTGATGCCACGGTCGATGCTGATGAACGTGGTGCTGGCGGTAAAAAACGCATCGCGCTGCGTGGTGCTCTCCTTCGAGCCAAACGAGCACCTCCTCAAGCTGTCACGCTTCATGACCTCGGCTTGGCTCGGCCTGGTGCACTTTGCGAGCCCGCCAGCTGACATCAAGCTCATGCTAGTGGTGTACATGTCAGAGAAGAACCTGTTCATGGGCATGGTGGCCAACGACCAGGAGAGCCTCTATGGGGCCGTCAAGCAGGTCATCGATACGCACCGCAAGCAGCAGCAGTCCAAGACAAAGATGGTGAGCGGTGTGGCCTTGGCCTCTGTGACCTCACGCTTGTATTCCAGAGAGAGATACAAAACTTTTATTGAAGACTTAAAAGAAAGATTTGGGTGAGGTCCTTAGTCCAGGGCCCCAATAGCTCCTGCCAAATCTGAGGCCCCAATGTACCTGCATTTGCTGGACCCCTGGGCATCCGTTATGCAGCAAAACCTCCCACTGTTATAAGGTTTGGATAGGAGAGTAATAGGAGGGGTATCTGGCCAGTGGATGCTGACATTTTATTTTAGCGTTGAGAAAATTAAGTTGAATGTCGGAGACGCTGTTGTACGGACACCTGTTGCAGTAGGAAGTTGTGTGCAGGATGTTGATGAAGTGGAGGCTAGGGGAGGTATTGGGCCTGCAGTTGACTTACTGAGCAACAGTCATCTGCCATTTTTCTGAACATTATGTTCCTCGCACCTTCCTCCCATTGCTCATGCTTTGGCACAGTTTTAAAGCGTAAACATGGTGCCGAAGGCAGGAAATAGTAGTTTGTGATGGTTTCAGTAAGGAACAGAGGCAGGTAAATGAGCTCTGAGGCTCAAAAACAACCTAAAGACACCTCTTGAGGAAGTTTCAGTACACCAAGCTAAAGGAACACATTCAAATCAAATCAAAACACCACAAGAATGTTGGGGGTACAGCCTAGAAGAATATACGAACGCTTAGCTAGAGGTCGGTGCCTTGTACAGGCAGTGGGGCAAAGTGGGATGTTAGTTCAAATGTGAGCAATTTGGGAAGTTCTGTGATGCTACAGGATAAGCTGATGAAAGATAATGCTGTAATACAATTTCAGTGTCTTATGGCTAGCACAAAATCCAAGCTAATCTAAGGCATGGGTTAAAACAAGGACTGCTCAGTGGCTATGGTGTTGGGCTGCTGAGCACGAGGTCGCGGGATCGAATCCTGGCCATGGCGGCCGCATTTTGATGAGGGGCAAAATACGAAAACACCCATGTACTTAGATTTAGGTGCACGTTAAAGAACCCCAGGTGGTCGAAATTTCCGGAGTCCTCCACTACGACGTGCCTCATAATCAGAAAGTGGTTTTGGCACATAAAACCCCATAATTTAATTTTAATCAAAACAAGGAAGCCAGGGGCCGTACAAAACATGAAGTTGTAGAACACAACAGCTGGCAAACCTATGCTTATCTTCCCTGTGCCAATGGCAGAGAAATTAATGCATTGTTGGCCAATGGCCTTTGGTTGATCGCTCGTGCTTAACCCTGTAAAGCCTAAACATAGTTTTACGAGGGAAGAAAAACTAGAATGACCTGTTCACCTTTATTCCTGGCCATTTTTACAAAAAGAAACAATGAAACTTTATTTGAGTAAACACTTAATTGGTGGGGTGATTAATTAGTTATTTGTTTGCTGAACTACTCGCAACTGAAAAATCGCTCCAGCATGTCAAAAACACTGCAATATATTATAGACTGTTTAATGCACATCTACCGTATACACTGGAGTGGGGATTTGCACTCATGTAACAGCCGCACCCTCAACTTATACACCATAGAAAAGCAAAAAATGAGGAGAGAGAAAACCGTGAAGCTACACTCCAGGTTGCCAGATTAAGTGACCAATTCTGATTGGTGGCAGTGCCCAATTGGGCAAGTTTCATCATGCATGCCACCCCACCGCAGCAGACAACAAAGATTGGTCATGCGCAGCTTGGCCTCCAAAATTGGGAGAATGTTCAGTTTAAGCTACCATGTTGCATGCAGCCTCCTTTCGGTATCTGCTGTGTGGCACCATTATTCACTACGTCCATACTGTGGCCTGCGTTATCACAGGAAGTTTTCAAATTATTTTGCACTTGTTGCTGCCTTCCCGGTGTTTAAATTTTGCAATAAGAATACATTTTATGGTACGGATCGTTCAAAGTAACGCTTGGCACTGTTCCTTGCCTGGTTTGTCAAGGCAAAAAGTGATTGCTGTTTTCTTTTGCACCCCTCATCATAGCAGTGTCCAAAAAATGGTGGCCATGATGTCAGCACATATGTACACCACGTGTGGTACAGCGAATTGCAGCCTTCTAGATTGGTGTCCGTTACCTTCAGAGCTGTTATGTGGCCACCGTAGGGGGCATGGACAAAGGCAACTTGGCATGTTTTTGTTCTTAAGCAACTAGGCAAGTAACAACGCCAAATGTGATATATTTGATGATCGAGGCCCTCAAATGTAATTTTTTGGTGATATTTGGGCAATGGTAAGCACAATATCTTTCCTGTATTGTTAAGATAAAAGTGCAGGTCACTTTACTGTGCCCAGTGGGTGCAGCAGACAGCAAAGCAACCGACACTGTCATTAGGGGCCCCGCTTTGGGATAGCCGGGTAGTGATGGTGGTGGGGGTCTTCTGACAAAGCATAAGACATGTGAACCGAGTTAAATGATGACGCAAAACAGCGCTTGAGTTTCATCATTCTTTAACCCAATCCACGTTTCTCGCACTGTTTTCACCTTTCTGATGTGGGCTCTCTCTTTCTTCACTTGGCTTGGCTTGCAACACCCCGTGTGAATCTGCAGTTGCACCATCTCTAAGAATATGTACTTGCCTTTGCTTAGTGGCTGGAAAAAATTTACGCACCACTACTGCTGGCCAAAGCCGCAAACTGAAGTGCAGTAATTCTTGTGTCCACCCTTGCAACAGTTAAGAAAGTAAAAAGCAGCTTAGCCAATTACCAGCAGGAATTTCTAGACTGCACTACTAGTTATCTCACTGCTTGTAGCTGCTTGTAGCTTTTTACACATTATGATATTCTTGCAGATAACTTTTCCACTACCATGCAGTTTCTGGAAAAACGATCTAAATATACTGATTGTTTTTTATTGAGCCAAACAAACATATGCGCAAAGTGCCGTATTTACACGATTGTAAGTCGACCTATTCTTTAAAATTGGAAAATCTGAAGTGGGGGGGGGGGGTCGTCTTGCAATCAAAACCAAAACATGGCACTGCCAAAAAAATGCAAGACCAACAAGATATCAGGGGAGCTGCAACGTAGTTATAATTTCATGTTTGCTCTATGGCCCTACCCGTAGTTTTCACTACCCGGTGCGTTTGTTCGCTTTTTGGAAGGGTTTATCAACATTTTTTAGGGTTTTAAAGCGCAGGCAACACTCATGGGGGGTGTCGATAGTTGATGGAAGTGCCGCTGTTCCATTCGCGGCGGCACCCCCAAAACCATGGCGCTTGCAAGGAAGTTCATAGAAGAGCAGACGCCGCGCACATGTTTCTATTTCCCTGTAGCTTATATGGTAGCTCAATGGTAGCTTTTAGTTTGATGCGTTTGACTCGACTGCCAGCTACGAGCTACTTCCATGCTTCCTCAGTCGTCATGAGTGCTCCAGGACCACTAAACATTTGGCCCTCATTCACAGCAGCGTTCAAGAGGGCTGCCGTCCTTTACGCCGAAGAAAGAAATCGCTGCGCAGCAGACCACAAGTTCGATGTTTCCGAACAGTTAGTGGAACAGTGGCGACTGCAGTGAAGCAAAATTTTCACCTGTGACGGCAAGTGAAAAATTTCTCACAGGCCGAAATCGGGACGCTTTCCGGAGCTGTAGGTGAAGCTTGTAGAGTACGTCGCTGAAGTGCGTGATCGGTCCCTACCAGTGAAGTGCGACATGGTCATGAAACAAGCCTGGATCTTTGCCTTTAAAGACCTGCTCTGCCGTAAGTACAACGAGTGGCTGGCGGCAGAAGACCGGGAACTTACGCCAACCGGATCTCTCAAAAGAGCCTCCCTGACGGCTGCATGTGGTTGGGTGCATTCGGCGTGGCCTACTGTTCCACAAGATGTCATAGTGCGGTCTTTTGTCAAATGTGGAATTTCGCTGGACGGCGACACACTGTGGGACCAAAGCAGCGATGACGATTGCAGCACTAGCGAAGACAAGTAGTCCACTGACCATGCCACATACTAATAAATTTTCGTTATGGAATGCACCCTCGGGTATGCTCTTCCTTTTTTTTTTTTTCTGTCACACGATATGGGGGGGTCGACTTACACTCGAGTCAACTTACAGTCGTGTAAATACGGTAAAGGCCAAAGAGATGGTTCTGAATATAATTGTTCCAGAGCAAGGCCTTGTAAAAATGCCATGAGAAACTGATTACAAAGTAGGATTTGCTCCTGTACTTTCAGAAACCAGTTCCAATCAACGAAAATCACCAGACAATAGTGCCATTTCGAAAAAATGCTTTGTAATACAAGGACATGCTGTTCTCAAAATTGGATATAATTCATCGGTACAGTCGAATCCGGATATATCGAGCCCGCATATTTCGAATTATTGGCTATATCGAACACGCAGATTACCCCCTTGAAAATACTATGTAAAAGTATAGGACAATTGCGCAGTATATCGAATTCCATTTTCGTCGGACATTCGATATATCAAACGCCGCGCCGCACCGCGCCCCTGGAAGGTGCACTTTTCCCAAAGACATTCGTGTCCGGTCCTCAGGGGAAAAATTTCTGCAGTCAGTCAGCAGGCTCCTCCTCTGCACATGCGCGGCCGTCGCCTTGCGATGGAGATGCAGAGCCTTTCCCCTGTTCTTGTGCCCCACCGGCGCGAGCTCTCTCGCTCCTCCTGTACCGTCGGCGTGTGCATTGGGCAAGGCCATTGAAGCTCAACGAAGAGAGTGTGCGGAGACGCGGCGACGTTTCCAAGCCACGCTTCCTGGAGAAAGGAAGAGAGAGTGAGGGGTCGGCACGGTCGCTGCCAGAGAGGGCTCAAAAAACTAAGCATAGCGAAGCGGCACCCACAGCGCCTTCGAAGGCATATTCCACTGATCTTTTTCTCCGCTCTCTTCTTTCTTTTCCCTTTGTCGTTCCTTCACAGCCGCGCTAACTGCCGCTCGAACGTTGGTTCTTTATTCTATGAACAGGCTTCGCTCGGACTGCTCCATCTCCGTATCGCGCGTTTTCTTGTGTGTACCTGTGTTTCAACGTGCCGTGTGTAGCATGTATGATTGCGGTCATCTGGTGAGCTATGGCATACGCGGACATAAAAAAGAGGAAGAATCTGGACTTTGCAAGAAAGTTTGAGGTAATCCAGCGTGTCGAGAACGGAGAAAAGTCCTCCGTGGCAGACGCATTCGGCATTCCGCGGTGTACTTTAAGTACGTTGTTAAAAAATGAGCAGGACATCAAGCTTAAAGCAGGTGATAAAAGTCACTCGGAAGCATATCGTGTGCGTCCTGCTGCTTTTGGCAAAGTGCAGAAGGCACTCTATACGTGGCTTCTTGAAATCCAAGCGAAAAATAGTCCCGTGGATGGCCCGATGTTAATCGAAAAGGCCAAATGGTTTGCTACGGCTCTTGGCGAAGAGAACTTTTGCGGTGGCACTGGATGGCTGCAACGGTTTAAACACCACCGTGGCATTGTAGGAAAGGCCATTTCAGACGAAAGGATTTAACTTTAGGTTTCAGCGGATTCCATCACACGTAGGAATTGATGGAAATGAGGAAGCTGACGCCCTTGCACGCCTAGCGCTGACATGTGTCCCAAAAGTGAAAGCTCCAAAAGCTTTTAAAAACTCTAAGGGTGCAATCCGCCTTCACTTTAGAGAGATGCACAAGAATCGACATGAATCCTGTGTGACTCATGGATTTACACGCAAACAAGCGACACTTTTATACCGCATCAGGACCGACTTCGCGTGCACCCCAGCTTGGTTATTCAAGACTGGGCTTCGTGCTTTCCCACTCTGTGTTTTCTGTGGTGACATTGGCGACATCGAACATTTCATTTGGCTACGCCCGCAGTTTGACACAGAAAGAAAAGCGATGGTCGACAACCTACAAAAGAGTGGTCTTACGCACAGGACTCTTGAAGGCACTGTTTTCCCCGGAGGGCCCGCGGCATTCAGGAAGAGAGCGCAATGACTGCTGATAGCCTTCCTGCAAGACACGGTGCTCATCGACACCTGGTGACACACCCCTGATCTCAACTGGAAGGAGGATCAGGCGGAACAATTGCTGGCCATGTATGCCAGGCTAACCCCGCCTGCGTCAACATCACCACCACCACCACCACCTCCACCTGGGGCTGTCAGCAGCCAGGAGATGCAGCAGTGGCTTTCTGAGGAGTGGCTGAAGATCACTGCGAAGTTTTCGCCTGCAAAAATCTTCAGTGCAGACGAAACTGGTCTCTTTTGGCAAATGTTGCCGAATAAGACACTCGCTTTTTGTGGAACCTCATGTTACGGCGTTAAAATGAGCAAAGTGCGTGTGTCGGTACTGCTTGCAGCCAACATGGACGGCTCGTGCAAGCTACGGCCATTCGTGATCGAGAAGAGCAAGTCACCACACTGCTTCAACAACTGTAAACAGCTTCCCGTCCGCTACGGCTGTAATAGGAAGGCCTGGATGACATCAACTTTTTGTTGAATGGCTGCAGGCTTGGGACGCTGAGTAGGGCAAGTCGGGCCGCCGAGTTTGCCTTCTGGTAGAAAACTGTTCGGTCCATCAAGTGACTTGCAAGCTGCAGCACATTGAACTGAAGTTTCTCCCGCCGAACACCACAGCGAGACTGCAGCCCCTCAACCAGGATATCGTAAAGGCATTCAAGGTAGGCTATCGGAATCGACTTATTCAACGGCTCCTCGTAAACCTCCGCATGGGAACCGATCTCAAGATTGACCTGCTCAGCGCGATCCAGATGATTACCGGCGCTTGGGGCGACGTGAAGCAGGCCACAGTAGCCAACTGTTTCGGCAAGGCAGGCCTTGATGTGGCCGGAGATGAATGCCCGGAAGCTTTAGATGACGATGAGTTCTAGGAGGACGCGTTTCACGACTTATCCCATTTTCCCGGCGCCGTCCCGTCCGAAGCTACTGTTGATGACTTCATTAATGCTGACAGCGAAGTTCAAGCGGTAGCCAACCTCGCTGATGAGGACATTGTGGCCGGAATAGCTAGCGTTCAAGACGGCGATTCCAGCGACGACGAGGGCAACTGTGTTTTCGAAGAAACGCGTCCATGCACAGCCACTGAACTGGCGTCAGCGTTCAGCCTGATTCGGCGCTGTTGCGGTGAAATGGAAGGCACTGGGCTCTTGCACCTGGACACTCTCGAGAAGATTGAGACTAGTGTTTTCAACTTCATTTCCCAGAGGAAAAAGCAGCCCAAAATTAGTGATTTTTTTTTTCGTGAAATAAACGCTTTCATATTGTGTGCACATGCTATGTGATTCGCGGCTGTTCCAATCGGTAAGCCACAATTTTTTATGATCGCGAGTGCTTTTTTGGCCTATATCTGTATATTGAATTTTCGCTATATCGAACTATTTTCCATTCCCCGTCGAATTCGATATATCCGGGTTCGACTGTATACCCTTTCTTCTCTTGGGGCGCCAGGTCACATGCAACATGGAAAAGACACACGTGTAGTGTAGCTCAACTAACAATGTGCGGTTAAGGCGAACTTGTATATCTAGATGTTCAATTCGCTGGGAAAGAGTTACCGACATACCTGCTAACTCTCTCGAATTTTGCAAACGTTGCCTCAAAGTTTCAGAAATAGTAGTCTATTTGTGAAAAGCTTTGCTCATTAATCTCCAAAGTTACTTTTGGAAGTCTTCTGATGGTGAACGGACACCAGAGGGATATTCGCTTCGAGCAAGTTTATATTAGAGCATACAAAACCAACAAGAGTAAGGTCGCTGCAAAGGTTCTACTTAATCTCAAAATAATTGTGCTGCATATCAGTTTGTTCTTTCTTGAATGCTGCAGCTAAGGTAAATCATCATTAATAAAGTGTGTATGAATCTCACAAAAGGAGTGTGCTTAGGGCAAACTGAAAACAAAAATAATGTTTGTATGGGGGGCGGGGCGGGGGGGCGTGCTTACTGGATTTCAAAGAACTTTAAAGTTCACAGGCTTGGCAGGTATGGTTAATGGACATGGTTTTAAACACTTTAGTTAGAGGACCCCTGAAACACTTCGGTCAAATTTTGTAGACTCGTAGGGTACAGCTAAAGTTAATCATTCACACCACAATTTGTGTAAAACGTCTCATATTAAGAGAGCTACAGACGATTACAAGTTACCCTCCTCCATAGCCATGCATTTTCTCTTCAACTCATTCACCGAGTGATCGGGGCTAAGCTCCGCCTTCACTGGCTCATCATTATGATGGCACATCATGTCGTCGACTTCCGGTTCTTTAGGAGCACGTGTGCAAAGCCTCTCCATACTCTCCGGCAGCTGCTTGGCAGTCGACCACAAGGGAGAGCTATTGAAGCAGCATGCGTTGCAAGCATTCTGTCGCAGCACCGAACATGTCTGGTATTCCGGTAACCACACGCGAGCTGGGCATTTCAACGAAACAGGGGAGGCATAAACTCCAACTGATGAAGGAACTTTAGTGTAGACGTACGTAAGTGCCCTGGTCGGTTTACACAGTGCAGCCACCTGGTGGCGCAGAGCTTAGCCAGCCAAACAAAAAGCTAATATTGCTCTAACCAAGTGTAAAACATTTTAAACGTTTACAGAAACATGTTATTGATTGCGATCCTGTGAAATATTTACACCAGCAGCAAAGAAGAATACACTTTGTTGCTGCTACTGTGTTTGGTTGAGCACTGTGCCACCAGGTGGCTGCACCATGCAGACCATTCACATTTGTACTTCTGCTCATCCCGTGAAACGGCACGGTCAAACGGCCAGGCACTGTCCCTTTACACTTGCATTTACCCCGACATCGTACTCATGAAACGCTATTGTGGTAGTAATCCTCCTATGGTAAAGTGACGGCAGCAAACAAGCAAATCCTGGTGCCGATCGGATAGCAACAGTCCGGTGCGCTGGAGCCATTCTGCTGATCCGCTGCCTTGCAGAGGGACACGATGTCACAGCTTGACATACTGCCAGTCGCTACGTTTGCAGCCCACAATGCAACAAAGGTGAATCGTGGTGCTCGCAAAAAGACTGAGACTGACACTGACCACAGAGCTTTCGTCAAAACGAAGCACGTTGTAACACAAGCAGACGACACTTGCTGTACTGAGAAATTGTTCTTGTGCATGCTCTTTCTGTTACTTACTTTTTATAGAAGCAAATTAACTCACATTCCAACTATTACGAACAGCATTTGTTCACCGTCAAGTTGGAAAAAATTATCGATGACATGCCCTTGGTAGCCAGTCAAATAGCTCGCCCTACTGACTTCATTTGGGGGAAGGACGTCAAATGGGTAGGGGCGGCTGAAAATTCAGCCGAGCAGCGTGCTGCGATCAGCAGCGATGTAGATTTTTAAAACCTTATAATAAATCACAAGCTTTATGCAGAGCACTTAGATGCGTCGATCAATGCTTGACTGTATTTTCAGTGTATCCACATGGTCACATCTCTAACACTCTAACAACTCAGTACCTTTGTAGAAAACCGTCCAAATCATTTCAATATCCCTTTAACTGCTAAGCAGGTGTGTTTGCTGCCTCGAGTACTAACGCTTCTTGCAGTTCTTGCGTAAATTTTGCTGACATTTTTCACCTTTTTTTGCGCTTTTTCACTTGTCTTGGAGATTGAAGAACAATGAAAGCAGTAATTTCTTGCCGAACCTTAACACTATTTAGGCTTGACTGTATTTTCAGTGTATCCACATGGTCACATCAACAGTAATTCTGTTCTCTGTTTCCTTCCCACCCGACCTTAACTCATTGCAGGTGCACTGGGAACCAGTAAGTGCGTCTTACTTTTCATACTTAAGTCAGGACATCGGCAAGCGAAACCTATCCATGGCTGCCACCAATCTTGGCCATAGATATAGTGACTCACTCTTGGGTTCCCATGTGAATGTAATATATGATGTGAGTGCCTCCCTGAAAGTGAGACACATCTTTCATAAGTATTTTGTAGCATAGAGAGGTGGGCGGCAAGAATTGGAGTCCAGCTTGTTGTGCCACATGGGCAAGGTTAATGTCAGTAAAATCACCTTCACATTCTTAATGCCATTTGCCTAAAGTTGCTGCTACGTGCGTCTTTTTAATGACATTAAACATTGTGCTGATGATAGTTGCACAGAATACAATTTTGTTGCCAGTCGTAATGTTGCCCAGAAAGAAATGTTCTCTTAGCAGGCAATATTTCAAGAAATTCCACTAAAAGAACAATAATGGGAATATTTTATGTAGAATTGTTTCACAATACTTCAGAAATGGTTTTATCATCAGTAGCTGTAACTGCTAACCTAGGTGTGCAAATATGCATTTGACAACCAAATGAGTTGTGAGAATGTTTTACACCACAGATGGCATTAAGCTTTAATGCCATTAAGCATGTCTGGAACTGAATGAATGGCATTAAAGTTTAAGTCATAGAGCAGTTAATATGCTCTACTGATGCAGCTATCTTTAGTTAAAGACTTGATTGCACAACATGTGATGATGGGGGCCTTGTTCGGCAGGCAAACAATGATGTAGCTTGTGGGATTGACACCAATGGAAAAGGAGTATTGAGAAATGCAAAGGCGAAATAGAACCGTATAGTAGTGCGAAAAAGTTTATCGGAGAGGTAGGAGACAAACCTGAAACAGCGGAGCAAAATAACTGCACCATTTCTTGTATATGTTTGCCATCTTTGTAGATTGAGAATAGTTCAACAGCAGCCAATGATATCAAGATGACTCTTTTCCTTTCCTGATGTCAGTCCTTGTAAAGTGTAACAGTGTAAAGTGTAATTTTTTACGTATTTTTTTATATGTATTAGTACGATTTTTCTTATAATATTATGGTTCCACACACGTGTCACTGCTAGATATTCCTTTCAAGCTGCAGTCTGCACTATCTAACCATTTAAGCCAAGACAGTTTGTAGAAGTGCTTCCAGTTATCACAGTACTGGTACATCTGGCAGAAGTGACAGTTATGACAGGGCAGTCTAAAATATGCGACTGAAGTTATTAGAGCCCATGTTTGTCAATTACATGTGATGAGATAAAGTGAAAGCCTTAAGGGACACTAAAGGCAAATACTAAGTTGACGTAGAATATTAAAATACCATTCCAGAAACCTCGCAGCACTTGTTTCTCGACAAGAAAAGACTTAGTTTACGAGGCAACTGTGTCTGAAGAGTCTGCATACCTTTAGCACAATTCAAATCGCCCGCCCCCACTGCATACGCCATAACTGCCGTTTGTTGCCGTCGGGGAGTAAAACGATGTCCGACAGAAGGAACTACAGTTTTCTACATAAAACGCCATTGTGCGGCCTTGCAAAAGCCGAGCCAAAACACAACGTTGGATTCGCGTCTGCAGCTGCTGTTGGTGAAGTGGTGCGGACTGTTCGGGAATCTCGCCACATCACATGGACGTGGCATTGTCTGCTCTTGCAGTTTGTGCGAGTTTCGCGAGCCAGTGAAGCCAGCGCAACACTATGCACTAACGAAACTGCTGAAACGTGAAAGTGCAGGCATCTCTAGAGTGGAGAAAACTAGACCTTTCAATCGCCCGCATAGTTGCCAAAGGTCAATGAGCTCTTTTTCTAAATATCAAATAGAACTGGAGAAGTAACATTTTATTTCGTCTTATAAAGCTATGCAATGATTTTTCTATTACAAGTGATTGAGTACTGGTCACAGAATTATAACGTGGAGTGCCTTTGTCATCGAGCTAGTACTTGAATGTCGCAGAGGAGTCTTTAATCGTAGCCTGCATTTACCTCAATTTCTCGAATAGTAAAATTCTGATCGCGATAAAATTGATGCTTCAGACCTTCTCAAGCACAACTCTATCACTAATATTTGCCTTTAGTGCCCTTTTAATGTACTGTTCATTGCCACTGGAACTCCAAGGCCATTGCAATTGAGTGACTTCTTCTTTAAGGTACACTTAATATTAAGGACACAATCCTGCTTCTCAAGTAAAGGGCACATAAGGTACAAATATGTGCGCAAAGTCCTAAGATGAAAGTAGCACTAGGCATGCATGTGCTTGAGCTTGGCTTTAGGCTCGTGTAAGCTATAATATAACTAAAAATTAGCACAGGGCAGTCGCTTGCAATTTCTAAATTTTGGGCCTCTACCCATTACATTTCTCGAGAATGGAATGAGTATGCTTACGGTATCAGCATTTCTGTAGCGCCCATGTCTAAGAACAAATGCCAAGGAAGTTTATTAGAATTACGACCCTTGCCAAAATCTCAAACCTAAACTTGGCATAAACCTTTCATTTCTTTCTTTCCTTTTCGAAAGAGGAGGGAGGGATGCATCAGAATGCTTGTTCCTTTGTTGTCACGTATGACTGCTTTATCATTTTGTTTGGAACAATTATTATTTTTTATTGTTTTTGTTTGGAGCAACTAATACTTATGAACTGAAAATTTTGTCTCTCCATCTTAAAAAAAAAAAAAAAAAAAACCAGAATTCAGCACCGCCCATGTGTGTAACGCCAGCTCCTGTTTACCAGGTAAATGTCTGCGCACATTTCTCTCTTCCTTTATTTTTTATGTAGCTTTCTTGAGGTGGAAGACAAAACTCTGCACATATTGGGATGGAGGCGACTCTTGCAGTACCTCAACAAGAGAGTGGTGTTCTGCCACTGAGCACAAGGTCATGGGTTTGTTACCTATCCGCAGGGACCACACCTGCCATTGCTGCTGCTGAAGCTTCAAAACAACAGCAAATAATGCATTGTGTAAACTCCTGGTCGGCAGACCTGCCTTGCATTGATGCACTTCGTCATCATGCCCTCACCTAGGGTACAGACAATTGATTATACGTATGCATAGCTTGATGGTAGCATCAAAGGCCAACTGCAACAAAGTTTCACTTTTAGTAAATTGGTTATAAATATGTAAGTGCTACTGGAGCACATACATGCATTGGTTATAAAAAGTATGTACTACTATTGGCGGCAAAGGTGCAGAGCTGGTAGTTGTCTAGTTATTATCAGCTGCTAGCAGCTTAGCAGACGACGCATGCTCCAGGTGGTTAGGGGATGTGGCATAAATGCCAACAAATTGCCTCTGAAATTTTCAGCGCACCACAAGCACCCCTTGATCTCGGAGATCATGCCTAGTTGGTTCTGCGTAGTTTCTGACAAGTGGTAATGACTTTATTTTTTCTTTTTCCCCTCCTGATTTGGTATTAAACACATCCTACTTTTGCTAGATTTTCATGATGCAGCCACTTGTATTTTAGGTATAAAATTTTTCGCAGAGGCTGTTAGATGTCTGCAATATTTCAAACTAGGCTTGTTTCGTAGTTTTGTTGAAGTTGGCCTTTGAGGGGCATTCGCACTTGCGATTGACAGAGGTCACACGAGTGACCGTTACTGGCAACCAAGAAGCAACTCGTAGCAACCATTGTTCATACTGGCAAGACCGACTTGCCCGTTTCCAAACCAAAATGTCTCGAGATTGATGTTGTTTGGGGGTGATTTTTGCACCGAATATGTTTGGCCCTTCATTTTTAAGCCATGTGAAATACAGGACGATATGAGACATAGCTCATTGACTTCTAATAAGCAAAGGCTTAGGTGTACAACGGATGCGAAGCTCAAAGTATAAAAAGCATTTATGATTGCTGTTCAAAGGTCGCAGTCACAGGTTTTCATAAAATAGCCATTCCAGTGTCTAATCAGTGTGTGTTTCAAGTTGCTCACTTTTTGTCACTTGCTACTACTATCGATATCGGGTATCGCTGTCACTGTAGTTCATACAAGATAACTCGAGAGGCTCCCTAGATAGAAAAAGCTTGGTTATAAAATTTTCAACACATTTCGCAAATTAACTGCTGTGGGTGTAGTTGTTTGAGATGGTAGCTTTCCATTGCATTAGCAAAAGGGGGGAAGGTCCTTAAAGATTGGGCTCTTTAACCCGTTAAGGCATGTTGATGAACTCAGCTCGTCATAGGCGGTCGCCACAATTTTGGCTTATGACAAACCCACCCTCATCATGGGTACTTCAGCACTTTCCAAATGGTTTCTTGCATGCAGACATCACCAACAGTGTTTTCTTTCTTCCTGTATGCAAGTATGGTGTTAGGCACTCTGCCATCATTGCTTCTTTATTTATGATTTTGCACACTTTTCACAATCGCATTTTTGTGTTTTAACCTTGTTATTGAAGCATGTCACATGAAAAAAAATGGGCCATTATGTTAAATTTTTTTTTCTCAATAAAACATTCTAAGAGGTCACGTAATTATGATATCATTGATAGGAATGACATTTTGCTGCGTAGAGACGTCTCTTAACATGCAGCTTTGTCTTTCCTGCATTCCTGTTGCTTGCCATGGGGCGCATGATCACTCAGCATTTTCATCTTTCAGAAGTATGCTAATTTGCCATTCTTCAGCACTCCTATAAACAAGAACTCTTGAGAGCTCCATTGTTGGCTCTCAGCTGCCTTTGGCTGCTTCCTCTTGCTTTTCAAGCAGCCACTATAATAACTACTAGAGTGTTGCCCTTTCGGACTCACTTTGAGAACATGCTACAGTTACTCAAGCCACGTTGAGACACAAAACAAGTTCCGCATAAACAACTGTTTATATAAGTAAAGAAATGCTGCTGTTAGTTCTGCACTAAGTTCCTGTGTGTTTTAAACAAGGGTACCTAGATGAGGTGTATTTTGCAAAATGCATGTCACACTGGCGCTGGGCAGTATTTGATGCACTAAAATTGCGTTAGACCTGACACAATTCACTGCATAGCGCTGGCTGGCCCACGGGCAAGGTATCCTCATTAAGTGGTGAAGAAAACACATACAGAAAGGAATAGCCATAAAAATATGGACAATGTATGTAAGAAATAAAGCTGACTTTTTAAATGTCAAACTTGGAGAGCCTGTGGATTGGTTGAATTATCCAGGATATGAAATTTTAAAAATAAATTATAGCATTACACTGTCACTTTATTTATCACAATAATCTAGGATCTATCATCTGCTGCCACCAGTTTTTAGAAGAAGAATGTTTGTAATTGCATGATATAGGTTAGCATATTTAGCCATTTACTGTCCTAAATGCTTACTTTTGTTTCATGAAGCAGAATAGCTTACCATACTCTGGGAAGGAACTGCAACTTGTCTGCACAGATTACTTAGATGTTTCGACAGCCCTTCCCTTTCTAGGGTCGCCCACTGTTGATTGTTCCTTCACCCTGGTATTTTTTGTCTGGTGATTACTGCAACCCTATGGTCACTCTTTGGCCATACCTGAACCTTGCAACGTGCGAAAAATTCATGCATCATCATCACTACAAACTGCACCATGTTTGCCATCCAAATGCCTATTTACACTTGGAATTTTAGGATGGACTCTTGGTCTTGCTTGTAGGTTACTTTAGGGTGCTCAACATGCTTTCAGCAGCACAGGTGTTTGTATCCCCTCTTCCCTTAAATGGCTAGCTGCATAGTTATCAAGTGATAGCTCTAAAGTTTAGACACATGGCCAAAAAGAAAGTGACAGACCGACTTTCTTTGCAGCCTTAACTCTCGTACTGCAGTGAGCAGTTAACTTGACATTGTGCTCGCTCCCTCCGCTTTTCGCCCAGACTGCATCTTCACTTTTGTTACCTTTACGTGCAACAGTAGAGGAAAGCATGTTACCCGAACTTTCTTAACAAAATAAATTCCGCAAAATCCTGCAAGCCGTACCAACATTTGCATCCACCAGACTTTACCACAATGTTACAAAGGAGGTTTAGGAAAGAAAGCTCTCCAGTTGCAAAATTCTTTGGGGTGTGCAAGTTGAACCTGGCACAATTACCCATGTGGAGAAGTTGCTCTACCAACTGAACTTTCCTTTGATGAGGCAGACACTGAGGCTGTAATCCTAGCTTTGCGCTAGTCTGGTAGATGGCAATTTTTCTTTCCATTGCCCATAATGAATATTGAGCGCATGCCGTAGTATTTATGACAATAATAATGGAAGTATCGGCACACTGAAATGAGTTGCCTTTTACTGGGGCTGTCAGGCATGCTCTCATTAAGCAAGAAACTTAAATGGTACAATAGGTCAAACATTGTGCTAGAATTGATGACAATAGGTAAATTGCATATGTTAAAATAAGGGATAGCTGTAATTTTTCTGTTAAAAGCATACAGCAAGCTGTTACACTTCCCTAAAATTAGACCTCAAGAATTGGAGTGTGATGCTTTTGCTTCTTGAGAGAAAATGTGCGCACCTTCGCTCTGCGACTCACATGAAGCAGCAGTGCGCTGATTATAGGTAGTCCCATAAGGTGAAACCCACGATGTGTACCTTCTGCCTTTTGGAGGTTTGCCAATGCCCCCTTTTACCTTTCCAGGCGTACATGTTTGCCGAGGTGGTGAGTCAGTTTGACGGTGTTTTACTTTTTCTTGGTGGCGGTGGGCCGTAGGTCGTTCTGTGAGTACGGTTGGAGTGCGCTGTGCCTTGCCTTGCGGCTTCCTTTTTGGTGAAAGAATTTAGAGCTGGGGTGAATTTGTCTGGGTTTGTCTTCGGAATGTTAGCGCAAAACAAGACATACAGAAAGAGGACACACGTCGGTGCTGTCTTGTGTTGTATCTCTGTATGAACTATTGTTTTGCGCTGTTCTGATGATGAACTTGTAGGGCAACCCAGTGCTTCAATGTTGTCAATGTTGTATTTTTTCAAGTTTTCAGAAACAGCTGTAAAGGTTGTCTTGGTTAACGGCTTTACAATTACCGCTCATGCAGTCACCTGTCCAGTTTCTCCCTTTCTCTCTTCCTCTGATGCAATACATACATGAGACCGTCACTTGGAAGTTTCTATCTGCCATACTTTCCAATGTCTCTGAATACGCTTGATACCACTTCTATAGGTTTATACAATAGCTGTATTCATTATACTATCTCTCTCTCTCTCTCTCTCTCTCTCTCTCTTGCTCGCTCTCTCTAATGCCCTTGATTTATATTTGTTTCCTGAATGTTCTCAGTTTTTTTTTTCGACTTCTTTGATAAGGGTAAAGACGCATTTGCCTCTTGCTTATATGGCTAGCAATTCCTTCAAGAAGACATGTCTCTTTTGTAATGGAGAATAGTGTTGTTACATCTAGGGATGTTTTAATGGAATACATATATCCATAGAGAATATTGTCCATCTTCATATTTAATACACGCAGGGGGTAACTCATGTTTTTGCTGTCTTTCTAAATAGCAATACCATAAGGAAATTAGGTAAAAAGTGTGGTTCAGTATGCATTAAAAGCATGCTGGGCTCTACAAGGTGTCTTAACAGTGATAACTGATCTGATTTCAGCCTTTCAAATCGCCACCTTGGGCTGCTGCTGCTCTTGGTGCAGGATGTGGCATCCTGGGCCAGTATGAAATGTTAAATGTACACCAATATCAGCATTGTCGAGTAAGATGAAGCATTATCAGGTTCCTTACTAGAAAAAAATGAAAGGTAATAAAAACTGCACATCTATTTTCAGTCCTCACTGCAGGGGCCTCTATGACAAGAAACACAGACACATTTACCTAACAGAATCACTGTGTAGTTAGCTTACCGAACGTGCCCGGGGCAACATTAGCGGCAATTATTGTCATAAAACGATCCTTAGCTGACACAGCATTTGTGAGTTGTTCTCGTGCATGCGCTGATAGCAGTGCATTTAGCGTTGTCACCTGCTTGCTCCAGGTGGTCCCAAGCACATTTCTTGGCAGATCATAGCCTCAGATGCTTTTGTGCTCCCTACATAACTAACATTTCTCTTTTGCAATATTGTGGGCTTGAAGTAGCTGGAACGTCACAGTTCATGCTGTGAAATTGCGAGAGTTTGCAAAGTTGTCACGTTGATAGGGTGGCATTAGAGTGGCATACCACCAGGAAGACATGTCATGAGGAAGCCACACATGCCTGGTTGCTTTAACAGCACTGAAGCATGGACAAGACTTTTGGAGAGCTTTGAAGTTATCAGTTACGCCCATGACGAAAACTGTCGCTTACTAATAATATTCATAATTACTTGGAACAGGAGGCTATGCAGGAAAATTGATGTGAATGAACTTTATGTGCTACCATATAATGCCAACAGGGAATGAAGCCAAGGAAAGCATAGGGGTAATTAGATGTGATTGAAATTGAAATGTAGAAAATAATGAAGAAAAAAGAAATGAAAATGGACGAAAAGATAATTTGTTGCCGGTGGGGACCGAACCCAAAACCTTCGCATTAAGCGAGCGATGCTCTACCAGTTGTGCTACAGTAGCGGTCGTCAATCTGTCCACTAACTTGTGTATGTGTACTGGATCTAGCCCTGCGAGCATTAACTAGTGCTGCTCAGAGCCATGACAGGCGAATGTGAAACACTTTTTTTTTTGCCCAATAGCATCACATAACACAGGAACTTGGGAGAGCAGGCACGTGGCTAATAAACCCTTGTATGCTACCTAATGGCATCAAAGCTGCCAGATTCAAGACCCTCACTATGAATGGATGAGAAGAAGGGAAACGGAGGAGCTCAATTTTTGTTAATCATGACCATATAACGCCAACAGGCAATGAAGCCAAGGAAAGCAATAGGGTAATTAGCCGTGTAAGTAGCTGTGGTTCACGTAATGCAAAAGTTGTGGATTTGGTCACCACTGGCGACAAGTTATCTTTTCATCCACTTTTATGTCTCCCTTTGATTATTTTATGCATTTCAATTTCAACCTCAGCTAATTACCCTGGCTTCATTGCCTGTTTGCTTTATATGGTCGTGGTTAACAAAAATCGAGCCCTTCTGTTTCCCTACTTCTTGTTCTATCCGTACTAGGAATTCATGAAAACTTGCGAGAAGCAACTATTGTTTACAGAAATAGCTTCTTTGTAACATGATCTTTACCTTTTCTCCACCACTGGCGAATATTGTCATCACCAGAATTTGTACCAGTATAGCCAGTATAACCAGTATAACCAGTATAGTAGAGCATAGTCATTATGATGCCACGTTTCTGCAAAGGTCTGCAGGGTATTTGGTACACTTTTGTCATTTCCTTTGGCACAGAAAGGGCTAAAGGAGCCTTATGTGTATATAACAACAGCCAGCTAGCTAATAGCTATTGCTTTGCACTGCCTTCAAGCTTACATCAAGGGATCACTTGTCTTTGTAGGAAAAACAATATATTGTGACAGCTCTTCTAGGGAGCACTGCTTTCAGTCAGTTTTCCTTGGTATCTGCATTATTTTCTTACACTAGTTTGTCACCAAAGTCAGACAGACATTAACTGCCATGTGCTTCAGGCAGAAGCTAGCTAATGCTTAAGTTTGCTGTAGTTGCTGGTCCTGAACTACTGTATAGCCGTGTTACTTGTGCTTTCAATTCTGTCTCAGTATAATAGCTTGTAATAATGTCACTGCCACAGAATGGCCACAGAAGGTGATAGATCGACCCAAATTTCTGTGGTAAACCATAGATTGAGTGCAACGTGGCTCACCAGCAATGGATCACGCCATGCACAGAGGCACACCGCGGATTATGCTCGGTGACAACCTAAACATTCAGTATGCGCTTCGACCACAAAATCTTGCCGCACCTGACTTCGGCGTATCTGCACTTCAAAACATAGTTCCGAAGAGATATATCCCTTTGAAGGGACATATAAAAATACCCGAAGGAAACATTTATTTTTCATCAAAATATGCAAAATACACAGAGAATAAGGATATTCTGAAAAGAAAAAATATATAGTGGAACCTTTTTCAGTAACAGGTTTGTTGCCTTCAGCAACAACAGGCAGAGCACTAGAAGCAAGCTTCACTTTAAGCCACCTGTGGCTTTGTAAGGCACTTGTACAGACAGTTTTCGTAGAATGTGAAACAGCAGGGTACAGCCTCGCAATTCCTTAACAATATCACGCGAGCGTCGATCGCATGGCATGTCAGTGGCCTTGTAGGGGCACAGGGCAGAGGGATCAGCGACAATATGCGCAGGCACCCACTTCGAATGTACACTTCTGCGCTGTCCGCTTCAGGAGTGCCTGTCACCACTACAAGCCCGCTGACATGCCGTGCGGTCGATGCTCGTGCAATATTATTAAAAGATTTCCAGGGTGTAAATTGCATCAATACTTTAGCTGTGTGTTACCACTGTAGCCTATGTTCTTGCATCGGTCTTTGCGTCCTCTGACTTCAAAAGAAAGCATGTCTCAGGCCAACTTGATTTTTCCTCGTCCTCTTTTCCTGCTCTTATTCAACAAGTGATGCTTACTGTCATTCGCGTCATTCAGTGTTGGATGAAGACATTCAACAAGAAACTCTGTACTCAAAACCGAAACTCTGCAAGAAAAAAAGAGATATTTCGATTTGTTGCCTGTGAGCAACACTCATCCATGAAAAGGGAAAAGAAGTTTGCCTCTACCGTGGCGTTATGCAGATGAGCAAATGTAACTCACAAGAACATCTTGGTGGGTGAGTTGGTGCGTGCATGTCTGTTAGCACAATTGTCTGCCCTAAAAATCACGACCGCACATGAACGCACTGACTGGACAAGCTCATGTCCTGTCAGTGCGTCCATGTGTGACTGTGTCTTTCCTCGCCGGCAATTATGCAAGCATAACTGGCTGGCACGTCTATGCAAATTCTTCTCGAGTTCGACAACAGTGCATTTGCCGCTGCACTCTTGGGTTGTCAACTTCTGTGGCCGCTTGCAGCGAAGTTCGGTGCCACTAGATTATATATTTTTTTTAATCAGCTACTTAGACTGCCATCTTAATCTGTTAAAAGTTGCTGTTTGATTTGCCGGTGTAACAGGACATTAAAAAAATCCACGGTACATGAAAAGTCATTAAAAAAAAAACAAGAATAGATGAGCCTATTTAAAGTTGACATGCTCTTTCCTTGTCCCTCAGCAGCCCAACATTACGAGCACAGCGCTTCTCACTGTGCGCACTGGTCTCTCCGCAGAACCAGCCGTTTGCAACACTCGGTCCAAGTTACACTGGGAACTCGTACTCGCCTGAGGTAGAGAACACTGCTTTGTGTCTCTTGTTTGGGCTTTCTGCAAGGACAGAAACGTTGGCAGCACTCCACATTCTGCAAGCACACTCCTTAAGCATGCCTTTCTTCTTTTCTTTTCTACCCTTTACCACTTTAGCACAGCTGGGCTTGTGGCCTGAAGTTTGGTCTTGTCTGTGCTGTGCTCTGCAAAAGCAGGACTTAAAAGGGCTCTAAATATAACATAAAATCACAGCTTAGACTGTCAGGTTAATCTTCTAAAACTACATTCTCTTTCTCTTTTTTCGTGGAGTCAGGGAAGGTACCTTTTCTAAGAATGGAGGCCAAACTTCTGAAATTCACACCAAAATCACAATGCCAGTGTTGGTGTGATGTCAAAGATTTCACGTTCCTCTGTGCACATTTGAGAGTTCTTTCTTTGGGAAGTTACGCAGCTGAACATTTGGTTACTTTCAAATCTCTAAGTAGTTACTTTCAAAACATCTAAGCCTCAGGCTGATTCTAATTTATTCATGTGCGACAATTTACACACTGATGCTTCTGCTACCTGTGGCATTGCAGGAGCCTAGTATGGTAATTTCAACTGAGCATCTCAACCCTTTTTCTTTTTTTCTTTCTTTTTTTTTTATGAATCCTTTCTCACTTGCTAGTCTTCCATTCCAGGTGAGACCAGCCTGCTGCCAAAGTTTAGTCTACCAATGTAGCTTTTCTTTAACAGATGAGGATGGCTAAGGACAGCACTTGTGTCCTGTGTTCTTCCTTTCTTGTCCTTGTCTGCTTGGTCTCTGCTTACAATGAATTTTTCTATAGCATACCTTTGAATTGGAGGGCAGGTTTCAGATAACACTTATGTTAGCGTACTGTGCATTTGGGTGCACTGTGTTGATGCTACCAATGTTGTACAACACTGCAACTTTGTTAAATTGTTTGTGTGACTGTGGCAGGAAGCTGACTGAACACAGGTTTTCCACTTGGCAGATCGTTACTGCTCGTTTTTCCCTAGTTTGCTTTTGAATGTAAGGATGGCAGAAGGAAACATTTATTTGCTAACCCTAAGGAAAACGGGCATACGAAGTGCTGCCTCACTAGGAGTGCCAGGTATACGCAACTGATCCAGCTAAACCACTTCACTTTCACAAATCATGTTGCACTGGGTTCCATTTACTGCCATGTTTTGCATGCATTGCTTGGCTGCTTTGTCCACAATAAATCTGAGATGCATGTTGTCTGCTGTGACTCTACTGAAAGAATGTTGGGTTTACTCCATAGGAACAGTAGCACTGTCTGCCATTGCTCTGGTGGAGGTCGTCCTGCACTGTAGCAATGGTAGATAGATAGCAGTGGCATTTGATCTCTGCTTGCATAGACAGCAAAGTACATAGCAGCTGCAATTGTAGGCACGAAAGAATAATCGAAGCCCTGCATGATTTTATATATCAGAAAGGGGATATGCACAGCAAATTGTGTGCACACTGATTCTAAGAGCAGGCAGGATGACAAAATTCTCTTTAGCAATTATAGAGGCTCAATTTCAGTTAAGGGCGGGGCATGTCGTGTTATATTTTAAGTTGGCAAGCATGCGTCTCATTCTGCTACGCTTGTCCCTCGCCAGGATATTTTTCGTCAAGCTATTTGGTATTAGACGAGTGTCACAGATGTCTGGGCAACAATCATGTCCGTTCACGAGTCTGAGCAGGAGACAGTGAATGAGTGTCATTGCATGACTGGGGTACCTTCAAATTGTTTTTGGCACCTTCTGCAGTATGGGTGTGAGAAATAATACCGGAGCTGCACCTGAAAGCATTGTCTTGGCACTGTTGTAAGCACTATACGCACCCCTTTTTGCCTCTTCCGAATGGGCTCCATGTCTTAGTGAACAAGGCTTCCATATGGAAGCTAAGACGTCCTGAAGGTCTTTTTTAAACATTTTTGTTTTTGGTTGTCACCTCTATGTTTTACCTTTTCATTATGCCTCCTTCCGACCAGACGAATTATCGTCAAACCATTGATTTCATCAACCTGTGACAGGCGTTCGGCCAAGCATTTAGATGAACAAGGTTTCCATGCGGAAGCCAAAACAGCTTAAAATTTTTTTGAAGCTTCTTTTAGACCTTTTCATTTTTGGCAGCTTCTCTCTGTTTTACTTTTTCATTATGCTACATTATGCTACACATGTCGAAGTACTATTCCAGGGGCCCTGGAAGTGTATCTTTAGTGTAAGGGCAGGAGCCAGGGCTCATTTTGTCAACACAAACATTTTTTTTCTGTTCATTTCGTGAAAAAAAAAAAACTTGTTTTACTATCAGCTCTCCCATAGCAATGTATGGCAGTGGTTGGACCCCAGGGCTGAGAGGCAGTGATCCCCTGCAATGAAACCTGTGGGGGTGCTTGCCCCTACCCTCCTGCCCCCTTCCAGAGCCTCCTGCTATGCTCACTTGGGAAAGCATTGACTGAATAGCTCATGTCCTCTCTCTTTCTCTCTCTCTCTTTTTTTATATACATCTTATTTGGGGTTGGTAAATTTGTCCTAGTTAAGTGGTCTTTAAAGACTGAATACAAGTGCCTAGTTTCTTTTGTTTTCTCTGCCAGGCTTTACTATTTTGTCTGTCATGCAGCCGTGCACTCCAGAAAATCTTGTAGCCATTTGAAGAGTAGATGAGTCTTAGTAGGTGCTGTTAAGGTTCTAAATCTTACCTCTTGCTTGAGGTGCTATTTTAATATATTGCTAAGTGTAATAGAGTTCTGTAGCACGAGCAAAAAAAAGAAAGGTTGGATGTGTTTAGTGGTTTGTTAACTTTACTGTAAGTGCACAAGTAGCATCATGGTTTATATTTTTAACAAATAGGCTGCTTCCTGACTCAGACAAATGCATTTGCTTCTGGTTGGTGAAGCTTCACTGCTTAAATGAACTTCACTGGACAAATGAACATGTCTGTATTTCCTGTTACCTTAGAGCTGCTCAACATGCAAATCGAGTGAGCAAGCCTCTCCCCCTGTCTTATGCACAGCTGCAGAACATGTCTGGTGGCACCATGGCAACAGCAGGCGGCATGAACATGGCTGCACCGGTTCCAAACGCAACAATGGGCATGGCGCCGGTGAGTAAGCACGCATCATTGTTTGGCAATAAGATTGATAAATGGCACTTTAACATGTCTGCCGGCACGACTGTTTAGTAGGAAGGAGCTGAAAGTTTGACAATGCATAACTGGAGGTGAAGCACCAATGCAATAAGTACTTGGGGCAGCCATGACCAGCACAGATGAATGCTGTTTTGGACATCTTTGCCATGTTTTCGCACTTCACCTCTAGTCATTGTGGAATACCAACTAACCTACACACCAAGATCTTCGTGTAGCGTCATATTGAAAACCTCTGCTTAGCCCTATCTATAAGGACCTCTTGCCACCATGCTTATGCGTAATGTGCATAAAAAGTTGGCAAGAAACTATAAGCTAAATTTCAGCATGCAGACTTTGGTGCATTTTGTACACTGGCTAAGAATAAGAAGCACACAGGCTTTCACACTTTACTATTTAAGAGAAGGCTTTCTGTTTTAAGCATGTTATCACACAGAGTGGAGCAGAAGGTGCCAAAGGCCACTTGCTAGGTGTATTGTATTTCATCCTCCTTGGCAATAGCGCACATTACACAGTGTGTGCAGCTGGTATGTGAAGTGGGGCATCGTAGTTTTCCAGTGTGGTTCCTCCATGTTTCTACTGCTTGGAACCTATTGATAATGTCACCTGGTTCGTAGAGCTATGGTATATTTCATCACTTGTAGTTTACAGCTGTGTTTGAACATTGTAGAATTAAGTCAATGTGTAGAAGATACCTAGTAATGCTCCTTATTGCGAGGGTTCTTTGCTCAGCAACATTTTAACTTTGTCAGAGAGCCAAGACTGCTGGTACTTGCTTCCTAGTTGCATTTGCATTGCCCTGCACCTGAATTTGTGTGGCCTCGCCATAAGTCCTAATGAGGATGAATCAAACCTATGCAGTAGCTTCAGCTGTGAACTCATTCGCCATTAGTGAACACACAGTTATGTGGCATTTTGTATTTTGTGCAGGAGATGGCATGCACGTGTTGTCAGTGCTGACATGACTAAGGCACATCATGACTCGACAGTTTTTAAGCCTCCACTTTTGTGACTGAGGTTGCTATCATTGCAAGCAGCCACACATGCCTGGGCTGAAAAAAACTGTTGTGTCCTGATGTGATGGACGTACCTCTCATTTTGAAGGCAGCCACACTCTGATAAAAACTTCTTCCTGGCCTAGTTCATATTTTGCTGAAGGACATGGTTACTGCCAAATGGACAGACACAAAAGCAAGGTGCCACCTCCTGGAAATAAAAAAAAGTGAAGGCATGTGGAGCACAGGCAGCAGCCTTAATTGTTCAGTTGCTGCCCCAGCGAAGAATCGATCAGACGTCGATGTCCAAGCCTGATCACCATCCTTTTTCTGTATTGCTTATATCATCGATTACGTTCCTAGCCCTTATTTATGTCGCGTTAGGGGCAAACATATAGCACAGCTCAGCCATGTGGCTACGTGTTTCCTTTCACATTTTTCGCAAGTGTATGTTTATCCTAATGAAACTGCTGTTTTCACCTGTTTGACTTGTGATAACTGGCACAGGTAGGCTCATTACAAGTCTCTTAGGATATTATAATGGGGCTGCTTCATGGCAAAAAAGGGAAAGGAGGAGGGGTGCCTTGTTTGTGAATGAGTTCTGTGCCCTTTCGTTAGCGTCTTTTGTGAGCAAGGCATCTTCTTTCCCCAACAGACACCGCAATACTGTGTGTGCTTGCATGAGCAAGTGAGTATGCAGTCGACTACGTATGCACACACCTCCCTACATACTGCTTAATAGATTTAGACTTGAAAGCCCAGTCAGACGATGTCATTGTCACTCAGTTTATTTTACGATACATTGAGGCTTGTGAATGATACAAGGCTTGCTTCTTCACCTTTCTGTGCCAGCCATATGGAAAAAGTAGCATCATACAAGGCGTAAATGCAATGGGTGGAAAATGTGTCGTCTGACTTTCCTTGATGGGTTGTCAAGTTTTCAAAAAAATTTGCTGTGCCTGGTCAGAGAGAAAGCAGCGTTTCTTTCTCATCGTATCAGCTCCTTGCGTGAAGTTTGCTATAAAAGTTACTAGAGGGAAGCCTGGCACTAGTATCCACGGGAGCTGCACCTAGGGGGGTTCAGCCACCGTTGAAATGATAGGCAAAGCATGGACTTGCTTAAACTTCGTCCAAACATCTTTGTCACTTTGTACATTGACCATTTTGAATGAATTATTGCATTACAAATGCAACAGTTTGCAATGATTACCGTAATATCCCGAGATGTAGCCTACCTAAAGTCTGGTGTGAATCAGGGGAAAAGAGGGAGTGGGCTAACGTTCTGTGTGCAGTCAAGAAAACCCGAAAAAAAAAAAAATTTTTTTCGTAGCCAAAGGTTGTGAAGGTTTGTTAATATGTCCTTGTACAGTCTTCCTCACAACATTCAAAAGAACAGTCCCTACCACCATGAAACAAAACGTTGATGACCTCGCCACGCGGAATGGTCAGACATGGTTAGCAGAGAAGCAGAAGGATGAACTGCCAATGATAGTCGCTTGTAGAGTTCGCTGTCTTCGGACCCATCAGGAGTGGTAGATATTCCACAGTGCTTGAACAGTTGGGTGACAGCTTTCTCATACATGGATGCCCAAGCTATTTGGACATGTAGTAGTGGGGTCTTGCTGCGAGGGTTTCCTCAGTGACCCCCTCCCCCAGGGCAGTGCGATTACAAGCAGTGCGCTATCTTTCAGTGTTCTGGAAAAAAAAATATCAAATCATCTCAAAAACAGGCATGGGTTTTCTTACGGGGGTGGGGCATCTCGCGGAATATTATGGTACGCATGTGGGCAGAAATATGATGCCTTTATATGTTTAGAAAAATGTGATTGCTTGGAAATACAGAGAAATTAAGTGTAATAAATAACGGCACAAGAACGTCTAAAGAACTGGCTGAAAGGTTCGACGTATTCATGTACTAACCATGATTCCTGTGGTAGCTCAACAGTCCCAGCACCAGATTTAGCTGTAGTAAGTTTGTAGGAAATTCTGTGTGGCTTCTTGCGTGCTGTGTCGTCTGTCAGGAACATGAGAAGTGCATTGTTGATGTGGGAGCAGAAAATAACGGAGGTGGGCGCTTTGACTGTTCTGCCACTTTTGAATGCCATTGCTAGTTGCCAAAGTTTTCTGTTATATTTCACTTTTTTAACTCCTACTAGAAGCAAGGAAGCCCGCATGAAGCTGATTTGGATGAAAAGTTAGCGTCACAAAGTTTTGTTTCTATCTGCAGGCTTCAAGACATTCACTTTCTTTTTTTTTAATCTCTGTTCAGCTCTGCTGCAAAGTGGATGTTTGCGTGCTTTTGTTGAGTGCCGCTGTTTCTTTTCTGTCGTTGGTCCAGTTTGTTCAGCTTGCCTTGTTCTGTTGCCATAAAGATGTGTATGCCACTGAGAATTTTAATCTAATATTCTGGGCAGCTTCAAATATCATATACACTTGTGAAAGAGCTGTACTTGCTTTTTTTTTTTCGAAATTTGGGTCCCCGCTTCATAGGCAGGACCCATATATACAAATAAGAGGTAATATAATGTGTATTCTTTAATGCTTGAAAAACAGGCTTAGTTAAAGCTATATGTGACAAATGAAAAGCGTTTATTTTAGGTTGAGTCACTTTAAAAGCTGACACTGCTCGATTTCAGAGAGAAGTCATCTGCAAGCACAGGCTCTACATAGGTAGGAAAAGGGAGAAGGCAAGCACACTTGTGGGCACAAGAGTAATGCTTTCAAAAAGAAACTTGCAGGAATCATTACACAAAATATGAAAGAGATGTTCTATTTTGCTATGTTGCAACTATGAATGCATTAGTAGCTGATTACACCATAAATGCATATGAAAAATGTAGCAAGTCAGTATGGCAATGTGTGCAGTCAGTGAACAGGTTGTAAGCACACAAAGCACACAGAGAACTGCTGCAGCAAAAGGGGCGGCATTTAAAAGTGAGTGTTGTCCACAGACAAAAGTGCCTGTTGTTTGTCACTGCATTGGCAAAGCAATGCAGGTTGCATATTGGATGTGTTTGGGAAAGTGCGAGGACTTGAGCCGCAGGGATTTCCAGGATACGAGTTAGGTGACAGCACCCATGCTTCACGCCAACAGACTGCTCTCCACTGTTCATTTGAGACCGAAGCTATATGTGATGCTGATAATGCATAAAAATGGTGCAGTGCGCGCTGCATTGCTAGCTAGTCAGACTAGTGATTGCAGCTGCATGGCCGTGGCTGCCAGGCAAGATAATGCACTTAGAAAATCTAAGTGTGTCTCTTACACAGATAACCTTGAACATCTTTTTTACTCCAAACAGCTATCCTTGCTACGATCGATGCTAATGCAGCTCACTTTTTCTCTGTCTCTTCTCGCCGCGCTCATGACATTGTTCCTGAGGCAATAATAAACGAGCTATGAGGTGAAAGAAGTTAGGCAGTAGTAGCAGCACAGCTGCAAAAAAAGAAAGATAAAGAAGTAGTTCACCAAAGCATTTGCCACTTTGTTGTGCCATGTCGCAACAAAGACACTTGGGAAGCAGCAGTGTGATGCAAGAAGTTTATCATACTAAGAGCCATTTACTTTCTGAGATGTGTCGTTGGTGAAAGTTGTGCAGGTGAAATTTTTAGATATTTAGTCCCAGACATGGCAGTGCATGGCCCTTGCAGGAAGATATATGATATAGGGCTGGTACACTGCATCACTGTGAACTGCATACTTTGGCAGCCCAGCTTGTGCCCAGCCATTTGTTGCTGCCATGTGTGCAAACTTTACAAATCCTCTTTCAACTTTACTGTTACAGTTATGAAAAACATATTTCTGACATATCTTTTTTTATTGTTCATTATGGCATTGTTCTGTGCTGATGTGTCTATTTTACACCAGACAAAAATTGCATAGATCACATTTCGGTTAGGTTACAGCGGAATAAACAGTTCGGTAATGGGCACTGTGCAAAGAGGTACCAACATATTTTCGGCTATTAATTCTAGGGTGGGAGGGGGGGTTTAAAGGTTCTAGCCCTTTAGATCCCAGGAAAGATTGTGACAAGCCTCAGAGTGCCGTAAATAATATAGTGCATTTTCTACAGCCAATTTCCGTTTAATTCCCTAGGAGGATACCACGTTGGCACATCATGATGCAGTATGTGGTCCCTTAGGAGCAGGACGGTGCGATATTTTGACACTCGCTCTGGCTCTCTAGGTGGTCTCAAATGCTGCTACTCATTGTGAGGTCCAATGTAGCAGCATAGCAGACAACCAAGCTAGCTGGAGCGAATGTCAAAACATAGCAGTGTTCGGCTTCCACATGACCATGTAGTCCTTCATGATGTCACAACACAGTAAGAAGCGAAACTGAAAGCTGTAGAAAAGCTATTATCATACCTGCCAACTCCCCCGATTTGTCCAAGACACTGCCGAATCCTGATATATCCTCCCAATTGTATGGATTCCTCCCGATTCTATGCGTCGCTGCCACTTATTACCTTGAAAGGTAGCAAGGCAGCCTCCCCCATCTTTTGGTGCCTTATGAATGAAGTAAACTTGTAGGCTTGTGAAGAGACAATGTACTTGTTAAACCTTTCAAGCCTTACTACCCTGCCGTAAATGTATTCAAAGGACACCTCTGCCTATCATAAGGCAGCCTTAAGGTGCCATGAAGCATGTTCTCAAAACATCTCGTCATCTTTTCTTACTTAAAAGTAATGTTATCAACGTAAGTATTTGGTTGGTAAGTAACCTTATCGGCAATAATTTGTATGTCGTTTGTTTGTGACTACAGTGACTACACTTTTTTTTCATCGCACTGTGATCGTCTGAAGGTAACATTGAGTTAAAACAACAGCTTTCCACTGGCCTAATTGGGGGCTTGGTAATTTCTTTTCTGCCTTAGGAGCAGTTGGGCAAGTTGCCACAGCGCAGCATGGGCACCACATGATGCTTGTGGCTACCAACAGATGACGTCATGCATAGTGCAGTGATTCTTTTGCAAAAGAACTGGGATATGGTCTAGTGGGGAGTACTTGCTATAGTAGATGTAATGGGCCCAAAATAAATGACAACAGAATGAGACACACAAAACCACAGTGATCCTTACTGTAATCATCAGCGTGAACTGCAAGTGCTCTCAAGCCATGTCTTGTTGAGCAGCATAAATGTTTGATTAAAGTCAGTGAATGTTTATTTACCGAAAAGTAATAACCTCGAAGCTCGTTGTGACGGACATTTATCCAAGAACATTCGTGGCTTGATAAATGTTTTTCACTTCGCAGACTTAACTCCTTTGAAGACTGTGGGTTTTTTTTTTAACCCTAATTCAGGAAATCATTGTGTTTCAAAGTCTGCATGCATGCATGCACGTTGCATGCATGCACCGGGGCCATTGTAACAAGAAAAATAAAACTGCTCAACTGAGACAGATTTTGTCATTTACCTGTAGTCTTTTCTCTTGCAAGTGTTGCCAGGAAGTGTGGGCAAGCAGCTTTAGAGTGAAACACACGCCATGTCATTTTTCATTACACAGCTCACGTACAGTGTATTCTCTTTGTGTCGCATGCTCAAGCTTCTCAGTGGCTTTGAGAACCTGTCATGCAATAACAGCTTTAGTAATAACAGGTCCGTGACCAATGTCAGACAGAAAAATTAATTGCAGATTTATGCCAGTCTGAACACTCATACATCAAAGGCAGCAAAGCTGCATATAAAGGAGTTGCCACACCCTTCGAAAGTCCTAGGGGGTCTGTTTTTCCACTCGTCGAAACCTACCGAAGACTTTGCAAATGCTTCACTATATTGGTGCCTATTACGTCTATCATCAGCAGCAGCAGCCTATTTTTATGTCCACCGCAGGACAAAGGCCTCTCCCAGCAACCTCCAATTACCCCTGTCTTGCACGAGCTGATTCTAACTTATGCTTGCAAATGTCCTAATTTCATCACCCCACCTAATTTTGTGCAATCCTCGACTGCGCTTCCCTTCCCTTGGTACCTATTCTGTAACTCTAATGGTCTATCTGTTATTGGCCCTACGCATTATTTGGCCAGCCCAGCTCCATTTATTTCTCTTAATGTCAGCTAGAATATGGGCTATCCCCGTTTTCCCTCTGATTCTTCCTGCATCTTAACATTATGCCTAGCTACACCTCCATACTCACCATTGTATCTGACACATGTTACTGTAACCTGTGCCGGCTCTACCGACGCTAACATCTGGCTGCACAGTCCGACGGCCTGGGTAGGGCTGCGTTGTGGGATGTTAGTGATAGCACATCACTGATGCTGACATCAGGCTGCACATTCCGATGGCTTGGTAGAGCTGCATTGCTGGCGGATGTTAGCGATAGCTCATCACTGACGCCAGTGTCCGGCTGCGCATTCTCGCCAAGGTCCCAGTCATAGTTAGGGCTGCTTCAGTGCTCCGATGCAGGCTGTGTTGCTGACTGTGCTTTGGCATTTGATGCCGACCTCAATGTTGCATGCCGCCCTAGCCCGCCTTCGCCACACAAGAACCATTGTGAAACTCCCCTTAGCGTGTAGAAGAAGAAGCACATGCTTCTTCTTCCTTCGCGATTGGAAAATTGGTGGAAGTAGGGAAACGACAAACAACGGAGGCATGCAAAAACAAAGTTCACAGTAGGGGTTCAGAAAGTTTGGTTATGGGAATACATTGTGGGATTTGTTTTTCTCCTTTTCTTTTTCTTTTTAACATAGGTAGGACATTAGGCAATATAATAACAAGAACCTGGTGGGGCAACCCACCGCCCTGTTCCAAAGGGGACGCTCGTAGCATCCGTCCGTCCATTCATGGATTGTGCACACTGTGTTGAGGACTCTATGTTTAAGCACGCGGCTGCCAATAAAAAGCAGGCTACACTGCTGCAGTGATGCCGATCGAAACGATTAGTGCAATGCGGAAAGAAAGAACTACTTTAAGCAGCGTGTATGGAAAGCATGAGAGCACGTATGAAGATCGGCCTGATTAGCCACAGGAAGGCACACTAATCACATCGAAAACTCGAACTCAGTGTTCACGCACGCAGATTCGCACAGTTCGGAGCTTTCTACCCTCATTGCGCGAACTTGCTGTGGGCCTCTATTTGAGAACTCTTTACCGTCGGTGCCGATGACCCTGCGGATTAGTGCTGAGTAACCTGATGCCCATCCCCACTTTTGTCTATCGCTCAGACTGGAATCATAAGCTAGTGATAAAGCACAGAAATCACCTGCTATGAACATGGAAAAGCCCTCCTGTTTTCTGGAAGGGAACTGGAAAGCAATACTTTCTAAGCAATAGAAGATTGCCATTAGGCACAGTATGGTGCACTAATAAACTGAAGAGCCCATTGGTATTTAAGGTACCTTCGCCATTTCTTCAACTTCAGAGGGGAAAAAACACTTAATTCTAATTGATGGACATTCCATTCATAAAAAGTAGTTTCCGGACCTTCGTACACGAACTGAGTTATCAGAGAGGGAGGGCAGTATCTGATTTGGTGTTCCCTTTAATATGAGCAGAGCATACTATGCATCTCAATTCAGGGATACTTAAGTTACCGATAACTAGCAAGATTTTTATAAAGTAATTTGATTAGCCTCCTAAAGATGGGCAGCACTGTGATTTTCGCTCAAAATTTGGAAACCCAAATGTTTGTGTGAAATATCCTGATATTTGATATTCGATTCAACATTCGGCTTTTCTTTTCTTGCTTCGATTGGACATTTGATTCGAAATCTACTATTCGCTATTCACACACTCCTACCTAAAGTGGATCTCCTGACTGACTGTAGGATCTGCAGAGGAAGCCCTTCCTTTTACATCCAGCAGTGCTGGGGAAGAACAGTTTATTTCCTTTGTTTCCTCCGGCGACCACTGTGGCATAAATTCTGACCTCGCATATTACTAAGAATACTCGATTTTGCCACAGTTGTTGGCACAGAGTTACTGTATACGCTCCCACAGGGAGCAGAGTTGCTTAGAGCTCCACCACCTTGCGTTCAAAACAAATCAAGGTTGTGAGGGAAAGCCACACATCGTGGTCGACCCATGTGGTCAGTCGACTTTATCCGGGATAATTGAGAACCACTTTATTACGAACTTAACATATCTGAGCTACGGTGGTTTTCTGATCCTGAATGAATAGAAACACCCGGTTGCACGTGCTTGAGGCATTCCCTAACACAGGATCCTTTGCTGCGCACAGAGCAGTAATGCCATCTTTTGAAAAACATGCGAATCTGCAATCTTGAGAGCAAGTACAAAATATATATATTATAGATGTTTGAATAGTGCAATTTCCGAATAGAATCTCATATGAATATTCGAGAAAAGTGACCTCCAAATATCAAATTGAATATTGAATATTTTCTTGCTTGTGAATAAAGTGAAACGTGAAGTTCACACAGAATCCATTTGATTAAAAGAAATTGTGCTTATATATACATTACTTGACGCTTAATGTAATACCATTTCCAACTAGACGTCCGGATAACTGAGGAGCTTGTAAATGAGAAACATTTTTTTCAGTTCCGGGCACCGTGACAGTGGCGGTAATGAAACAAGGGAACATCACGTCACCAGGTTCACATACTGTGGTGTGTTCATTGAAGAAGAGAAATACAACAGCATCGCACGCAAATAGTTTGGAAGAGATGCAAACATGGTGGTACTGGCCAAATAAAAAATTTAGACAACAAATTCATATATAGTCTGTTTAGAAGCGTGCCATTCTTGTTGAATGACTGAAAATTATTATTGGGAAAAAATGACTGGAAATTGTCTCTGCACAACAACCGCAGCTCTTTCGCAGCAGAGTAATTTGGAACAGTCCTCACTGTGGAGAGGAGGAAGGCAGTGACTGCTGCATGGTCGATTATCTCGACAGAGCACAACCTACATTGGACGGCAACTCACTGCACCTTTATTGGCTCGTTCTTTTATATGCATAAGTGTTCTCCTTACACTCACTTCCATACTTCGCTCTTCCTCGGGACTCCAATAAGTGCTGTTTTCCCTTATATTCGAAAGAAACTAATAGTATTTGACAAGTTCGAATGGTGGATTCTGTAATTGAATACAAATCGAATAGCAGAGACTATTCGATACATATTCAAAATTTTGAATATTCATACACTTCTATAAAAAAAAAAAAATCTTTGTCGTGCAATTTTTGTGCCAATGAAAGTAAAGCAAGATAGACTAAATTTAGAAGCAGTTACCTGGCCATTAGTCATCAAATAAGGTGCCTGGTGACACAGTGGTGTTGCCATTGCCGGCTTTGTTTATCTGTGCCTTAATGGCAGCTTCTCTGTGCTGCAAGGTTGTTTGGACATGTGACCAGGCTCGACGAATGGAAGTGCAAGCAGCTTATAGAAAACAGACCCACAACTCTGCTCCATGTAGGAGTATATATGAGTATATATGGTAACTCTAGTGACGATGCTTGCGGTGCCATCTGCAAGCAGCTTTGAGCATTAGGGAGGGCCTGTCCCACAGCTCCACTAACTTGACTCCCAAGAAGCTTGCACGTTCCTGCACTCGTTCATTATGTTCATAACATGCAAAAGAATGGCCAGTGCTCTTCATTGTGCGCCTCATTGTTGAGTTTCTTGTCATAAATGTTTACTAATGACATTTCAGACACTGCAAATGTTCTCAAAGGCTTTGAAGTTTTGTGTGGACTGCAGAAACATAGAAGCCTCGCCGTAACTTTTTCACCCAAATTATTGGTATAAAGTATATCTTGTTTATTTGTAATTTAACTGTGCTGCTCTGAGTCTGTAATCACTGTTAGATCAGCAAACCGGACACACTTTCAGATCTGTCTGTCAAGTTACGGAAGCATGCGCCGCCACTCTACACATTGCTCTGAAGGATTAGGCACACTGTTTTAGCTGCCTGTCAGTGCCAGTGAAAAATCTCTCTTCAGGCAGTCCATTTCTGAGTTTGTGGATCTGCACTATTCTTGTATTATCTCCTGTTTAAGTTGGTAATAACATTTTAGAAGTCTTGTAAAGAACAAATTACTTGTGCACGTGTGCGTGCCTGCATCCATGTGTGGCCACATGTTATTGTGTGTACATGCTTCCGGACACGTGACCTTGACGCTCATATGGCAATGAATAGAAGGCCAGCTTGTAAGTGTGCCAGAAAAAATTAGACAACAATAAAATTAATTGTCATACAAGTACTAGACACATTCACCTCAGTAGATTGCTGAGGCAAAGAGGAGCTATTTTTGTCGAGAGCCAAGAACAAAAAAGGAAGGTAAGAGTATGGGAGCCCCTTTTCCACCTTTCTGGCTACAAATGTCACATGTTTTTGTTGTTCTTTATTTGTTGCCTTCCTTTGTTGTTTCCTTTGCTTTGTGTTTTGCTGAATGCAAATGTGTTGGTTTCTGTTTCAGTATTTGTTTTTTTTCTTACGTTCACTTTTTTTTAGGCAGCACCAGGGCAGCAGTACTCTGCTGCTATGTGGCCTGGCAACAACATTTTGGCAAAGACGGTACAGACTTTTTCTTTTGTTTGTTTGGTTGTTTGCTCTCGGTGTACTACTGTATGCCATTTTTCTTTTCTTCCTTCCTCACAAAATGGCTTGTCTTGGATCTTCTTTCGCTCCCTATATGTACTCACCTCATTTTTTTCTCGTTCTTTTTTTCCTTTCTTTCTCTTTATGCCTTGTTCTTGTATACACGTATGCACTTCTATGCTTTGCATTTATTGTACGTTCGGCTGGTTGCTACCACGCTCCATCCCAGATTGCAGCAATAAGTACTCCATCCATGATTGCCATAGCAATGGGTGACTGGAAGCAGAAACACGTGAGCACCGCCTCTGTTGTAAAAGTGTGTGGCAGACGTACAAGGTGTATGAAAGTGAAAATTGTGATCCAACCAAGCGAGCACAAAGCTACAAGGCTTCGTGAAGCTGCACAAAGCTATGGGGCTACAATATTTCCTTTCATAAACCTTTCTCCACAATTGAGGATAGCTATACGGACTTGTTGGCAGGTCATCTTCTAATTTGTAAGAGTACAGACAGAACAACATAGACATGGAAATCACATGGGACAACACAGAACTCTGTGTGCCTGACGTGTCTCCTATGTCCTTGTTGTTGTGCCAGCACTACAACAAATTACAAGATTCCTCCACCTTGAGGGCTTCCGCCCGGGAAGTGTGGGGACACAGAGCTCCCACCAGAAAAGTTGCAGTACTGCGTGGCCAAAACTGTAAGATCCAGGCTGCACTCCCAGCACAAAGGTGAGAGCGCCTCCAAGCTTGCTGAGCTCATGCGTGGCGCTCTAAATGATGACAGACTTGTGAAAGAACGCTACAAACACTGTGAAGGCAGTGAAGAGGGCAAAGGTGTTCCAATCAGTCGATTTCAAGGAGCCAAATGTGAAGCACTCCTCGAGAGCATTTGAAAGCGACCAGTCGAATATAATATTAGTACAGGTTGCTTACAGGACCCCGACATGATTTCGCTGTGGTGAAATGGCAAGGGGTGGGGATGGAGTATGGGACAGAATTGAGGGTAAAGCATTATATGAAGTTTCTGTTTCTGTGAGGGATGTCAGTGTTATAGGGGAATAATGTACATGATGGCTTCTGTGTGACAGCCTCTGCAGTGTTCTCAGTTGCAGTTGCTTCAATGGTATGGGATAATATGGAATAGCTGTAAAAGTGCTGTTTATCTCAACTTCGTTAGATTGTGTTCACTTCTAAGCTGCATTTGTGTTTTCTGATGTTTCAGTCACTCCCAGCTTGAAATGCCCATGTACACTAACCTGTCGAAGCATGACCATTAGAATCCTGACTTGTCGACAGTTGCACGCTGGTGCTGCGTGTAGAAGAATGGCAGCTTTAGTGTCCTTTGCTTGTTTCGCACTTGGCTGATGTGGCTTGAAAATGTCAACTTTCTTCAACTGTGGTGCGAACATGGCTCCATTCTGATCCTTTGGTATGCAGAAAGGTCCGCCCTAACAATTAAGTGTTTTTCTCTGAAAGGCTTTAGTTTCTGCATGCCAGACTTTAACATTCCCAATCTGAAGTTGTTACAGCAAAAGCTCATTAATTTGACCCTCATTTATTTATTAAATTTAATATTTAAGATTCGCTGGTCCTGGCAAATATACCCATTATTCTGTGATATCAATTGTTTGTCATTTGAGAAGTTGTTTGCCATGTGTCTGTTAATTTGGTCTACCCAGAGCATGGTAACAGCAGAATGCCACAATTGTGTGGTACAATCGTACCATTCCTATCCAACATCTATATCCTGATTAATCAAGAATGGAAGTTTGGGCTGGTTTGTGTGGTATGGCGATTTAGGATGTGAGAGGCATTAGAAGCAATTAAGCTGTTCATGCAATCTTTCCCTCTCTCTGTCACCTAGTGGCAGGCTATTCAAACTGTCACACAGACCTACTGAGTTTAAGGCACTTGTGCGCACAGGCATCAGTACATTATGGTCTGTACGTGTTGGCAATCAGTAGATCAGAGGTGACCTTTGATAACCGTTCATGAAGCCTTCAACATTGCCACTCCGCCTTTGTCCCCCAACACGACCACACATGTTTAGCTCCCCACCTACAGAAATCATTGCAGTAGGTGAGTGCAGCTGAGCAATTTCTCTAGCCATTCTTAGCATCCATGTTTCTATTCCGAAAGCTGGCACTCCCTTCAGTCCTGTTGCTTTTTATTCTCGTATTATGTATTGAATGGTCTGCCACTTGCAACATGCAACTCTTCAGCCATAGAAAAATACTGAAGGAATCATTCTGTGCTTCCTCTTTGCATTTGCTAAACTTGTCACACTCTGATTCACTATCTGGAGTGACAGGCATGTCATGGAATAGCAGGTGCCTACCATGC
Organism: Dermacentor variabilis; assembly: GCF_050947875.1. Lineage (NCBI taxonomy): Eukaryota > Metazoa > Arthropoda > Arachnida > Ixodida > Ixodidae > Dermacentor > Dermacentor variabilis. Next base: position 137,713,104 of record NC_134571.1, read on the forward strand.
AAGCATTACATGTAGAGAGCTCATCAGGATTATTTTAGATTTGCAGGTCACTGGGATGCGTATAGAGTGTGGTCTATAAAATTATGGGGGTTGTCGTTTAAGAGCAGTGCTCTTTTGCTGGCTAGAGAGCTCTCCTGTCTTGGGAATGCAGCTCGTTTGGTATGCCTCTGCGCTGATGACAGTCGTAGTCTTGTCGAGAGTATTTAACGGTGGCAGCATTGTCGCAAAAAGAGAGGTTAATAGCATATGTTTTTTGTTTGTGGACATCTGCAAGTTGAAGTCGTGGACAAGTCCCTGAAGAGTCCATCGTCATTTATTTGCTCATTTCATGCTTTCCATAACCAAAGCAGCTCCTCTAGCTGCGTACTGTGCAGGCCGTCTTGTGACTGTGCATGTTAATGTCTTCATTGTAGATTTAGTGTCACCTGGCTTCGGCTGTGTAGCTGCCGGGCACAGTGCCATTTCATATGTCTCTCCCACCTTTATGGCGGAACGCACATTTTTCACCTGCCTCTCATCACCCACAATAGCCCGAGCCCTCCAGACAAGCGCAAGGAATACTCCAGGCTGAGTTCACGCGTGGCATTGCACCTCACAGCCAGCCTGCGACGAACAGCCATCATCTGCAGGAGGTTGTTCGATCACGAGGTCCTAAGGTTTGAGACTCTTTATGCAACAGTCACGTGTGTTGTGTCCCTTAGTCAGGCAGCAGCTGCACCCAGTGTAGTTATTAAGGCGTGTAGCACGTCTTCTCGGAGTAAGAGACGACAAGATGGTTATCTAAAGAGCAAAAAAAAGTAAACCGGCTGAAATGGCCAGTAAACAGCCCCCTGTATGAAGAACCAGAATAGTCACATCATCATTCACCGCTGAACAACAATGCATTCCGTTGGAAGCTTCTTCACTCAAAGCCACATATGTTGAGCCCTAGCGGGGATGTAGTGTAGGAAGCTTTAACGAGTTCTATATTGCATGGCCTGGCAAATTTTGCGCAGCCTTAGTGGGAAAGGTTTGATGCAAAGAGTAAAAAAATATGTTTTCTTTTTCTCCAAGAAAAAGAATGGTTTCATATTGCTGAACTTGCCTAGAGTTTGCCAGCGGATAGCAAAGAAAGGTGGTAAAGGATGACAGTGTGCTGTAGACAACCAATGACCAATCGCGATGCCACTGGGTTCATTTGGTTATAGGGGACGGGTCACTGAACCGTTCGCTAACCCACAAGGACAACTCAATCGGCAGCTTATTTCGTGTACTGAACATTCGTGTTGGTACATGCACAGGCAGGCTGCTGTGGTCATGGCTGCTGAATATTGTTGACAGCTAGCTCTGGGCACTGATTGAACGCTTGACCGGTGTGGCCGCGGTCTACCCGACCACCCTGTGCCCTTAACCAAATGCTTGTTGTCCTTTGGCTTGTCTCTTGTCACTCACGCCATAACCATGGAATGCTTTAGCAAGACAAGGACACCTACGCATGCCCTTGACTTGCATGTCCTTGGCCATTGGTGAATGTTAATTCTCATTTCAAAAGAGCATTCTCTTTCAGTTTGGTGCCTTTGTTTTTGTTGCGCTTGTTTGCTCCAGTATACGAATAAGGGGAAGCGGGCTTTATTTGCTGCTTATTTCTAGATCTTATTGCTGTATGTGGCAGTCTTGAGAAATGCAAGCGTCATCGCACTTAGCTACTCCCTCGGCCTTTATTATTCATGACTGTACACTGTGAAACTTTGGCAGTTGCATATCCTGCAGGGAGAGTTTGGCGCCTACGCAATCTGACACTCTGGCATCATCTGCATGCACTATTTCTTGCAATGATGAATTGTAGCCATGGTGTGTGGTATAATTGATTTTGTTTGCATGTGAGGCAACAGGAGTTGTGGAAATGCTTGATGTAAGCAACTGTCACTTTAAGTACATAAAATGCCTTGGGCTGTTGCATCATAGTAGGCTTCTGGAACCAATAAAAGAAAATAGGGAAAGAGGCTGGGTAGGCAGGGTGACTTTCTATGGAAAAAACATGCACAACAGCATGTTTTCAAAGCAAGGAAAGAAAAAGTTAACCAACAAAAAAATCACACCCATTATTGAGCTGCCCCAGTCTCCCTAAATCAACACACAGTTGTGACCTTGAAAAGGTGCAGTAATGACATTATTGTCGCTTAAATATTTGCACTTTGCTCGAGACTATCTTCACGTGGTATGCACTGTTCCATCAGTATTCGAGCAGTACAGAGACCACACAAACATCCCAATTTGTAAGGCAGTACTATAACCAGCCATTTATGCAGAAGGACAATTCAATGGGCACGCAAAGTAGCTTTGTGCAACTATCATTTTTCTCCCTTGTGGGTCTGCCTCTAGTTTTGCACTTGTCCGGGTAGCACTTCAGCTCTTCACACAAACAATGACTGCACCAAAACGCTCCCATCGGGGTCTTTTCAGTGTGTCCAGGCTGTCTCACTGACCCATTCCCCACCCTCGATCCTGCCTTCGCAGTTGATGCCTCCCGAGCAGCAGGGGCCCCCGCAGCAGCAGGTTCCCCCCAATGCACAGCCTCCAACCATGGCCGGGGTGGGGGGGCCTCGTGGGGGCCCACTGGGTGCTCAGCCCCAGGGAGGTCCCGCGGGTCCACCCCAAGGCCCGCCACCTGGTCTCCCACCGGGGGCACAAGCGGCCGCAGTCTCGCAGCAGCAGGCCAACAGGCTCTCGCAGCTCGAGGCTGAGCGACAGCAGAACTTGGTCAGTCCCCTAAGGAGCCATCTCTTATTTCAGTACAGTGCTCCGCCCTGTACTGCCACTGTCTACACCATCTGTCAAAAAAATGGGGTGTAGCATGTTGGGCACAGATGAATAAACAACACTGCGAACAGCATTCACAGCAGGGCTACGCTTTCAGTCAGTTCTGAAAAGGCTTGCAATTTTAGGGTGCCTTAATGACTATGCTCCATCGCAGTAATTCCCTGCAGCATGGCGAAGAGAGCATAGTGTTCCAAGGTTTGGTATTCTGTGTTGTTGCGCAGTGCACAACATTGAGGTAGAGTATAGGTGATAACCTAGAACTAGTACTGAGATGGAGCATAATACAACATAGTTAAACTTAACAAAAAAAATAATAGCTTTTGGTAATGGGAATTAAACCTTTAGTGCACACTGACTCACTGTCAGTGTCTCCGCGTTCTTTCGGGGCTTGTAGTAGCACTACCACTGGCTACATGTGACACCGCTGTAACTTGAGGTCGTGGAGTAAAACTCCCTTTTGTATCCCACTAAAGTAGCTGCATGGTGTGCACCACTTTAAGTGGCCATCTCAAGTCAGTCCTATACAATTGGCCGAGTTAGAAACCTTGCAACAAGGTAGAGGCCTGAACACGTTGAACCTTGCCACATTGTGGCTGCATATTGCAGGCCGACCACTGGGGTTGCCAAAAATTTGGTATGAGCTCTCACCAATTTGTAAGGCTTACATATTACAAGACCGCTGAGAAGGGCATACACGAATTAGTATGCAAGCTTGTGGACAACTAAATGCAGCATACAAGAAAACTTGTAGCAGCCACGATTGTCTAGCAGTTGCTGAAAGCTGTGGTTTGGAAAGCATTCATTCTGCAGCTCCTTAGTGCATATCAGTACAATTTCATTTGTTCCATCTCTTAGGAAATATCAATACACCTTTCGTCATAGCAATTACTATATTGTTATTTCAAGCTCTGAAGCGCAAGAAACACTAATCTAGGAGGTAGAATACATCCTTAGATCCTCCAAAAAAAAAAAAAAAGTCTTTTGAGCCCACCTAAAATTTTATCTGCTCCCAGTACATGATGGCACCATGCAGCCTCACTGGCAATTCTGTACTTGCAGTATGCCTCGTGTGTCACTATCACAAGATGCGAGCTGCTCCAGATCTTTCTTAAAGATTCGCTGCTGTGCAATGTTACTGCAGTAGATACTACTACAACATACTGTGTGTGTGTGTGTGTGTGTGTGTGTGTTTGTGTGTGTGTGTGTGTGTGTGTGTGTGTGTGTGTGTGTGTGTGTGTGTGTGCGCGCGCGTGTGTGTGCGCGTGCGTGCGCGCGCGCATGTAATGGCCATAGGTCATCATCATCAGCAGCAGCAGCAGCCTGGTTACGCCCACTGCAGGGCAAAGGCCTCTCCCATACTTCTCCAACTACCCCGGTCATGTACTAATTGTGGCCATGTTGTCCCTGCAAACTTAATCTCATCCGCCCACCTAACTTTCTGCCGCCCTCTGCTGCGCTTCCCTTCCCTTGGAATCCATTCCGTAACTCTTAATGACCATCGGTTATCTTCCCTCCTCATTACGTGTCCTGCCCATGCCCATTTCTTTTTCTTGATTTCGACTGAGATATCATTAACTCTCGTTTGTTCCCCCACCCAATCGGCTCTTTTCTTATCCCTTAACGTTACACCTATCATTCTTCTTTCCATAGCTCGTTGCGTCGTCCTCAATTTAAGTAGAACCCTTTTCGTAAGCCTCCAGGTTTCTGCCCCGTACGTGAGTACTGGTAAGACACGGCTGTTATAAACTTTTCTCTTAAGGGATAATGGCAACCTGCTGTTCATGATCTGAGAATGCCTGCCAAACGCACCCCAGCCCATTCTAATTCTTCTGATTATTTCAGTCTCATGATCCGGATCCACATTCACTACCTGTCCTAAGTAGATGTATTCCCTTACCACTTCTAGTGCCTCACTACCTATCGTAAACTGCTGTTCTCTTCCGAGACTGTTAAACATTACTTTAGTTTTCTGCAGATTAATTTTTAGACCCCCCCTTCGGCTTTGCCTCTCCAGGTCAGTGAGCATGCATTGCAGCTGGTCCCCTGAGTTACTCAGCAAGGCAATATCCTCAGCGAATCGCAAGTTACTAAGGTATTCTCCATTAACTCTTATCCCCAATTCTTCCCAATCCAGGTCTCTGAATACCTCCTGTAAACACGCTGAGATTGTGCATGATCGACAAACGAGAGAAACCTGGTGATAAAACTAGAAGCGCAAACAGGTGGCCATGGCTCTAGCTATTCTTGATTATTTCTGCAAAATTTTTGCATGTCACCTGCCAGAAGTAATTAAAGACGAAAGTTATGGAATTCTCACACCACACAGTAGATGGCGCTGCAAACCTTCTGAAATCATTTGTGCCGCTTATACGCTTGTAATTGTTAAATGTACATATCTTTTTTCTGATATTCTTTACAAATTTAGAGGTGCGGCTGTTATGTATATGCGGCCATTATGCACATGCACAGTTGAAGCTCACAATAACGAAAATGGCGGGGAACGCAAAAAAATTTGCTTTTGTGAGGATTTCGTTATTGACATTATTATTTCGTTATTGACGTTATTATTTCGAAATGACACAGCACAGATAGGTAATGTGTCGTAGAACGAAACTTTACTGTCAAAATTCTGATAGCCTACATTTTCAAACTTGCTTGAGGATATAAAACCGCATTGCCAACAGTACAAAGCGCGACGCGTGCATCAATCAGCAATGGCAGCACTGCCATGGAGCGGTATTCTCGTTCTATTGCTTTCCGAGATGCGATCACTTTTGCAAGATTTTGCGCAACTGAGCATCGGACGCCGAGCAACAGCACTCCATGCATGCAGCAGCATATCTACAGTGCACGCTGTTGCCTGTAGGTGCCAATTCATCTGGCGCCGAGCGCGGAAGGGGTCTTATCTTGTATACCCAAATGCTGTCAATTCAGATTACAGCTTCTTCACGCAAATCTACGTCCGGCACTGGATCCGCACACGGTGCCTGTCGGGTAGCACCAAAACCAGCAATCTCGAAGCAAGAAATGTGTATTCCCGGACAGTCGATCAATCACGGTCCTCGGGAAGATGGCAGTCGTAGCACTCCATGCTGCGGCTGCCATATCAAGCGCCATAAACAATTCCCCACGTCCAGTGCTGGATTAAGGGGGGGGGGGGGAGGGCAAAGGGGGCTGCAGCCCAGGGCCTCACCATAGAGAAAGAAATTTCAACTAGAGCGGACACTCCCATAGAGCCCAACGACCTAATTGACGGTAGCGCACCAAGCGGATGGTATTAACACCTTCCGGTTTCGATTCTGGTCACGCGCATATTGAACACCAGTTGGTACACGCGCCATTTATTTATTTATTTATTTCGCTTTTGCTGAACCACGCGTCGCCTTGGCGTGGAATCATTTCATTATTTAGTAAAAGTGATTGCGAACTACCTTTACAAGACTCCACCGAATCTGTCACATGCAATTTCATAAAGAAAACGCAAGACGTCTTCTGAAATGATGAAATGATTATTTTGCTCTCTATAAATGCTCGTTGCGGGCTTCTTGTGCATTCATCCAAAGCTGTGGCACCAGGTAAGCAGCAGTTGTTGCCGTACGAAGCTCCACCAGATGCCATCAGCAGAAGAAAAGTAAATTACAAGCATGTATCATTTTGGTATATTGACCTAACAGGAATATTGCGTGTAGAGGTGAAACATGTGTAAAAGGTGAATGAGCGGCATTACAGATAAATTCACTTTTACGTACATTTCGTAGCAAAGACTCCTCCCAAACAATGTAATAAAATCTAAAGAAAACATCCGATTTTCAAGCATCCCTCCCTTCCCTGGCATTATTTCCTGCACTTTAAGAGCACAAACACACGGGTGACAGCGCATTTCCAAAACAACTTGGCCTCAGTCGACACGATGGTACGCCAAGTACACAGAGTTAGCTACAACACAGGCTCAGCCAGACCATGTTGCATGCTCGCAGAATGCCCTCTAGTTGCACTCAAGACAGATTCGTGAGTGCAAAGCCTGTTTTCAGTCGCTCAGAATACATAAATGTCAAGTTCTTGAGCTCTTCCGTGTTATCTTTTACGCAAACTGCTGGCGCAAACAACATTCCCATGTTATCACTCTCGGCAATCGCTCGTCGTGTTTGCAACAAGCGTGAGTAGCGAAATAAGGTATATACTGTTGCAGGGCCATAAAAAGTGTCACAAACTTATCCTACTAAAATTCAGTACACGCAAAACCAACTCACCATGTTCGGCTTGCTTTTTTTGCTAATAGCTTCACATCCCCAGGCGCAGTGAGGATGCCTCTAAGGTATCCCAAAATGTTACCAAATGAATTACAATACCTTTTGGGGTCAGAGAATGCATCACGAACTTCTACCAGTAAGATTCGGTACACGCGAGACTAACTACGGCACACAGCCGAGCTGCTTTTCGCTAACTGCGCCACTAGGCCGAGTGCGGCCACTGTGCTTGAAAAGTACCCCAAAAAGTAGCAAAATTAGTTACAATAATGTCTAGGGTCAGAAAAAGTGCCAAAACTTGTCCCGGTAAGATTCAGTACACGCGAAACTGCGTCACACAGCCAAGGTGCTTTTCGTCACAAAGCCAGGTGTTGCGAGCGTGCCCAAAAACTACCGAAATAAGTTTTAATAATGCTTGGGCTCATAGAGAGTGTCACAAACATCCCCCAGTATGAGTAATTAACCCAAATTAACTAGGCTTGGATGGCGGAGCTGTTTTTCGATAACTGCGTCACTATATAGGTTCAGTTCGGTGCAGTAAGCCTAAATGTGCTTGAAGTGCGTCGCAGACTGTCAAACAAAATTCCTCACCTTGCTGTAGTCCAGTAGTGCAGCGGTGCCGTGTCGAAATGCAGACAGAAGGCAAAAAAACGCCGGGAGCCCAACAAACGGGCTACATCTAAAAGACACGGGTCGCCGAGCAGGCGAGCTTCACATGCGCAGCCGGCCTCGCTCGCTCCTGCGGCTTGTCTGGCTCACGACGCATGCACGCGCGTCTGGCATGCCGCTAACATGTTGCTAGGCAACGCAAGAAAAATAAGTCGCAAAGTATACGTTCATTTACACGCAAAGCTTTTTTAGTTTTAGTGGGAAAGAATAAAAAGAATAATACATTGTCTGTAAGTTTATTTCACATTCTTTTTTTCTGATGCTCGCGTCAACTAACGGATGGAGTTGAAACTAGGCGTGGCATGTTTCTTGTTGCCAGTTTTTGAAGAGTGTCCCCTCTTGTTGAATTTATTTCTCTATGGCCTCACCTTGGACAGTAGAAGAAGGGGGCCCATTTATTCTAACCTGCTTAGTATGTGGAACCAAGGGCAACGGAACTTTGAGCAACATGTATTAAGCGAGAAAACCAGAGCGAGCAGACGGGGCCCCCCACCTAATGTAACAGCATTCGTTTAGCCTGATCATTTGGGGAGAGCTTGTCGAGCTGCAAAAACAGGAATCCCCCGCCACCCCAGCGGGGCCCTCTTTCTTACGAAGCGATGTGCGTTTGCTTGGAAGAGTTTTCGTGGTTTCCTGTCAGTCCGTCTGTCCAGTGCTGTCTGGAGAGGAAAGGCAAGGAGGAAACACCTAAAACATGTAATGTGGGATGAGGACCTAAATCTCCCTTACCCCTCGTCACCACCACACCACGCTCCACCTCTGAAATAGTTCCGCCGCTGTCCTTTTCATAGAAAGGATGTGCTGCAGTACCCAACAGTGCCTCCCATTTGACATTTCTTTACCGTGATGGTAATTTGGGCGGGGGAGGATGAGTCTGATAGCACAGTCTAGGCAGGAAAGGAAAGAAGACGTCACGCATGCTTTTGTCCACGTGCTGTTGGGCATGGAATGTTCACTGTTCGGGCTAGGGTTGTGGAAGAGTGAAGGGGTAAGTTGAAGAGCTGGACACAAAGGCCTGTCTCCAGGGCCCATTCCTGCCTAGTGGCTGCGCACACTCGCGTGTGCTCGACGGAAAAAGTAGGTCAGACTGGCCACCGAACTTTCCAGAAAGAAGTAGAAAAAGATGACTCAGAGGCGACTAAGGGCGCGTAACTTTGCCCACGCTAGGAGTTGCCCTCTCCCCTCCGTTCTCGCGCTCGGCGTCGACGGGGCGAAAGGAAAATCGAGAACGTCCCAGAACAGACGATTGCTCCTAGCCAATAGGAAGACGAGACCGGAACGGGAGAAGGAGTGAGTTTGTATGGAGAAGGAGGGAATTAGTACAAGGAACTCTTTGCGTATGTGGACACCTGCTTTGGCGCTAGCTAGTAACAGACAGACACGGCGCGCGTCTATAAAAGGAAGTTGATCGCGGGCTGCGATGCAGCCCCGAGCCACCGGTTAAGCTTGCATAAGCCCGCCCGCTGAGGAGCTCCCGGGGGACGTGCCACTCTCGGCCAGCCACGGACCATCCAGGCAGCGTGCGCCAGTGATCGGGATGGCCACCGTTGGACACCTGTGGTCGCGTCTGACTGACGAAGTGCCCGGTGAACAATTAGCATCCATTCATGCAAAAATGCTCGGTCAGAAGCATCAAAATGGTGCGTCTAAACGAAAGGCGAAGTTAGAAAGAGAAGAGCGTGAAAAGAAGCTACCAAAGATGACAAAGTGCCTACTGAATGCAGCTTCCGCGGAGCAGTATGATCGCTCTACCCAGAGTCCATGTCAGACTCCCAGTAGTACCGACTGTGCTTCTGTGGAGGACTTGCCAACTCCATCAACACGGTTTCCTGGTAAGAAGCAAGTTTTGACTCATCTTGGTTGTCTGGATCCTGTGAAAACGGTGCCAACCTTAGTCGTCCATATTTCTGAGCAACCGATGCTAACCGAGCCCTGTCCGGTTCCTGAGTCAGCAACGTCTATGCTACTCGGCCAGGCCCCTGCCACAGAGCTCCAAGTGTCCGGTCCGCCACGCCCGATTTCTACTTCTGCTGATCAACAGGTGCCTAACCTCCCCGATGAGCCTCCTTCTACTGACGAGCACCAGGAAACAACACTCCAAGAACCGGCTTACTTGTTTCCTGTTAGTTTGGTTTCAAATAATTATGTTCCCACTCACAAAGTGTGCCCCGAGAGGACGAATGAGACGGCTTCTCGTCACGGCAACAGAGAAGTACAGACACCCCCGCAGCAAGAGGTACATTGCAAGATTCTCCAAAGTGACCCTGCTAAGTGGCCGGGCGTTATTACTGACAGCTTTCGGAGTGTATGCCTTGAGAAAGGGCCATTGTATTTTCAAAATCGGGCAGAAAATTTTCCGTCTTCTGAAAGGCAATACAAAACTAGGAAACTCTATGTGTCACCTCATCTTTTCGTGCGAAAGGCTGTAAATGGGGAGGCGTACGAGCAACACTGGTTAACATACTCGGAGTCCAAAGGTTCCGTTTACTGTTTCATGTGCAAACTATTTTCGATTTCAAGCAACCACAGTGCTTTCACCACGCATGGCTTTTCTGATTGGAAAAGAGCAGAAGAAAAGGTTTGCGCACATGAAAATAGCGTCGAACACCAGAACTACGTGGCAGCATGGCTTGCCCGCTCTAACTCGAGCAGCACAATTGACAAGGAGCTGGTTAAGTATCTTGTCACTGAGACTGCTTACTGGACAGAGGTGTTGAAGCACGTAGTCGTTGTAGTTAAGCTTCTTGCTGAGCGCAACTTAGCATTTAGGGGCAGTGAGGAGATGTTTGATTCACCGAGAAATGGCAATTATATGGGAGTGCTTGAGGCCATTGCTAAGTTTGATCCCTTTCTAGAGGAGCACATCAAATGCTACGGGAACAAAGGAAAAGGTCACCCATCATATTTGTCAAAAACCATTTGTGATGAATTTATCGAGCACATGGCAAAGGCTGTCAAGGAGCGTCTCGTTTGACGAAGTGAAACGCACAAAATACTTCTCTTTAATTCTTGATTCGACTCCAGACCTTACTCACGTTGATCAGCTATCAGTTGTTTTACGATACTATTTAAATGGGAAAGTGTACGAATGCTTTCTTGGACTTGTTCCAATTGAATCGCATACTGGCTTGTAACTTTTCGATACCGTGATGTCCCTCTTGACGACCAATAACATCTTAATTGATGATTGTAGGGGCCAAGCTTATGATAATTGGAGTAATATGTCAGGAAAATACAAAGGACTGCAAGCTCAAATCAAACACCTGAATGAATTGGCATTCCACGTCCCGTGTGCTGGTCATTCACTGAACTTAGTTGGCGCGTGTAGCGTTGGCAGTTGCCTTAAGGCAGTCAAATTTTTCACTGTAATTCAGAGACTGTATGTGTTCTTTGCTGCTTCACCTAAGCGATGGAGGTATCCTTTGGACAGCATGGGCAGAACTGACCAGCAGCTTGTTCTGAAAAGTCTCTCTGAGACCAGGTGGTCAAGACACGCTGAATCATGTAAGGCCATTCTGAAAAATTTCAATGCAGTCTTGTGTTGCCTTGAAGCTATATCAAAGAACGAGGAAGAAAACAGTGAAACTAGGAACGAAGCGCTCTCTCCCTCTTCAAGAAAATCACAAAACTAGAGACTGCATTCATGGCGATTTTCTGGAGTGAAATCTTGGAACGCTTTGACAAAACGAGCGTAGCACTTCAGAAACCAGGCCTAGACATTTCAACTGCTGTAGACCTGCTGAGCTCTCTAGAAGGCTTTGTTAATTCTTTGCGACCTCTCTTTAATACCTTCGAAGAGAGAGCACACACGCTAAGCACCAATCAATGTTATCAGGATGAGGGCAAACGCAGCGTTTTGAGTAAGCACCGGGAAGGAAAAAGCAATAGTGCGCTGCCAGGTAGAAAAAAGTTTATCATAGAGAGCTACGATGTTGTAGTTGACAGTCTAGGCTTTGCGAGGGCGAAAGGCTGCCTACACTGAACTCTGCAAAAGGTTCGGATTCTTAAAATTGCTGACAGAAGTTGGGAGCGAGGCCTCTCTGGCACAGCAGCCTGAGAAGTTGATGAAAACCTACAAAAATGATTTGTAGCCAGCATTTTCCACTGAAATCGTTCAGTTTGAGAACTTTCTGAACAACTCTGTGTGCCAGGACACGAGTCCACTGGGAATAATAATGTCGCTGCACGAAAGAAAGCTTGATGTGTTTCCGAACCTTTCTATTGCTTTGCGAATGTACTTAAGCATACCCATGGCAAACTGTGAGACCGAACGATCGTTTTCCAAGTTGTCACTGATAAGAAATCGCCTTCGTTGGAGCCTCCTTGACGACAAGGTGAACTCGCTTGCTATCATGTCCATTGAAAGCGACCTCCTCCGCGATCTATCCTTCGAACAGACTATATCTGATTTCGCCAAAGCGAAGGCACGAAAGATGCCATTTTAAAAGAGGGCTATTTGCACTATACATGAATAGTTTCTATAAGTTCGTTGTGTCGCCTCCCAGCCTCCACGTTGCCAATGAAACGCTGAGCAGTGTAATTCAAGATATGCAAATCTTCGTTGTTCGTCTCTTGTTTGTTGTTCTCGTGATATTTAGCATGCTTATTAAGAACTGTATTTTTGTTGTTTTTGATAGTGCCACGTTTATTTGGCGTCATCCTTGCTTGTCTTACCTATAACGAAAATATCTTCAAATAATGTTTTGTAGTTACAGTTGGTAATTTTCATCTGTATTCTAGTGCATTTTTGTGGTGTTTGTATTGCCTTAATTATTGTATATATCTATTGCATATTTATAGAGTAACATGTATAACGATTACTGCAGTCTGATGCTTGAATTTTAATAAATAATGTTCTGGATACAACCATGCGTCTCCTCACGGGGTCAAATTTAGTGATGCAGACAAAGCCTAGCTTCAGAAGGATCGACATCTGAGCTGTGTTGTCTTTTCTGCGTTCTTGCTCGTCTTGAGTGCACTAAACTTTTCCTTAAAGCCTAGCTTTTGCTGAAAACAGAATGCAGATTAATCACAAAGTGAACATATATGTTGGTGTTTACAACAGCACACGTTTCAAGCAAGTTTTGTTGTTTTCCTTATAGTAATAACAATAATAATATTGCCATTGATCGCACTTCGTTCTTTTTAATTTGGTGGAATTAAATTGAAACATGGCATATTTCCAGTAGTGTAGCAGGCGACGGGCGGGAGGTGGGGGGGGGGGGGGGGGTCAGTATAGAGAAAGGGGGCCTGCATGCACATTAGCCCAGGGCCCCCATTTTTCTTAATCCGGCCCTGTCCACGTCGGTGGGACGGAGATTTCCTTGTTCTTGCTGCATTTTCCTCGCCAAGGTGCACATTATGCACTGCACGAGGTGTGCAAAAACCATAGTCACATGTCAGTAGCAACATGCTGTTGCTTCCAACGGGTGATCAACAAACAAGATAGTGGCCATGACGTGTTTCCGGCGCGATCGCTTCCAGCACTTGGTTGGTTTTGTAAACAAAAGTGGCGAGGCCCGCACAAGTGTGATGTGGTGGTATTTTAGGCAATTTTAGTGCAAAGCAATCTCATTTGAGCACATTTTGAAGCCTGCTAGCCTTGTACGAGTAGGTAATGTGTGGGGTTACATTCGGCAAATTTGGTTGATGCAGGATTGTAGTACGGCGACATTTGGTTGTCAAGAGGTATGAAATGCATTGAATCCTATGGTTGTCAAGAGGTATGAAATGCATTGAATCCTATGGCCGTTCACTGGGGATATGAAAATATTTTGTTGTCATGAGGATTTCATAGTCATGGGATTTTTTTATCGTGGGTTTAGACTGTATACACTATTCACATCTGGCCATGGTCTCGTAGGGGCTCTAACTTAACTATTGTAGATATAGTTGCCCATGGACCTCTTTGGTCAGCCACATGGAGCACAAGGCATGTGAAAACCAGAATTTTTCTTGAGCATAGTAAAACTTGTGGGTGACCAAGCTGGAAATAAAGTGCCTACAAGTGAAAACTGTTGATCGTATCTGAAAAGCATCTGCCAAATGCATCACCTGACTTTGTAACCACTGAGGAAAGTTCTCTCGAGTGTCACAGCACATGACGGCTTTGTGACAGGACTGTGCGGCACTGAAAATGTGGTCGTCTACTTGAGAATCGCAGTTTTTTCTTAAGTGTTGTGTGTTGTCGGTGCCTTTAAACTAAAGCTCATCCTTGTGTGTGCGTCTGTGCAGCTGAAGATACAGCAGCTGCAGCAGACCCTGGAGGCAGCACAGGCCAAGGAGCTCCAGTACAAGGCAGCGCAAGAGCAGCAAAGCATGCTGGAACGCCAGCGTGTCGTCACCCATCAGGCACAGCAGGTTTTGACTCGCATGCCTGTGTGTGTGTGTGTGCGCGTGTGTTTGTGTGTGTGTGTGTGTGTGTGTGTGTGTGTGTGTGTGTGTGTGTGTGTGTGTGTGTGTGTGTGTGTGTGTGTGTGTGTGTGTGTGTGTGTGTGTGTGTGTGTTTGTGTGTCTTTGCATGCATGATTGACCTTGTTCTTTTTTCTGCTCAGAACTGTACAAACATCATTGCAGGTCACATATGAGGGGACATTTTCATCCACCTGAAAATTGCACAAAAGTTATTGAAGAAAAACAGAAATCTCTGCAGTCTATAAGGAATTCATCCTGGTTAAGGGCCTAACCTGATGCCACTACCTTTCTGGGGCAGTCACTCTGCTACAGTTGCTAACCGATAATTCGGACTTGGCAGGGACTGCAAAAACATGCAAATAATCAAGAGTTCGAAATGCCGGATTGGCTCAGAAATAGTGACTTCATTCCACAAGTGGCCAAACAAGGCGTGCCTTATTCGGGGATAACTTCGATTTCTCATGACTGTAGGCAAGCCACATCAACGTCCAGGCGCAATGGCATTCTTGGTATATTGGCAAACATGTTATTTTTTGAGTGGCTATGACAAGACACAATGCATTGGCGTTTGCAAACAACAAACACAGTGCCGAGCAGCTATGTTATCAAAGTGCAGAAACGTGGCCTCCTGTCAACGCAGTTGGTGCTAGTCACTCGAAATATCGTGCAAATGAGTGCATTTTTCGAAAGTGACCGTCCAAGAATACGGCACACATTTGTCAATGCGTGTTGCTACACGCATATATGCTTGCGCTTGGCCTAGTTATTCCGTGGCCCCCATTTTCTAGCAATGCCTTTTATGCTATTCCTTTCCATGCTTTTCGTACTTCATCAGTGCAACACTTTGCTTGCGTTATCAATGGGATCAGTCAGCCAAGAACGGTGGATGATAAGAGTGGCATACGATCAAGTGGAAAGCATCGCCACAAAATCGCAGCCCCTGTCTCGACCATTGTCACACTATTGTTACAGATAGCTGAAAGTTCAGTTATTGCATACACCGAATTATCATTGGCAACTAATTAATGAGATATGCTTCACTAGTTTTTGTTTTGCAGAGTGCCAGTCACATGGCCAACAACCATGCCGGCAACGTCTCAAAACAAAAATATTACTATTTCTACTTTACTCGGAAACCATATTACCATATTTACTCGAATCTAATGCACTTTTTTTCTGGTAAAACGGGTCCAAAAATTTTATGTGCGTTAGAATCGAGTGCGACCCTAAATCTGTGTTACCATATCACCATCAGCATTTCAAAAGGCGCTTCGGCCTAGCTGCCTTAGCTTCCTCCATATGTGTACGTGTGCTTAGGTTAGTCCACTGTCCATCTTCCCGTTTTCTGCATTTGCTCTATCAGCATAGAAGTGCCGACTGCGAAGACCTAATGAGTTCATCAGGATTCTGCAATTAAAAGGAAAGTGATGACGTGTGCCGTGACGGATGGAAATCGAGCCACATCACAGGCGTTTGGTGTTCCCAAAACTTACGTGCACGACTGGCACAAACAGAATAGGCGTTCTACTCCGGCGGTGGCTGCGTACGGCGTGGCCGTGCCTATCTTGAAAGCGGTCTGTGATGGAGACAGAGTCTACGCATCTAGGCGCACCACACTGTGTTCTTGTCGCTTAGTTAACATTGAAGCGAGAGGCTGCACAAAGGTCAATTCGCTCGCTCCTGCTACCGCATTTTGTCACTCCTGCATTCTGTTAAAAGGTTTCCATGATCATTGAGTGAGACGTGTTCGTGTTTGCTTGTGCACGTGTGACACTATGCCTGTTAATTTAGTTAGTACAGTCGAACCCGGATATATCGAATTCGACGGGGATCGGAAAATAGTTCGATATAGCGAAAATCCGATATGCAGATATAGGCCAAAAAAGCACTCGCGATCATAAAAAATTGTGGCTTACTGATTGGAACAGCCGCGAATAACATAGCATGTGCACACAATATGAAAGCGCTTTATTTCACGGAAAAAAATAACTAATTTTGGGCTGCTTTTTTCTCTGGCAAATGAAGTTGAAAAAACAAGTCTCAATCTTCTCAAGACTGTCCAGATGCGAGAGCCCAGTCTTCCATTTCGCCACAACAGCATCAAATCAGGCTGAATGCTTACGCCAGTTCAGTGGCCGTGCACGGACGCGTTTCTTCGAAAACACAGTTCCCTCGTCGTCGCTGGAATCGCCGTCTTGAACGCCAGCTATTCCGGCCACAATGTCCTCATCAGCGAGGTCGGCTACCGTTTGAACTTCGCTGTCAGCGTTAATGAAGTGATCAACAGTCACTTTGGACGGGACGGCGCCGGAAAAATTGGACAAGTCACAAAACACGTCCTCCAAGCACTCATCGTCATCTCAAGCTTCCAGACATTCATCTCCGGCCACTTCAAGGCCTGCCTTGCCGAAACAGTTGGCTAGTGTGACCTGCTTCACGTTGCCCCAAACGCCAGTAATCATCTGGATCGCGCCAAGCAGGTCAATCTTGACGTCGGTTCCCATGCAGAGGTTTACGAGGAGCCGTTGAATAAGTAGCTTCCGATAGCCTATTTTGAATGCCTTTATGATATTCTGGTCGAGGAGCTCCAGTCTCACTGTGGTGTTCGGAGGGAGAAACTGCAGTTCGATGTGCTGCAGCTTGGAAGTCGTTTGATGGGCCGAACAGTTGTCTACCAGAAGGCAAACTCGGCGGCCCAACTTGCCCAACTCATCGTCCCAAGCATGCAGCCATTCAACAAAAAGTTGACGTGTCATCCAGGCCTTCCTATTACAGCTGTAGCGGACGGGAAGCTGTTTACAGTTCTTGAAGCAGCGCGGTGACTTGCTCTTCTCGATCACAAATGGCCGTAGCTTGCATGAGCCGTCCATGTTGGCTGCAAGCAGCACCGACACGCATTTAGCTCATTTTACCGCCGTGACATGAGGTTCCACGAAGAGCGAGTGTCTTATTCGGCAACATTTGCCAAAAAGACCAGTTTTGTCTGCATTGAAGATTTCTGCAGGCGAAAACTTCTCAGTGATCTTCTGCCACTCCTCAGAAAGCCACTGCTACATTTCCTGGCTGCTGACAGCCCCACTTTCGCCTGAAATGGCCTTTCCTACAATGCCATGGTGGTTTTTAAACCGTTGCAGCCACTTAGTGCCACCGCAAAAGTTCTCTTCGCCAAGAGCCATAGCAAACCATTTGGCCTTTTCAATTAACATCGGGCCATCCACGGGAATATTTTTCGCTCGGATTTCAAGAAACCACGCATAGAGTGCCCTCTCCACTTGTCAAAAGCAGCAGGGCGCACACGACACACTCCTGAGCGACTTTCCTCACCTGCTTTAAGCGTGATGTCCTGCTTGTTTTTTAACAACGTAATTAAAGTACTCCGCGAAATGCCGAATGCGTCTGCCACGGAGGACTTCTTTTCTCCGTTCTCGACATGCCGGATTTCCTCAAGCTTTGTTGCAAAGTCCAGATTCTTCCTCTTTTTTATGTCCGCGGGTGCCATAGCTCACCAGATTACCACAATCATACACGCTACACACGGCACGTTGAAACACAGGTACGCACAAGAAAACGCACGATGCGCAGGTGGAGCAGTCCGAGCGAAGCCTGTTCGAGCGGCAGTTAACGGGGCTGCGAAGGAATGTCAAAGGGAAAAGAACGAAGAGAGCGGGGAAAAAGATCGCCTGGCCCACAAGCGACCATGCCGACCCCTCACTCTCTCCCTTTTCCCAGGAAGCGTGGCTTGGAAACGTCACCGCGTCTCCATGCCACGCACTCTCTTCGCTGAGCTCCAATGGCCTTGCCCAATGCACACGCTGGCGGTAGAGGAGGAGTGAGAGAGCTCGCGCCGGTGGGGCGCAAGAACAGGGGAAAGGCTGTGCGTCTCCGTCGCTAGGCAACGGCCGCGCATGCGCATAGGAGGAGCCTGCTGACTGACTGCAGAAATGTTTTTCCCCCAAGGACCGGACACGAATGTCTTTGGGAAAAGCGCACCTTCCAGGGGCGCGGCGTTCGATATATCGAATGTCCGACGAAAATGGAATTCGATATACTACGCAATTGTCCTATACTTTTACATAGTATTTTCAAGGGGGTAATCTGTGCATTCGATATAGCCAATAATTCAAAATATGCGGGTTCGATATATCCGGGTTCGACTGTAAGTGAATGTTTAGAAGTTCATACGGCCGATAAAACTATCCTTACTTTTCGTGTAGATGTCTACTACTTTGCTATTGCAATCGATGCTTCGCCTTTCGGGCAAAACTGTCACTTCTTTTTATTTATTGCAACTTTTGTGCATTGGGAGTAAATCTTTGTTTTTGCAAATAAGAGAAAGTTGTATTTCTGTAAAGAAGGAGGTGCGCGGTACTGTAAAAGACTTTTCTTTCTTTAGGTCACGGCAAACGGGTGTGCGTTACAATTGAGGGCTTTTTTTTTTTTTTGTTACTGAAAACGAGTGCCCGTTACAATAGAGGGCGCGTTAGAATCAAGTAAATACAGTAGCACATGGTCGTGCAGTCGGAGTTCGAAGTACTGTATGACGCGCTGCTGTTAGCAGTGCCATTGGGCTGTTAAAATAACTGGTCGTTGACTGTATTGATCTAACCAAAAGGCTATAAGACTGCAGTGTAAAGGCAAGTGTAAAGGCAACCCCCTTATAACAATCCCAGATTTAACCATCTATTGGTTATCATGACCACATTTCAGCGCATTTACAATTTTCCGACCTTGCCTATTGAAATTGCTTCCAGATATAACGAACATTTTTTAAAAGATCGCCGTACTGTTACAACGAACACTTTGAACCCGGTCGCAGTAAAGAGAGTGTGCACGTGAAGTATCAAAGCATGGAAATGCAACTAAATTGGCCGCACGGTAGCGTGCACCCCGGTTAAGTCCAATCGCAACAATGATGCGGCCTTCGAGATGAGCGACCACCACGCGCAGATTTCGAAATCCACAAAGAAGGTCACTCACTTTCAAGGCACGCCTCCAGGGAGGAGTGTACAGCTAATACTTTCCTACAATAACTGCAGTAAACTCTGTGGCACAACATAAACAGCATAACGTGAAGCGCGCAGCTGACGGGTGCACCAGCGTGATACTAGATGCCATGACGGCAGCACTCTCGTCCTTGCACAGTTGCCTGTGCAGCGCAACGTGCATTACGCCTATTTCAATGATTTGGAACGACCATCTTCGTCCTTCCACAATGCGAACAATGGCCGCTCAGACTTCGCCTTCCTTAGTGTCGATATTCTTATGGCCCAAGTCGGCGAGAACGCTGCACCACGCGCCGTCGCCACGCGAAGTTGCAAAGGTTCGGCGGTTACTACGTCGTTTTCAGGAAATCGTGTTCAGCAACGCTTCATTTACATGTTACCAATTGCCAATAATGGTTCACACCCCACAGGGGCGTCTGCGTCAGCAGGCGTTTTGTGTGTTGCGACACCACGGACCCAAGCACACGAGGGTTGGACCCTCCCGCATCTAACCGTGCGCGGCTTAGCCGTGTCTGGGGAAAAGGGGATCCTGGGGGTTGAGCCGATGCTGGCTGTTTGGACCTTTAAGGCCCCCCGGCGGAGGCAGCACACCTCTTTGGCCTCGGCTTCACATAGACGGCACCTCTAGACTGACCCACCTAGAGGAAATCGGCAGTCGCCTTTTCCTGTCCCTCTCTCCTCAAACCTTCATCTTTATCTCTCACTTTTTGACCTTTCCTGTCTTCTTCTCTCTTCCATTTACTTCCTTTCTCCACGGCGGCAAGGGTTAACCTTGTGTGGCTATCCTACCTTGGGTACTCCATATTTGGTTATAGTGATGGCGTACGACTGGCGTTGTGCAGACTTGTACGCAAGCTCTGCCGCGTCCCCTCGTTGGGCTTCTTGGTGGGCGGTCAGCGCTGTTGCCGAATTTTTCGTATTTTCATGGAAACTTCTTTCCCCCAACTTCCTGATCGCCCTTAGAAACGAGGGCGCACCGAAGATTTATTCCAATTTTTCGGACACCAAATACAGAATTTTCCTGGCTTCCATGTTATTCACTCTGAAAAGTCAAACAAAGCAGTGCGTACCATTTCACCATTCCTTGTTTCAAAGTCCCTGACTGATGTTTTTGGTCCAGGTTACAAGGTGTCGAGGATGGCAAGCAGCGACCTCCTCTTGGAGCTCCGCGATGTAAAACAATATGAGAAACTACCGAAACTAGTGTCATTTGGGGAGACCCCCATAACAGTAACCCCACACCGTACAATGAACACCACCCGTGGTGTTGTGTCGGATGATGATTTGCTTGAGCTGACTGAAGCGGAACTCCTGGAGGGCTTCAGTGAGCAAAATGTGATCAATGTCAGAAGAATTAAGATGAGGCGGGATGGTAAAGAGATTCAAACAAAGCACCTAATAATTACTTTTGGATCAAGTATCTTGCCCGAGTCAATCGAGGCCGGGTACATCAAGCTCCATGTTAGGCCGTACGTGCCAAATCCACTCCGATGTTTCAAATGCCAGCGCTTCGGTTACAGCTCGCAGAGCTGCCGAGGCCGCCAAACATGTGCAAAATGCAGCGCCCACGAACACACATCTGAAGCTTGTGCGAATGCTCTTCCTGTGTAAACTGTGATGGGGTGCACGCCGCATATTCGCGGTCATGCCTATCCTGGAAAAAAGAAAAGGAAATTGTAACAGTTAAAGTAAAGGAAAATATAAGCTTCAAGGAGGCACGCAGGCGGGTATCGTACCTGCCCAAGAAAACCTTTGCCGATGTGGCGCGTCAGGGGGCAGCGTCACAACGGCCTCCGGCGGCTGTCCGACACACAAGCAGTGAGTCGGCAGCTACGCCATCTGCCCCCGCGGCGCTTGCAGCTAGCGCTGCTCCGCCAACCCAGCAGATGGGGCCATCGACCCCAAAGGTGGGCGCAGCTGAGGCTGCCCCAACCTCCGAGGCCCCTTCCAGCGCTGGCAACGGCCAGCGCAGCCAAATCCCTCAGGGAGCCCCATCGACCTCCGGGCTGGTGGGTTCAGGGGTCTTGCCTTCCGGGGCAGGACTCTCTCGGAAAACCTCTCACTCGCAAGAGCGCTTGTCCGGCGTCTCACAAGAGGCAATGGACACTACACCTGTCCTCAAGACACACCAAACGGCTAAGGAGCGCCGAAACTCACTCGAACACTTCAGAAAGGGCAAAAAAAAAAACCCTATTACAGGGCCTCGAAAGGGCTCTGTAATCTGAGGCATCCCTTCCGTTTCCGTAAACACAGCACCAATTTTCTTTAAATATGGATACACAAATCATTCAATGGAATGTCAGAGGTCTTCTTAGGAATCTTGATGATGTGCAAGAACTCATCCATAAACACAATCCAAAAGTGCTGTGTTTACAGGAAACACACTTAAAATAAAAATACACAAACTTTCTTCGACAGTATGTTACTTTTCGCAAAGATCGCAATGATGCTGTCGCATCATCGGGCGGTGTTGCAATTGTAATTCAAAAAAGCATAGCGTGTCAACGTTTACAGCTACGAACGGCCCTTGAGGCAGTGGCGGTTCGAGTTGTTCTGCTAAACAAACTTATCACTATTTGCTCGCTTTATATACCTCCCCATTACAAACTAAGCAAACATGAATTTCAGTCCTTTATAGATGAATTGCCAGAACCCTATGTTGTTCTTGGCGATTTCAATGCACATAACTACCTGTGGGGTGACCCTCGTATAGATGCGCGAGGACGTCTTATTGAACAGTTCCTTTTTTCTTCTCGTGCGTGCCTGTTTAATAAGAAGGAACACACATATTACTCTCTTGCAAACAGAACCTATTCTTCAATAGATCTTAGTATAGTTTCCCCGTCTATACTGCCCGAACCTGAATGGGAAATTACGAACAATCCTTATGGGAGCGACCACTTCACCATACTGATAAGAACATCAAAAGAAAACGAATGTCCTCCACAAGCTCCTAGGTGGAAGATAGACACAGCCGACTGGGAGAAATTTCGAACTCTCACTAGCATCTCATAGGCTGACATGTCTTCCTTAGAAATTGATGCTGCGGTGGAGTATCTTACAACATTCATAATAGATGCCGCATCAAAATGCATATCTGAAGTGAGTGGTTTGGCATGCAAACGATGTGTACCGTGGTGGAACAGCGAATGTAGGATCACCCGTAAGAATCAGAACAAGGCGTGGGGGTTGCCACGCGCCTCCCCCACTGCGGAGAATCTTATCAATTTTAAAAAAGTAAAATCCCAAGGCAGGCGAACCCGCCGACAGGCCAGAAGAGAGAGTTGGCAGAAGTTTTTATCCGGTATCAACTCCTATAAGATGAGGCCAAAGCCTGGAACAGGGTTAATAGGATTAGAGGGCGGCAAACATATTCACTTCCTCTGGTAAACACACAGGGCGATACACTGCATGACCAGGCAGACTCACTTGGGGAGTATTTTGAAAATGCGTCAAGTTCAACAAATTATTCGCAATCCTTCCTAAAATATAAACAAATAGAAGAATGCAAGCCACTCATCAGAAAATGTTAACAGAATGAGCCTTACAACCGTCCTTTTAGTATTGCCGAATTGAGAGCTGCCTTGAGCGCATGCAAGAGCTCCGCACCAGGTTCTGATCGAATCATGTATGAAATGCTTAAAAACTTACACAATGATACGCAAGTTACACTACTCACACTTTTCAACACTATTTGGGCTGCTGGATATCTTCCACTTGCATGGAGAGAAGTGATTGTGATTCCCATTCTGAAGCAAGGTAAAGATCCTTCGTTGGCGTCAAGTTACCGCCCGATAGCCCTCACAAGTTGCATTTGTAAGCTGTTTGAGAAAATGATTAATCGGTGACTCATACATTTCCTGGAATTAAACCAAATGCTTGATCCCTTTCATTGTGGCTTCAGAGAAGGGCGGTCCACAATCGATCACCTTGTGCGCATTGAGGGAAACATTCGCGACGCCTTTCTACATAAACAATATTTCCTATCTGTATTCCTCGATATGGAGAAGGCGTATGACACAACGTGGCGCTACGGAATCTTGAGAGACTTGTCGGGAATGGGCATCTGTGGCAATATGCTCACCCTAATAGAAAGCTATTTGTCCAACCGTACATTCCGCGTGAAAGTCGGGAGTGTACTTTCACGTCCATTTATACAGGAAACTGGTGTACCCCAACTAGGTGTGCTCATCTGCACCCTCTTTATAGTTAAGATGAACACACTGCGCGCTTCATTACCACCAGCTATTTTTTATTCCGTCTACGTAGATGACATACAAATAGGTTTTAAATCCTGTAACCTTGCAGTGTGCGAAAGACAAGTACAGCAGGGATTGAACAAGATATCTAAGTGGGCAGACGAAAATGGGTTTAAAATTAACCCCCACAAAAGTTCTTGTGTTCTTTTTACTAGAAAGAGAGGCCTGGTTCCAGATCCTTGTACTCAACTGTGGGGACATCAAATGCCTATCAACAAAGAACACAAATTTTTAGGTATTATATTTGACCCCAAGCTTACTTTTATACAGCACATTAAATATCTTTTAAAAAAATGTCTAAGGACAATGAACTTGCTTAAAATTCTATCCCACTCAACATGGGGTAGCGACAGGAAGTGTCTGATGAATGTTTATAAGAGCCTAATTCGATCACGATTGGACTATGGTGCCATCGTATATAACTCTGCCGCTCCGAGCGCACTAAAGATCCTAGATCCTGTCCACCATCTAGGTATCCGTTTAGCCACTGGCGCTTTCAGAACAAGCCCGATTGAAAGCTTATACGTGGAATCAAATGAATGGTCCCTCCATCTACAGAGAACTTACATCAGCCTTACATATTTCCTAAAAATACACTCCAATCATCAACATCCATGTTTTAACACTGTTAACGATATGACCTGCGCTACACTTTTCCATAATCGTCCCTTTGTAAGAAAAGCTTTCTCGCTTCGAATGAGGGAGCTTAGTGATGAAATGCCTGTCCCATTCCTCGAGCTTCGCCTAATGCATCCAACCAAGTTGTTACCGCCTTGGGAGTGGCAGGTCATAGAATGTGACATATCCTTTTTAGAAGTAACAAAACACGCACCAGAGATCGAAATACGAACTCATTTCCTAGAACTCCAGCACAAGTACTCCTGCGCAGAGTTCTACACAGACGCTTCGAAGTCTAATGCCGGGGTGTCGTATGCTGCCGTCGGCCCATCCTTCTCAGAATCCGATGTACTACATCCGGAAACAAGTATATTTACGGCTGAGGCCTACACATTACTGTCTGCTGTGAAGCATATAAGAAAATCAAAACTTCAAACGTCAGTGATATATACAGACTCCC
This sequence comes from Dermacentor variabilis, assembly GCF_050947875.1. Taxonomy (NCBI): domain Eukaryota; kingdom Metazoa; phylum Arthropoda; class Arachnida; order Ixodida; family Ixodidae; genus Dermacentor; species Dermacentor variabilis. The sequence goes on from NC_134571.1 coordinate 137,737,573, forward strand.
TAAGTATCGTGAAGGCCCTGATGTCACTCTGTACACACAAAAATCCAGTACTTAATGAACTATATTCCGTCTTGTGTAAAGCGTACAGATCTAACCAGCATATCATTATATGCTGGTTGCCTGGCCATAGGAGCATCGAGGGTAACGTTCTGGCGGACGAGATGGCCACGTCAATTGCATCGCAAGCTGTTAACCCTACCGCTGCGGTGCCTGTCACAGATCTGAGGCCTTTCTTGCAAAGGAGATTGCAAGACCACTGGCAACGCATGTGGGACGCGGAAACGGATAATAAGCTCCACCTGATAAAACCAGTTAGGATTCTGGCCCTCTACTACAAAATCACACCGAACAGATGTTTTATTCTGTCGTCTCAGAATAGGACACACGTTCGGCACCCATAATTTTCTACTCACCGGAAGTGAGCTTCCAACCTGCGGTAGATGCGGGGAGAGGCTGACCGTACTTCACGTCCTCCTGGAGTGTCGGGAAGCCGAATCTGAGAGAAAGAGACATTTTTCATTAGCATATTGACAGCGCATTCCTCTTCATCCTGCAATGCTTCTTGGCCAAGAACTGCTTTTTAATACAGACACAGTCCTAGGTTTCCTCAGAGATGTGGTCTTACATGTTATTAGTCCCATGCATTCGTAGCGCCTCCTCTCTCCAGAGGATGCCACTGCGATAATTGCTTTGCATAGCACATGCCTCCAGGCTCTTGTGTTTCAAGGGCTCTAAGGAGGCAGTAGTGCCCTAGCATTTCTTATAATCTGATATATTTTACCTATCGTATCATTCTTTTTAAATGCATCTAAATGTTCATAGTACAAGTCATACGTCATCGCCATAGTATTATTATACAGATTTTACGCACTTTAGAGCGTATATTTTAAGGCCCCTTTACAGCCACGTCACACCAACTTCATAGTAATCATAATTACACTGCAAACTCATTAGCACAGACATGGCACTCTTTGGCCATACCTGGACCTTGCGCCATAAAACCCCATACATCATCATCATCATCAATAATGGTTCACAGTGACATTCTACCTTTCATGCATCGCCCTTTTTTTTTTTTTTCTTCACACGAGGCAACATAGACAACATAACATTACAGCTTGTATGGCTGACGTGCAGTACTAATGCCGAGACCATGATGTCCGAGACCTTCGCAGTATGGCAGCATGCTGCAGTAGTTTCTGAAGCTTATGCTTCTCGCCAACCAGAATGCTTCGCTCTCATGTGCATAATATAGTCATGTCCCACTGGTAGTAATATATATGTCACAAGCCCTCGAATACAAAATGACAGCTTCGATCACAGTTTCGAAATGACAGGTGATCGGAACCAGGCCCCATTTTGTGGTGGCTGTACGATGCCATATTTTGTTCTTTAAATGGACATTACTAATAGAAATTTGCTGCTGATGGCGGGATCGCACCGAGAACAAAAGTGACACTGAAAATCTGGTTTTCGGACCACTATGCTGCCTAATTGTAACTGCCCGTGCCAGCTTCAGTGCAGCTAATTTTTTTGCATTCTTAAGAACGAGTCGGTATATAACGAAGTACTGATATAACAGCCAGTTTTTGTGGTACTATTAAGTTTGGAAGTTTATTTCATCATCAATTCAAGCATACATATCTTATCCAGTGGTTCAGTGGGAAGGGGTGGCGAAAAGGCTAATGAATGCTTTACAATGTGCCAATCCCTGCCCAGGCCACGATATTGCACAACACTCAGCATGTCTCTCCATGTAATACATAAATGCTGGGAAAAATAGAACTACAAAAATATGGCAAAACGCTCAGCCTGGTGCTCTAATATAAAAAAAGAAAAGAAAAAGAAAGAAACTAAGCCGTGGCTTTAACAAGTGAACTAGAACATACTGATATGAAGAGCTTATCCAAAACAAATTTCCACGGCTGAATTTTAGTGCACAATACATTTCCAAAAAAGAAGTGCACAAGATAAGCAAGTCTTACCCAGAAGAGAAAAAACTAACTTGTCATGTTTAAAGCATGACTAGATAAGTGTGTATATATATATATATTTTTTTTAGAATTGCTGCTGACAGGCTTTTATTCACTATGCTCATGACCATCCTGTTAGAGTTTAGAAACAAAGGAATAAGGCCGGTTAGCTAAATCTTGCCGTAGTTTGTTTGTTTGTTATAAATTGGTTTGAGTGTAGGCAACTCGACGTGCAGCAACGTTAAATTGGCACATAAGTTCACTTTTATGCAGATAAGTTTCAACATGATCACAGCAGCAACTATAGCCAATAAACATAAACATTTCCAGTGGTCACAATTACATGGTTGTTAAATCTGGGTTTTCACGAAGTTACTTTGCAGAAGGTTAGGCTCCAAATTCTTTAGATTTTGACTGTGTTGCATGCTGATGTACATTCCCTTCAGCATCGTAATGCTGCACCCATCTTTCATCTCCAGTCACATTACTGGAAGCAAAGTAATCTTATCAGCAATAATGTTCCAGTCCCCACTCATGGTGATCTCTCTTTGCAGTCTTTCTTTTAACCCTTTAAGTGCTGTGGACACGCCTTGCTCGGTTAGAATTTTTTTCATATTATTACGATATCATCGAGCAATGCACGAGCCGCCGCGAGAACGACGATGAAGTTGGTCGGTGCGCTTGGCACGAGCAAGTGTCGGCCTGGTTGCCTGGCTCCAGTGTAAATAGCGTGTAAATAGCATCTCTCGTCTGTGTCTTTCCACACGCAACATTCTGGTAGAGGTCAGCGATCCCCGTCCTCACCACAGAACTCAGAAGTGGTCGGCACACCGAGCTTGTCACCATGCCTCCCGGTGATGCGCCCACCTCTGCAACGGCTTCGCCTTGTCCCACTGCTCCAATCGTCACGGTCGCCCCACATTGCGACCCAGGTGTGTTCTCTGGCCTGGAGGGCCAGGATGTTGAGGACTGGATCAAACTCTATGAACACGCCAGTGCTAATAACAGGTGGGACCCAACGATTATGCTCGCCAATGTCATCTTTTATCTCGGCGGCACCCCACGCATTGCGGACTTCCTCCTACATGATATTACTTTGATGCATGGTGCTTCGCATCAATTGCTAACAGACCATGGCCGTACGTTTTGGCCAAAGTCATCGACGACATTATGCGTGCCTGCTCAATACGGCATAAATTTACCACCTCCTACCATCCCCAAACGAACAGCCTCACTGAGCACTTGAACCGCACCCTTACAGACATGCTATCCAAATACGTTTCCGACGACCACCGTGACTGGGACCTGGGTCTACCTTACATTACCTTTGTATACAACTCTTCCTGTCTCGAAATTGCTGGCTTTTCCCCGTTTTACCTCTTGTATGGCCACGAACCAACGCTACCACTGGACACTGTGCTTCCGTCTGCCACAGCTTCAACTAGCGATTATGCCCACAATGCAATCGCCCATGCTGACCACGCTTGCCAACGTGCGCGCGCTCGTCTACAAGTATCTCAAGACAAGCAGAAGCAACGCTACGACCTCCGTCACCGTGATGTCAATTTTGTGCCCGGCAGCCTCATGTTGCTTTGGTCACCTTCGCGTAAAGTTGGCCTATGTGAAAAACTCCTTTCTTGTTACACAGGTCCATATCGCGTGCTCCGCAAAGTGACCGATGTCACCTATGAAATCGTTCTAGCCACGCCTACTACATCCTCCGCTGTGACAACCAGTGACATTGTCCACGTCGCCCGACTCAAGCCCTACAACTCTCCACGCGCCTGGGATATTTAACAGCACCGTGACGGTGCTTTTGCCGCCGGGGAGGTAGTATTACGATATCATCGAGCAATGCTCAAGAAACGAGCCGCCGCGAGAACGACGATGCAGTTGGTCGGTGCACTTGGCGCGAGCGAGTGTCGGCCTGGCTCTAGTGTAAATAGCCTGTAAATAGCCTCTTCTGTCTGTGTCTTTCCACACGCAACAATATTAACACCGAGGACAAATCTTGCTCCTCCAGGTGTTTAGGTGCTCGTTCTAAGTGCCAGTAACGGACGGGTCTGGTGCAATCCATTTTGACCTCCTAGCGAGTTCCCTCTTTGGCCTCGCTAAGGGGCCTACTGACTCCGTTCATCTAGGTTCGTCCAGTAGGAATGTTAAAAATGGCAGCTGCCAGTTTCGTGTTGACGGGCCTGTCACAAAAGTGTGGCTTTTATTTGATTCAGTCATCTCGTCAAGCTCCGAAGATGATTTGCTTCTGCTGAAAGCATTGACAGTGATGGCAGTGTTTTCTGTGCTGTAAACACATCCAGCGACTCATATCTCACCGACTACAACGAGGTTAGATGGACGAAACGTTATGCTAGCGACTAAATTTGTGTAGGTTCAGACACAAGTCGATAATTTTACTATCCCCATGTCACATATATTTAGAATCTACAAGAATTTTGCTGCCTAGGTGTGCAAGAAAAGAAATGTAGTTTTTGGATCGCATTTCTTTATTTTTTGCCAGCTCTTAAAGGGCCCCTGAAACGGTATGGACAAATTTTGTAGATGCATAGGGTACAGCTTAAGTAGAACATTCGCACCACAATTTAAGTGAAGCGTTACATATTAAAGGAGCTACAAGCGATTACAAGTTACCCTTCTCCCTAGCCATGCTTTTCCTCCTCAACTCGTTTGCCAAGTGATCGAGGTTAAGCTCCGCTTTCACTGGTTCTGTGCCACGATGCAACGTCACATCGTCCACTTCCGGTTGTTTTGGAGCCCGCCCCCGCCCGCGCGAAACCTCTCTGCTAGTCGCTTGGCCGTCGACCCCAAGCAAGAGCTATCGAAGCAGCATGCGTTGCGAGCATTCTGTCGCAGTGCCGAACGTGTCTGATATTCCGGTAACGACAGACTAGCTGAACGTTTCAACGGAACGGTGAAGACATAAACTCAAGCTGATGAAGGAACTTTAGCGTAGATGAAAGTGAGTTGCCTGACCGGTCTCCACGGTCGGTCCAGCCACCCATTTGCGCAGAACTTAACCAGCCAAGAAAGAGCTAATATTGCTCTAACCAAGTGTAAACATTTTAAACATTAATAAAAACAATGTGTTAACGATTACACTCCTGTGGCCAGTTTACACCAGCAGAAAAGAAGAATACATATTGTAACTGCTACTGTGTCTGGTTGAGCTCTATGCCACCAGCTGGCTGCACCGTGCAGACCATTCACATTCGCGCTTCTGTTCATCCCCTGAAATGACACGCAAGGGGACACGGCCAGGCCCTGTCCCCTAGCGCTTGCGTTTACCCTAATACCGGACTCGTGAAACGCTATTGCGTTAGTAATCTTCCAGTGTAAAGTGACGGCCACAATCGCGCAAATCCTGGCACCGATCGGATAGCAGCAGTCCAATGCACTGCAGCCAGTCCGCTCGTGTACTGGCTTGCATAGGGACACGATGTCGCGGCTTGACATATTACCAGTTGCTACGTTTGCAGTCCACAACACAACGAAGTCGAATTATAGCACTTGCGAAAAGACAGACCAACACTGACGGCGGAGCTCTCGTCAAAGACGGAGCACGTTGTAACACAAGCAGACGACACTTGCTGTGTGCCAGAAGTGCTTAAGTGTACTGAAAAATTGTTCTTGTGCATTCCCTTTATGTTACTTTCTTTCTATAAAAACAGATTAACTAACATTCCAACTATTACGAACATCATTTGTTTACCATAAAGTTGAAAAAGTTATCGATCACGCACCCTGGTCAGCCAATCGGATAGCTCGCCCCACTGACGTCACATGGGTGATTTGCGTCATATGGGTAGGGGCGGCTTAAAATGCCGCCGCACAGTGTGCTGCGATCGGCAGCAATGTGCATTTTTAAAACCTTATAATAAATTACACGCTTTACACAGAGCACTTAGATGCATCAATTAATGATCAGAAGGACCTACTCTAATGACTCAATACGTTTGCAGAAAATCATCAAAATCATTTCAGGGTCCCTTTAAGGGCCGCTGTAACCTCCTGTACTCCATAAAATATGCATCATCAGTTGTCTATACTCTACGTGAAGACATGTTGATGGAGAGCAGCAATTGTGACACAACTCTGCTTTCGAAGTGCTACACAGTGAATTCCTTGCTGTCTTTTTCTGTAGATTCAGCAGCAGCAGCAGCAGCAACAGCAGCAGCAGCAGCAGCAGCAGCAACAGCAGCAACAACAACAGCAGCAACAGCAGCAACAACAGCAGCAACAACAGCAGCAACAGCAGCAGCAGCAGCAGCAGCAGCAGCAGCAGCAGAGGTTCCAACCAAACCAGACACCCAACCTCAGGCACATTCTTCAGCAGGTCAGCACTGATACTTGTCCAATTGCTCTTTTTAATTCTGGGGTCTTACCTGCCCAAAACCACGATCTAATTATGAGGCATGCCGTAGTGGTGTACTCCGGACTAATTTTGACCAGCTGGGGTTTTTTAATGTGCTCTTAAATATAAGTACATGAGTGTTTTTGCATTTCGCCACTACTATCAAAGTGTGGCCACTGCGACCTGGATCGAACTCGTGACCTCTAGCTAAACAGTGTAATGCTATAGGCACTAATATACTGCAACGGGTATGTCCAGTTTCTGTGCACCTACCCGCGGTGGTGCATTCTTTTCGTAAATACACTGCACATAGTGATAGTGCAGGTTTGTTGATTTCAACTTTAAAGGGTTTATCATTTGTTTATTGGGGTGCAGTTAGCTTGCCTAGATGCTGCGCTACCATGCACTCTTCTAGCTGTGGTTATGTCATTCAACTGCTAAACAGGAGATAGTGGGTTGGATGCACAGTCGCTTCAACCATGTTGCAGGGGTGGAAAAATACAGATAATTTTCGAGTTGCAGAAAATTTCACATAAAAAATGCAGTTGCATTCTCTGTGAGGGAAAATTTCACAAAGAATGTAGTTGCATTCACTGTGAGCAGCAACACGGTGTCCGTGGTCAGAGAGGTCCCATACTGCCTGGCAGCGGCCACATAGGAAAAATGAGAGCTAAACACCGTTTAAATTACCAGTAGTTATCAAACAGTTTTCTTATGTTTCGGTGCCGCTCTGCATTTTTGGAGTCCCTTTGACCACAGGCACCCTCTTGCAGTACACACTGAACGCAGCTGTACATCTGTGTGCTTCCCCACCGATGTGAACCCAACGAAAACTTTCAGTACGCAATGTCTTTGTGACGGCAGTACGGGCTGACCTGACCAGTGGTGTGACCCCCCCCCCCCCCCCTATGCTCTGTGTGCAGCAGATGCGCCAGCAGCAGATGCTGCAGAACCTGCAACAGCAGTCCAGCATTCGAGCTCAGCTGGCAGGAGGACTGGGCATGGGAGGTCCCGGCCCACAGGGGCCCCAGTCGCAGGGTGGCGGTGGACCCGGGTGGGACGACACTGCTCTCCTAGACCTGCTGGGGGGTGCAGGGGGACCCCACAACGGCTGATCGGCGCAGCTGTCTTGCACCCCTCCTTCCCTCGCTCCTCTGAGGAGACTCGAGTGAGAGCAGTGAATTTCGGTGGCTATATTTGCTTGCTTTACGTCAGACGCTCTTTAACTGACATAACATCTTTCCATTTTCAACCTTTTTTACGACTGTCTTATTGACTGCCCTGTTCTGTCATTTGCAGGTGGCATAAGTTTGGGCAGCAAGTAAGTTGAGGGCCACATTTGATCTCCTCGCGTCCACATCGCTTTCACTTGCTTATTAAGCACTCTTGTTGCATGCGTTGTACATATTCCATGCGTGCATCTTATACGCTCGCGCAGTCTCGGCGGTCTCTGATTTCGTTTGTGGTGGAATTAATCAAGCGTTCTGTCGATTTGCGCACATGAAAAGCCACTGGCGGGTCTTGTCATGGGACCACGTTCGTACCCACTCCAGGCATAAAGCACAAATAGCAATGAAACAACTTCAAGACCAGGACTTATGTTTACAAAATTTTTCTCACTTGAGCCATTGCCGTGGCAATCTTGTCGTAATCATGTCAATTACAATTGTGATTGGCAAACTCTCGAACAAACTTTTGCAACTTCTAGCTTCGGGAAACCAGTATACGTTAAGCTACTTGGATAAAGCACAACATTTTCTTTTTAATCTGCTGCATAATTGTTTGCATGGGAAGCAAACATCAAAGCTGGAATGGCCTTTTTAGTCTTCTTTTTTTCATTTTGTTTTGCTTCTCAGAGGATGCACATTATGAGCAAGAGTATATCTCGTGAAAGTAATTTTTGTGTGTTAAATGTACAAAAAAAAAAGTTTACACCCTTTGAAGCATACCTTGTCCCCAAACAATAATAATCACCTGTCTTGCTTGCGTTTCCTTTCCTAAAAACATTGCTCAAGAATGCTATGTGATGCCAATAACGTGCATGCCATTCATTACCTGAAAGGAGTGGGCACACACCATTTAAGAAAGGCAGAGGTACTCAAGATAGGTGACGATTATTGTTTAGGGACACGATGACCCCCCGGAGATTACAACATTTTTTAAATTGTACCGCCTTTCATATGATTATGACAGAACAGCAATTGATGCAGTAAAGGAGCAAAGTTAAAATGTTATGCAATAATAACATGAAAGTACCCTACCAGTCCGTTTATGTTTGTACTAGCAATTGTTGTTCATTTTAATTGTGCGTCATGGCGCTGTCACATTCAGATAGGTTCCACAGCACGCACATTATAGGAAATTTATTCGCATAGCAGCAGCTTTCGCCAAGTCGAAAAAATGCTCCCTAGAAACACCTCTGCTGCCTTCAGCAGCTGTTTTGCACCATTTGATGAATTTCACCCCTTTTGTTTACTTGTTTACAACCCTCTGTAGGCTTGCGCATCTTGCCACTGATGTTGTGCTTCGAAGTTCTAGCACCACTACTAAGTAGATTTCTGAAGCGAATGTACTGTATCAGCACGCAAGCCTTCTTTCTCCTTGTTGAGCCTTTTGTTAATGTCACTTTGTTGATGCTGTTGTTTTCTAGATTTCAAATCTTGCCATGTTACGTTTTAGTCAACAGCGATTGAACAAGTGATGCCTTGGGCCAGAGCCAATGTTTCGACAAACAGCATCGTCTTCATCAGGCGCAGACAAATCCCTTTGTTGAAACGTTGGTTCTAAGCCCGAGGCAGCCTTTGTTCAATCACTGTATGTCACTTCAAGTGTTCGCCTTCCTGCGAATCCCTGTCTGGTATCTATTTGCATAGCGGCTTTTCACACAACAGTGTACATTTTAGCTAAACCAACTGAGGCACAAATTCAAGCAGGTTCGGTTGTTCTTCCCACATGAGCCCGAAAGTGTTATGAGTGTATGTCAAGTCAGCGCAGCGCACTTCTGATGTTGCATGTCACAGTATCTTACTTTTACTGTGCTTTGAGAGTAGAACTGGCCACAGTTCTATAGCATAAGGATGTCGTTTAAAGTTACCAGGGGCACTTCAATCAGAGGGCCATAGCCACGCTGTGAGCCTAGTAAGAGCTGCCACGGCCGGCCTGCAATTGGCTCAAAACACCGCCATTACAGAGTTCGTCAATACGGTGGAATTGGACGACGTCCAGAATAGCAACACAGTTCTGTAAGGATCCAACTTGAAGATGAGTGCAGCTGTCTGAAATAATATACTTCATTGATTTTCTTTTTCTTCTGCATTTTATTGTGGAAATATAGGGTCGTTTTTAAAAACAGAAGTATAAGCAAGCTTTTTCTTTTTTTGTGCATGCAAGTACTTTGATCAGAGACGTGCTGCAGTCCTTCAATCCTTAGCCTGTGATTTAAGACTTACCAAGAAAAGGTGAAAAATATTTGACTATAATTTAATGTTGAAGTCCTATTATCGGTTGAGCTGGATCTTGCAGTCTGTAAAGAAGAAATTCTTGCATAGCTCCTGTTATGGGCTATATTGTTGTGCTTGTTGTTCAGCGTGAATTTATTGACTATGTATAGTTTGCTCTGTTGCTTTTCACAGTAGCACTCTGTTGAGAATGTATTAAAGAACCATTCCTGGAATGGCAGCCCACTGCGCAAGAAAGCACTGCTTCACCTGAACCCATTGTTTACAGTGTGTTTACAGTGTGTTTACAGAGACAGCATGCAACACAAAGCGCATTTTGTTTTAAGGCATCTTTCCTGTTTGTTGCACGCTTGGCTTTTTTTTTTTTTGCTTGTTCTTGTTTTTTGGCACATAATTTTAGAGAGGCTAAAATGTCAATCTAGGATGCGTTTTGTTTCAGAAGTACAACTTCTTGTTTGACTGATGGGTGCCTCTATTGTACCCTGTATGTCTGTGTTGCATTTTTCAAGCAGTATACAGCAATGACGTCATGTGCACACAATCGGGCACATAGGTTTACGAGACCTAGATTCCTCGACAAATGTGAATGTCAGCTCTGTTAAGGCATGAGACTTCTAAATTAAGAGATCCCTAGGTGTAGGTTGACAAACCTACAACAGATTAGAACTCTAAATTTGAGGCTGCGTGCCCAGGCTCCACGAGAATTGCCATGTCCTGTATTGCTCCATAATTTGATTGCCATGTCCCAAATGGCATGTTGCGTAAAGTTTAGTAACCAACTGCACTTTATATGTATATTTCTGGCGTGGTGTCACATAGCGTTAGCAGGTACATTTCATGCTACGCGATGACCGCTGCCATGATCTTACCCGAAGTCTGTTCCATGTGATTTTAAAGAACACTCTCTGTGGGAAGCATTTCTGGCGACGATAGTGTGATCATCGCTTGGTGAAGATTGTGCACAATATAGCTATGCCAGAGATAACACCAAAGACATGTTAACGTTAGAAATGTGTTGTGGGACATGCAGTTCGCCGTGTCATCATCATGTCTGAACAATGCACAGGCCCGAACAAAACAAGTGGAAGTCTGACCACGCTAGAGTGCCTCAGCGAGAAAGTACTAAGTGTCTCTTTCTTTGTTGATGTTGTTGTTGCTGCCAATTTGTTGCAGATTGTTTACACAGACAAAAAAAAAGCTACGTTTTTGTGTTTTGTGTTGGCACGGAACAGTGAGTATGGAAACATGCCTTTTGTAAATACTACGATTTCTTTATCTATGCTGCGACTGCGTCACTGTCATGTTAAGGGAGAGGTTGTGCTCTACAGCTTGGATGAGCTCTGTCAATGTGGTCCGTGAGCATCTAATTCATAGCTTGTCAAGCAAAAGTGGCTGGCATGGCATCATATCTGATTTTCCTCAGTTAATTCGTGCTAATTATCGCATTCTTGCTGTACGAGCATGCTCCAAGGTATGCTGTGTACTTTAATATAGTGTATCTCAGCTGCTAGGTACAAGTTATCATTTGGACAACAAGAGCATTTGTATGTAATGTACGAGAAGAGAAACACAACGGCCACCTGTTAGTCACCTAGGTTGGTTCCTCTCTTATCATTCCTGCATGCAAAGATTATTCTGTCTGTTCGTTATATTGACTGTGTTGATTACATTTTCTCCTTCCTCACTAAGCACCAGTTTCAACTCCTCCTCATCTCTTGCTTCTCCTCCAGCGAAAGAATTCAGGTGTCGTTTTTTTTTTTCCATGCAACTGTAAATGGAGTAGCTACAACACCTTGGCATTGTTGCTTCGTGTACAGTTTTACATAAGATATTTGGGCTTGCTTGTAGTAATATCTGGTCCTTTCATGCCTTTACATTTTTAGAGGTACAGCTCGGGATAGGAGTAGACGCACACGGTGCCGACTCACTCTTGTAAGTCAGGTTGCAGGTCAGTGCTCTGTGCACCTGAGCCTATTCGTCTAGAGTTCCCTCATGTTACATCTAATTAGTTAGTAACAATTACGCATCACCAGCGAGCCGAACCCTCCACTCCCTTGCTACCTTTACAACAGAGAATGATGTGAAGAGCATCAAATGTGGCGTTACATGCGAAATTTTAGATGATGTAAGCTTTGAAAAATATTTCTCGTGATTGCCTCAGAGGTAGCAGCTTGCCCCGGCAAAACTGTACAGGCTCTTAGTACATTTCTTGTTGTTGTTTTTTTTTCTTGTGCATGCGATCATCATTTAAACTTTACACGGCTCATGTTTTATGCGTTGAGGCTGAATTTTCACGCAGTGTGTGCCTGCGGCCAGCTGTGCTGTACTACGGCACTGTATTTGTCACATATGCTATGAAGGCTGCAAATGTGAATTTCAGGTCTCATGCTCAGTCTGTGGAAATGTATTGTTTGTTTTTTTCTTTCTTGGGTTCCACACCTTGTAAACTTTTGACATTGACAGCACAACTTATTGTACAGTTTACTTTGGTATGGAACTCTCCGTGCTGGACAACTGATGCCCAGCTCTGCAAGTTGTAAAAAGTGACAGTAGATAAACGGGACACTGCCGACTGTTTTAAAACAAAGCCTTTGGGCATATCATTCACTTGACGCTCGTGAAATTTCATGGGAATGTATTGCCTTTTTCATGGCCCTCTTTGTCTACTGTGCGAGGCATGGCCCATGCTCTGTAACATATATATGTATTTTGTTTTGTTATATAATAAATTATGCTTGATTGCACAAACATGCACTAAGCCTTCGTCATCATTGTACTATAGTTGTATGGCATACGGTTGATTTGACTGACAGAAACTTACAAAGCATGCACTGCACAAAGTTGTTTGGATTACATCCCGGTGTTCCTAAACAAGTCAATATGAAGCCACTAGCTTGGAAGCAGCCTTTTGAGCATTTGTTACTGCCCCAAAGGGAATAGGTTTAAGGGCCCCTGAAACACTTTTTGTCGAAGTGAAGAAAGGCATTTGAAGTGAAAATAGACTATTTCAGAAATACTTTGCCGCAAAAGCTATTTATACTTTGTGGCATGCTAACAAATTTCGGGAGAGGAGGCGCGTGCCCAGTGTGCCACCCCTCCAATCTAGTAAGAAGCAGAGAACTGGCACCGGCAGTTGTTAATGCATCCCACCAGTCTGCAGTCACCATTCGTTTGTCCCTGTTCGGCAAGTTGAAGGGACACCGGGTAACGAAGGCGGCAGGTCCATTGGTCGCGGCGTTGCTTCAGCGTAGAGAACAAGTTGTGCTGAGAAGGAATGAGGAAAGTAAACAATGCGCTCTTTATGTCTCCGTTATTAATATTAGGTTATTTTCAAAACTTTCCGCCGGAACATATTCATTGAAAGGCATCGCTCGCACTCCAGTGCGAGTTAATCGCGATAGGGGCGGTGTCATGCCTGTGGGAAGAGCCTAGCAGATGGAATTTGCGCTTCGAGTAAACTTTGTGCGCATCCGCTGCTCTTGCCCTCGTCGCTTTGCGCCGTTAGAAGCCGCTGACCGGCCGGCCAGTCTGCGCTCGCGTGGTACTGTTAAAGAATCGGTCTGCTGTACCTGGTGGTTCAAATGATTCGATGATTAAATGATGAATATATATCTCTAATATATCTATTTTTGTAGCTTTTTCACTTTCAGTATTCACTCATTTCGTATCTTATTCTTATCGCATGTTAAGTGCTATTACGTTGACCTTGTGTCCTTTGGCGTCTACACTTGGTCGATCTTCTCATTTTCTTTTTTTTTCTTTTTTTTACCAAGAGCTCAGTTGGGCCGATCACGGAGATACTGCAGTTCATGGTGCAATGGTGTTAATTTGGCGCTAATTATGTCCGTACCGTTAATTTACCTATTCTGCGACTTATTCTCGTTCCTAGTGGGCACCGGCGAAGCCATCTTTCAGACGCAATTGTCTCGCGCGAGCCCTACTCAATCCAAGAAAACTGGTTCCCACGGAGGAAGGAAACTCGAGAGAGTCCCTGACGTCACTCTTTGTGAAGCTAAAGTGAAGCCGGAAGTTGGCGTTGCTCCGCCTATCGGGCCAGCTCTCCTCTCTTGTTTACATTTCTCGCGAAACCACGCCACACTGCGCGCAACCGTGGTGCTCGGACGCGCGCGCTCCGCAGCAATACTAAGCAATCGTTGGCACGTTAGCATGATTCCGCCAAAGAGGGCAATATTTCCTGCGGATATTCCTTCGTCCGTTGCCATTGCCATGGCGCGGTACATTGCGTACAGCGTTGCATGCGCATTCATTTAACGAACTTTAGTCCCTCGTGTCCCACTTGGCCACAGCAAAATCCGGGAGAGCACGGTCCAGCTAACGCAGTGCAGCAAAACACTGAGACCAACGCGAACCTGCCCGCACGGCGCCTTTGCAACGGTACGAAACCTACGGAGCAACACGTGTGAGCGCACAGAACCAACACAAAACCGTCATTGTGGCCCGAAAGGCGTGGCCACCACGGCAAAAAAATAAAAATTCAGCAAAAAAAAGAGAACCTTCTACGTCATTTCCTCCACACTTTTCTCCTAGCGCGCGGAGGGGGTAGGGCCTCTCCTTAGTTTCCTTCCTCCATGCTGGCTCCATTTCCCTAAGTGTGCCATGTTCGTAGGGCGGCTTTGCCTCAACGTATATATATCTACGGCAGTGCACCCTTTACAGGGTATAGCTCATTTTGATTGCTTTTCGACTAGGTTGACGCTAATTACGCCCGTACCATTAATTTTTGCCTATTTGGTGACTAATTCTTCTTTCTTGACTAGTTAAAACCAATATTTTGATAGCTATTGCGACTCGCTATGACGCTCTGGAGGCGCGAAAGGACCGTTCTTTTTTCTGAGAATGGCTACACGATACCCAGATCCCAGGTACGCCAACCATGTGAAGCCAGCCCCCCCCCCCCCCCCAAAGAAGACCTTGTCTTCAAAAAAGCTTGCAATTTCACCCGGAGATGGTGTGTGTTCAAAGTATACGCGGGTGCAGCATCTTGGCTCGACGCACCACTTAAGGCAACTCTTGCTAGATGGGAATAACAGCGTCTAGCTGTCAGATATACTAAACGTCTGGCAGCGCTGGCGCCGCGATGTAGAGTGCCGCCAGTGATGTTGCGGGCGTCGCACATCGACGATGCACGAGGTGAGACTACGGTCACTGAGATGTCGTGAGACCAACAGGAAGGTGTCGGCGTTCGTAGGGCTCCTCGATGTCCTCCTCGCCTGCCGTGGGGAAGGAGGTGCGCAGTGAGGCACCTTAGGCGTTCGGAAAACGCGCCGTCACCAAGCGTCTCCACGCGTCAGATTGTATGCGGGAAATTCTTAAGGACGTTCTATTATGCATCTCGAATCATGCGTGTGTGGCGTAATTAATAAAGAAAAAATCGCGTTGGTGTGATGGTTAGAGTAGCACGCTTCCACGCTACCGGTACTGGGATCGAATCCCGCCACAGACATGCTTATGTGTGCGTGGGGGGGGGCGGTGGTGTTGCTACGTGACAGTCGAAATGCGTGGCCTCTGGATGAAGACAACGACGTGCCTTGTGTCTTAGAATGCAGCTCTTCTAAGGCGCCCGTCCCGGCGGCGAGCGTCGGCGTTGTCCCTCGTAACCGAGTGAACGAACACAGCCAAGGATGAAAGCGAACGCGAGGAGGAAAGTGGAGAAGGGTGCAGCGGAACCATGAGGCGGAAAGCGGAGGAGGAGGGTGTGGCAAAATAAAAGCGTAGTGCCACGCAAAAAAAAATATGGCGTTTTACGTGCCAAAACCACTTTCATTGTGAGGCACGCCGTAGAGGGGGACTCCGGAAATTTCGACCACCTGGGGTTCTTTATCATCATCATCATCATCAGCCTGGTTACGTCCAATGCAGGGCAAAGGTCTCTCCCATACTTCTCCAACTACCCCGGTCACGTACTAATTGTGGCCATGTCGTCCCTGCAAACTTCTTAATCTCATCCGCCCACCTAACTTTCTGCCGCCCCCTGCTACGCTTCCCTTCCCTTGGATTCCAGTCCGTAACCCTTAATGACCATCGGTTATCTTCCCTCATTACGTGTCCTGCCCATGCCCCCCATTTCTTTTTCTTGATTTCAACTAAGATGTCATTAACTCGCGTTTGTTCCCTCAACCAATCTGCTCTTTTCTTATCCCTTAAGGTTACACCCACCATTCTTCTTTCCACAGCTCGTTGCGTCGTCCTCAATTTAAGTAGGACCCTTTTCGTAAGCCTCCAGGTTTCTCCCCGTACGTGAGTACTGGTAAGACGCAGCTGTTATACGCTTTTCTCTTGAGGGATAATGCAACCTGCTGTTCATGATCTGAGAATGCCTGTCAAACGCACCCCAGCCCATTCTTATTCTTCTGATTATTTCAGTCTCATGATCCGGATCCGCGGTCACTACCTGCCCTAAGTAGATGTATTCTTTTACCATTTCCAGTGCCTCGCTACCTATTGTAAACTGCTGTTCTGACTGTTAAACATCACTTTAGTTTTCTGCAGATTAATTTTTAGACCTACCCTTCTGCTTTGCCTCTCCAGGTCAGTCAGCATGCATTGAAATTGGTCCCCTGAGTTTATACTAAGCAAGGCAGGCATCAGCGAATCGCAAGTACCTAAGGTATTCTCCATTAACTCTTATCCCCAATTCTTCTCAATCCAGGTCTCTGAATACCTCCTGTAAACACGCTGTGAATAGCATTGGAGAGATCGTATCTCCCTGCCTAACGCCTTTCTTTATTTTGATTTTGTTGCTTTCTTTATGGAGGATTACGGTGGTTGTGGAGCAGCTATAGATATCTTTCAGTATTTTTGCATACGGCTCGTCTACACCCTGATTCCGTAATGCCTCCATGACTGCTGAGGTTTTGACTGAATCAAACGCCGTGCACCGTGTCCAGATACACCTGTATCTGGACACGGGTGTTTTCGCATTTCGCCCCCATCGAAATGCGGCCGCCGTGGCCGGAATTCGATCCCGCTACCTCCAGCTCAGCAGCCCAACACCATAGCCACTGATCAACAACGGCGGGTCGTGCCGCGCAAGGGAGGCTTTGCGACGACGATGGCTACAAGATGACACCAGAGTAGCGTGCGTCGTCTGCACGGACACAAAGGGCTGCATGAGCAGAGGTCTGTCTGCGGTGGCTGCTGTCCCAGTATTCCGCGCCATGTCCGTATATCCGCGCCAGCCAGTATATCGCGAAATGAAAATATATAGAGCTGCGCTCAAATTTCGCATTAGGGAGTATCGTAATCGTCGGTAAATTTTTTTACGTGAACTGACTTCCATCTTGGATAGCGCTTGTGATTCTTGTAAATATACCGTGTAAACAGTTTCTGCCTAGTTTTCCACGTAACATAACGCATAACAATATGCATCCGGAACTTCACGGCGACGGTAAGAATTCGTCTGGAGTTGCCATGTTCATCGAAAAAAGAAAAACGAAATGTCGACTGTATATTCTGCACCATAGCCTCCTCCCGTGTGTGTGGATTCCCTGTTTTCTCCTATATAAAGGGAGTTCGGCACCAAAAGTACATGCACTCGGTCAGGACCACGAAACACTTCGAGCAAAGTGATCGATGTCATTATGACAGGGTCTGTATATTAATGGAAATTAATAATAGCTTCTAAGGGTTAATTTAGGAGCAAGGCAGCTATTATCTTTTGCGTTGCTTTAGCGCAACGTCCGAATATGAGCACGTATATATCTATTGCGCAAACTTGACACCCCCCACGAAGCATTCCTTAAATCGAGATATGTTTCTGGGGTTGTACCAACCTACAGATGAGATCATCCTACGTGCTTACCGAGGATGGCCCGACACCCTAGTATTGCAGCAGAGGCGGACTCCCCCAGGGTTGAGTACTAAGCACAACGCCTTCTAATTTGGTCCTCATTGGAGTAGTCGAGAACCCGTCAAGCACTGTTCGACGCTCTTAGCTACGCCGAGAACACCTGTATCTGGACGTCGGGGGTGACACGGCTTCAGCTTCGCACTCGGCTTCAGAAGGCAGCCTCATTGACATCAGCTACCTTCGTTGACAGTGACTGGAGGTGTCGTGGGAGAAGTGCGCAGTGGTGGCATTTACTCGGAAGCCAATGTCTGCACACGGCACATCAGTCAACGTCATTATCAATATCGTCCAGCAGAAGTTACAGGTTCTCGGGTGTTGTGATTGACAGAGACCTGTCCTGGACTCCTCACGTGAACCACGCGAAAAAGCGAATGATGGCTAGTCGAGTTCCTTGCAGGAAATAACTGGGGCGGTGTCCAAAAAATCCATGTTACAGCTGTACAATGTGTTGTTTGTTGGATGGCTCCGGTACAGCCTACCCGTTATATCCAGCACCTGCAAAACTGAGTCGCGTTCAATTCAGAGCATTCGGGCTAAAGCGCTTAACCTTGGAATACCACGCAGCGCGTCAACGGCTGAAACTATTGCCGTTGCTCAAGATTATTCAATCACGACGCACATCGCCGTTGAGACAACGCGTGCATACGTCGCGTACACTTCACGGACCCCTTCTCACCACTTCGCCGCGCTCGCCGTACAGAAAGACCCCGCCCGTCATTTAACGCAACCAGTGGCGTAGCAACAGGGGGGGCCGGGGGGCCGTGGGCCCCGGGTGCAAGGGGCCAGTGGGGTGGGGGGGGGGGTGTCATATACGCCTGAAGACACCCCTGTTTCCGCCGGCTTGACTGGGCGCAAATTGCAAAGAATGCTCCAGTATCCAGTAGCCCGAGCTCATGTACCCGATGCATTGCGCCGCAGAATTGTCTACTGCACCTCTATCAACACCCCACGAAATAATTGCACGAATGTGCGGGCCAAAAAATTTAATTCGCGAAATGGTCGCTAAACTACTCGCCTTAGCGGAACGTTTCATGTGGGGTGCGCTCACGCTGTGCGTTCATGCAGGGAGCAGGAGCTGCTAAACATACAGTGAGGCGTTGTAAGGCGTTGGGGCTCTTGGGTCCTTCTTCCGTTCAGAACGCGCAGCGAAGACGAACAAAGACAACAGCAAGAGGGCGTTCAACCAGCGCTCCCGGCGCTCGCGTTTACGGCGAAAAAAAAAGCGATGATCGTCCGAGTCGAAAGACAGCAAGCTCTGCGAAGCGTTCGTTGAGAGCGACGTTGCATAAGTGGGGCCCTCAAAAGTCGCGAATGGGATTCTCTGGATCGTCTTCAGACTCGGTTCGGCCGAAGAGTTTGGCGGCGTATGACTCGTCAGGCTGTAGTCGCGGGCCCGCCGCGTAGTCCGGCTCGCTTTTACTTCCCCTCTCCCGCTCGCTCCGAGAAGCCGCTGCGAAACCTGCCGTTATGTTTCACGCTTTCCTTCTTACCCTCGAAAGTTTCAGAAAACTGTTGTTGTTGCGTGACTTCATGTCACAAGTACAGTGTCTGTATCAGCTGCACAGAATTTTATAAAAAAAAAAGTGAATTTTGTAAGGATATTTCCCGATCGAGATTCTATGAAGTTATGTCTTTTTGTGATTACTATAGGAACTCGGTAGCGCGAAAAATATGGCAGATAAGTAATAACCATATCCTTAATAATCCCGTGATTAGTACTTAAAGAGGAAGCACTTCAATTCGAGAATTCAGGACTCGAAGTCATATTATTAACTCAACAAAAACTTCTTAAACAAAATCGTTTTGGGTGCTACAACCTACAGTACTTTGGCACTGCGGACGGCGCGCAGTATATGGCAGCAGCGAAAGAAATATGAAATAGTGGACCAGTGACGTTGATCCCTTCATCCTCTCTATCGCGAGTGCAGACCAACAGTAGTGCAAGCTTTCGCTGGCACGGGCTTCATCGCGGCCTTTTCTTTCTTTGTTTATGGTGACGCCAAGAATCGACGCGAAGCGTGCTCTATTCTGTTCCCAATCTTGTGGGGGTACCGCAGCTCGGATAATCACGTTTGTCCGTATAGCAGCAAATGAAAACAAGGCTTTGTTGATCAGAATAAAGAAAACTCGTAATTGTGTATAGCATTGGCGCCCGCGCAGCGGGGAGGCAGGTAGCGTTTTCTAAAAGGGTGGGGAGATCATCGTCACTGACAAACAATTTAATTTTCTTTTTCGTTCAGGGCTGCCCACAGACAAAATACTGTGTGCCATAGTACCTACGACGATTTTTGTGAAATTGTTGTTGGGCAAGATATGAATTTCGGGCTTCAATTGTGCAAAAGCAATATTGCCGCCAAAATTGGTAATTAAAACTTTATTATAAAGATATTTCTTGTTACTTGGGACGTGAGTCATATTTTCCACGATGCCGCATTTGTACTGGCTGCCAAGCCTTACAGTCTGACAGAAGATGTGCACCTGGGCTTATCACACGTTATCAGTGCAGCACCCTGTGTTATTTGGCGCAGGAAAAACAGCGTGTATATTTGCTGCATTCGCGATCTCTGGGAAAGAAAGCGAAGGAGAGGGGGACCCGGGGAACGTGCGCGGTATCCAAGGTGGCTGTACTGGAGCGGAAACCCGGAAATTGTCGATATCCTCGCCTTCCTCGACTACATCAGGGGGGGGGGGGGGGGGTGACAGAAGACCTATGGGCCCCGGGCGCCAGACGACCTAGCTACGCCACTGAACGCAACTGTGAGTGCATATCGTGCCTCGCTTACATAGGGGTACGCATGGGCGCCTAGGCTGGTGTCTCCTCCATTGTGCTTGTACCGTCCGACAAGTACACCCCAGGATTCCTGGACTTCCAGAAAGAAAGTCAGATCTACCACCGTCAGTAAAAAAAAAAAAGAAAAAAACTTGCTTTTGTTGTACGAGAATTACAGTAGCCAGGCCCACATCTGTACCGATGGGTCGACTACGTCGACCAGTTCAGGCGGTGCAGTGCTTATACCGACAAGAGCGGCAACTCGTGCTGCGATTCAATACGTCACGTGTCACAACGTCTACGGCTGCAGAACGCACGGCTCTGCGCAGTGTGCTTCAATTTAATAACACACAGAGTCCTGGCACATGGGCCGTATTTTCCGACTGGAGACCGGCTTTGCACTGTATGCAGTCAGTAATCCGACGTGAAGCTCACGAACAGCGAACGTACGAAATTAGCCGACTTCACCACGACGTCGATCAAAAAAACCCACGAAATTATTTTCCAGTGGTTAACCTTTGGCCATTGCGGGATCAGTGTCAATGACCACGCACACAAAGCTGCCCGAAGAACCCAGCGTTCCCATTCGTTTTTTCCAGGACCGAGGCTGCAAGGCAGCTTCGTAATCTGTCCTGCAAGCTCTCTTTAACAGAATGGAACAACCCAAAAATATAAGGCGCACCAGGCTGCACGAACTGAACATTTCGCTCCAGCTCCGACCTTCACGCGGCCTTCATCGGCGTGAGGCATCGCTTCACGTCGATGAATTTCTACGGGGAGTTTTTTTTTTTTTTTTTTAGCTGCACCAATCTTCTTTCTTTTAGATGCCTGTTGCGCATAGCCGAATTCAAATCCTTGGTTTAAATTACTCGATGAGGTGTCCATTACTTGTAGGAGAAATCAAAATGATTAATTGAATCATTATCGTGGTTACGCTAATTAAGATCTTAATTAATTAATTTACGGCACATATTTAAACATACGAATTGTAGCTAGTGAGTTCGCAAGGCGTATCCACTTGGAACGAATTTTCAGGACGGCACCAGTTTCGATATATTACTTTTTAATGTGTCCAGTGAAATGCATCAGTCTTCCAGTTACTTTTGTGCTTCAATGCATAAAACAGGGTTGTTGTTTGTTTGCTTGTTTGTTTGTTTGGTTGGTTGGTTTTCCTTGGTTTCATACGTTGTCTGGCCGCTGGCGCCATCAACCGTTTCTTTCGCCCGTCTTAGTGCGTTTAAGTCTTCCACGTTTTCGCTGACTCGCTGCATGAGCTATTGAGACAGACCTAGTACATCGGTCTGCGTCACGTGATGGTAGACAGACTACCTTTCGCTCAAATAAATTCGCGAGTGAGGCTGCAGAAGGCTGTCTAAAGCTGTTAACTCTCCTATATTTCGAACCGTTATGAAACCATACGAGCTGGTTCACACCTGTTCGAACCACTATATTTTTGCTCCGGAGCTGCACCTGAACCGGTCCGAACCGAACCTTAACGCTCTTGGGTTCGGTTCGGGTTAACGCTATTCGGTTCGGTTCAAGTTCAGCTTCGGAGCGAAAATACGAACCCTTTGAACCAGTTCATTCGGGTTCAAACGGGTTCGAAGAAGAAAGAACATTCGCATCCTCCCGGTTGAAAAACGCAGGATGCTTTTGGACAAAGATAAGTTCCCTTCGCTACTGGATGTGCAAGACCGTCTTGTTTTCCGCGGGCATTAACTGGAAAACGTTATCACGCCATGCACAGCTTTACATAGGGGCTGTAATTTGTGCACTCGGTCAGCTTCGTGGCACGTTGTGCACTTGTGCACTTGTGTGTGTGTTTTACGGCGATCTCCGAAAATTTTCTCATTGATTGCATTCTTGAAGTTTTCCGTTGACTGTGCGGTACAAACCGAAGTAACATACCTTAACTGCACATGTACTGCATTGTTCGTTTTGTTTTAATGAAAGAAGGCACCTAGGTTTAGGAGAACATGCGACACCATAGTAAACCTGGCTGTTGGGATACGTGTTTACAACTGTAAAGAGAGAGCATGAAAACAAGACAGGACAAGGGAGACGACCAGACAGGTGCTGGACTAGCGAATTCCATGACACTTGTGCGGAAGGCGGCTGTGATGGTGAGTCGGTGTGTGTGTTTTGTGTGGAGCCGAGTTTTGAAGTGAACAGAGAGGTCGGAAACGTTAGCCCGCCAAGCTGGTGACGCTTACGACATAAAAGGCGGATGTCAAATGGGGATGCGGAATAATGAATTTTTTGAATAAAAAAAAAAACAGAGGCTAATGAACGGGAGGAAAGATTTTCTGATTTTCCCTCCGAAAGTATCGTTTAGATGTTCAGTAAGGCGTAATAAGATCGAATAAAAAATAACTCCTATAATTTTTCTTTTTTATTGGGCGACGCCACACGAAAAGCGGTGTTACGAATTTAGGTAGAAGTACTGGCATGACTATAGGGGAAGTATTGGAAGCAGTTGTTGTTGTTGTTGTTGTTGTTGTGATGGCGAGTTCTGCACGACCCGCCCAGCCGGAGACAAAACACGAGCGCCTCACGTGGTCCTTCGTCTTGATCTGAGCGGTTGGTCGCGTGAACGACAACCACCTGTCGTCGTCGTTGTGACACCGGGTGCGAAGAGAAGATTTAGAAGTCTGTGAATAACCGTATTTCGTAGCGAAACCTCAGAACTTCCAACCGAAAGTGTGAGTTCCGCTTCACAGGCGCTCAGCGGTAAATGACAGTTCGGTGTTTTAATGCAAATATTTTATTAAGTGGCAAAAGGCTGTTACGGAAATTATGAGATCTGCGAAGCTGCAATTGTGGAATGCCAAACGCCGTCGGAAGCATTTTCGAAGTCTCGAGAGATGGGTAAAGCGTGTAGCATTTAATTTTTAATTTTACCTTTTTCTTTTCTTTCTTGTTTTGCGGAGCGCGTATTGTTTAAGGCGTAGAGTGTAGGAAATAATGTCCACTGGAATTTAGAGGTCATTCTAAATTTTGCCAAAAATGCACTTTATTACATCACGCCGGTATGATGAGTGTGAATTGGGTGATCGGTTAAGTTTTGATGCAAAGATAATGCGACATTTTTGCCGATGAATGGGTAACTGTATTAGTTTTATACAAGAAATGAATGTGAAAATGAAAAAACGAATCGCGTGCTTATGAAAAAAAAATCCACCATGGTAACACTGCTTCCTTCTTGCCATTGTGTATAACGGGCGTTTCCTTGAATGCGTGAAAGGCACGTTGTCAGTCCGGTTGTGGTAATGTGTAGCCGGAGCCGAGTGCAATAATCGTCGTCAGTGTGCAGATTATGTATGTAAATTTGTGTGGCCAACAACTCAGCGGAGTAACTTGTCAAGCCACCGTCCGAAAGTGGAAGCGATGGAAGTTGTTGCGTGGCTTGCTTTTTTTTTTTCAATGACATGTACAAGGGGAGCCCGAATACATTTATCTTTCTCAACGATGTGCCAAGCTGCTTGGCGTAAGATGTTTCACGAAGGTCCACGCGCGCTTTATAAGCAGCAAAAGCGTCGCAGTATTGAGATTTGCAAAGGTCCCCGAATTGGTGCTCTCTTGTTTTCCGAAAACGGCTATACGCATTTGCACGCTCATTGTATTACGCAATCGACAAATCAGGAATTGCTTCCTCCTGGGCACAAAACAACTGGTCGTAAATGAGTGTTACGCAAGTGTTTGAACCTTATCGATGAGAAATCCTAGAGCCTCTTTTTTATGCGAAGGGAAGTGTGTTGGATTATTTGGAAGGCAATTAGAGAATGACTCCAGAATTTTATTGCGTTCTGTTTTGTAAGGCATTTTTATTTGAGCCTTGTTCCGATTTAAGACGGAGACTTCGGAATATTTAAAGGTTACTAAACTTTATTCGCATAAATTTGATCACGACGCCATATTTGTCGGAGTGACTATTCCTTTTTTAAACTTTTTTATATATCCTTGTTTCCCGTATTCAATCTTATCGTCGTGTTCCTGTGGTTCTTGTGTGTGTGTGTGTGCGCGCACTGTTTTCCACCAACGAAGGTGGCCGTATGTTCGTCAACACACTCAAACGCCTGTAAACTGCTCAGAAACAATTGTTTTGTGTGTGCATGTGGGTGCGTGTGCGTTTGTGCGTGCGTGCATTATAACATCGTCATTACGCACTACATGAGCTACGCCATGCACTACTGTCAACTGTCGTCACTATAGTATTTTTCTCTATTCTTTGTTTGACACTTCCTTTTAGCTTATCTATCAGTAAAGAAAGCAGTAGTTGCCGGCGCCGTCCAGCAGGCATTGTTAGGGTTGGCGTCTGACACCACGTGGCGAGCGGTCATTCACTCTACCCCTGAGCCGGAGCCCACGAGCGCCGGAAAGGCATTCACTCTACCCCTGAGCCGGAGCCCACGAGCGTCGGAGAGGTCATTCACTCTACCCCTGAGCCGGAGCCCACGAGCGCCGGAGAGGTCATTCGCCCTACCACCTGAGCCGGAGCCCACGGGGACCTCTTCCACTCCTCTCATGGTCGTGGCATCGTGTGTGCTTACCTCATCCTCCCACCTTCTCTGGGCCGGACCCCACGACGCTGGAGAGGTCATTCACCCGACCTTCTCCCCGGATTCGTCGATGAGAGGATCGACCTCTCCTTCCCGTGCTTGGTATTGCAGGAAGAGGGGCCTTCTCTCCGTGCCTGTCACGTGTCCTTCGACGGAAGCAAGATCCCGCCCACACTTGTAGAGAGCCTATTTAAGGGGCTCCGAAATGTACTTTTGATATACTTCTTACTTGGGACTTCATACTTCATGCTTTCCTTATTTTCTTTCAACTACCTTTGAATAAACCGTGCAAGTTTCGCACTAGCAAATCGTCTCGCCCCTGCTTGGTCGCCATGATCTACCGGATGCCTGCAGCCCGCCGACAACGCCACGCTACCCAATAAGTAATGTCGGTGGAGCTTCGTTAGGCAGGCGCCGCTACTTCTCGGCAGCAGTACGGTACGCTACCCTGGAGTAAGCAACAGCATCAACATCTTCCTGCCTACATTTAATAAAAGAAACAAAAAAGATGATTCAATGTTTTGGATGGTCAGAGAGAGAGTGATGGGAGGAAGGAAAGGGAGGGAGGTTAACTTGACTGAGCCTACTTTGCTACTATACACGTAAGGGAGGGGGATTGAAAGAAAGAGAGAGAAAGAGAAGTTTCGGAATCCATAACGTGCTGGTCGTAGCCGCACCAGGAGAGAGCGAGAGTTGCTTGTGTGCCACCCATCCAGCCGTGTGTGTGAGAGAGAGAGAGCGAGAGAGAAAAAAAACGAAGAGGGAAAGGTAGTGAGGTTAACCAAGGACGCGCCCGGTTGACTACCCTACATTGGGAGAGGGGATAAGGAAAGAACAGATAATGCAGGAAAAGAAAATGGTTAGTCATTCACAGCTGTGAGCGACTTGCATGCAGTGAGCGGCTGTGGTATAGCGGCAGGTGGCAAGACACCGCGCCACTTGTGTGTTCGTACCGTGACATCTTTTTTTTCCCGCGTGTTAAAGAGAGTCCGCGAAATACGAAAAAAAAGAGAAAAAAAAAACTGCTCGTATGACATGCCCGCTTGCGTGTCACGATTGCAGTGCTCTGAAACGTGCCGCGTACGAACGAACGTTGCATTTATCCATGGTGCGCAGCTGCCAGTTTTAACAGTTGCGGAACACGTGACAGCGCAGTCTGCTTATCGCCTTCACGAACCACCGCGATAGAAGCACTGGACTGACGTAAATCGCAGGACCGAATCCTGCGTCACGTCCCCGTCACTTTTTAATTGCTCTACATATCCGTACAATATCCGAACAATAGACCATATTCACACTGTCAATCGGGTGATAGAAAAATGTGCGGAATATAACCAACCTTTATATATAGCTTTCATTGATTACGAGAAAGCGTTTGATTCAGTCGAAACCTCAGCAGTCATGGCGGCATTGCGGAATCAGGATGTAGAAGAGCCGTATGTAAAAATACTGAAAGATATCTATAGCGGCTCCACAGCCACTGTAGTCCTCCATAAAGAAAGCAACAAAATCCCAATAAAGAAAGGCGTCAGGCAGGGAGATATGATCTCTCCAATGCTATTCACAGCATGTTTACAGGAGGTATTCAGATACCTGGATTGGAAAGAATTGGGGATAAGAGTTAATGGAGAATACCTTAGTAACTTGCGATTCGCTGATGATATTGCCTTGCTTAGTAACTCAGGGGACCAATTGCAATGCATGCTCACTGACCTGGAGAGGCAAAGCAGAACAGTGGGTCTAAAAATTAATCTGCAGAAAACTAAAGTAATGCTTAACAGTCTCGGAAGAGAACAGCAATTTACAATAGGCAGCGAGGCATTGGAAGTCGTAAGGGAATACATCTACTTAGGGCAGGTAGTGACGGCGGATCCGGATCATGAGACTGAAATAAGCAGAAGAATAAGAATGGACTGGGGTGCATTTGGCAGGCATTCTCAGATCATAAACAGCAGGTTGCCATTATCCCTCAAGAGGAAAGTGTATAACAGCTGTGTCTTACCAGTACTCACGTACGGTGCAGAAACCTGGAGGCTTACGAAAAGGGTTCTACTTAAATTAAGGACGACGCAACGAGCTATGGAAAGAAGAATGATGGGTGTAACGTTAAGGGATAAGAAAAGAGCAGATTGGGTGAGGGAACAAACGAGAGTTAATGATATCTTGGTTGAAATCAAGAAAAAGAAATGGGCATGGGCAGGACACGTAAT